>NC_042996.1:21888272-22221397 GCF_901001165.1 Salmo trutta | reverse complement strand
GCAACTGTCTTTTCAATATTACCTCTGAGTCCTACCGTGACAGAAATCAAGAAGATTATTTCATATTATTTCATTTAAAGTCAATATTCTGCGTCTCCGTCTCTTTTTTTTATGTTTCTGCACATAATAACGTGCACAGTAATAAAGCAGCTCACCGTTTGCGTGTTGACATTTTTTCCTACAACAACTGAAAAATGCAGAGCAAGATCAATTAGTGAATCACCGTGTAATGTGAGCACCACCGTCCTGTGGTTGAGGATGGACGGAATGAAAGATTTGGGACAAGGAAATCTGGAAATGTGAGCACATCCAAGTTGTTAAGATTTTAGAAGTTGTTTAGTGTATGCCCAGAATAACTACAACTTCATGTAAATCTTAGCTAATGTTCAAGGAATGTTCCCGGTTTGCAGGGCGGATTCTAAGAGAGTGGTAGAGCCCTAGCCCTCCTTTCCTCCCCATCACTCCCTCCTTCTCTTGTATTCAGCGACAGCCTTTGGTCAGTCCTTCTGGTCTCCCCAGGCCTCTACTCAGTTCTCAGACACATGTGGAGTCCACCAGCACCAAGACTCTCACAGCCACGGCCACAGTCACAGCTATCCATTATAATGACCTCTCCTTTCAGGACCAAGGACAGCGGCACACACTATCCTGAACGAACTAGCATCATGTGTCAAAGGTTTTCTATTTATAGCAAGTAGTCACCATATGGAAGTCATGGATGTCACAATGTGGGTTTTAATGCAGGACTAGCAGCACTCTCTATAATACAAAAAGTGCATGGTACTGCAGTAGGGGTCATGGATTTTCAGGATCAGACTGAAATATCCCATTCCAAAATCGTATTTTATTTAACCTTTATATTATCAAAGAGTCATACTGAGACCAAGGTCTCTTTTACAGATGAGCCCTGATTTACATACATTAGCGAAATTACACACATCAAATATCAATACAACATGCAAGCAGAAAGAAAAACACGGTCCTAAAAAACAAACACATTCATCAGTAATAAGGTCCTCAATCATCTTTCTGAATTCACCTAGAGGTACCAGAACATCACATTCATCAGTAATAAGGTCCTCAATCAGCTTTCTGAATTCACCTAGAGGCACCAGAACATCACATTCATCAGTAATAAGGTCCTCAATCATCTTTCTGAATTCACCTAGAGGTACCAGAACATCACATTCATCAGTAATAAGGTCCTCAATCAGCTTTCTGAATTCACCTAGAGGCACCAGAGCATCACATTCATCAGTAATAAGGTCCTCAATCAGCTTTCTGAATTCACCTAGAGGCACCAGAACATCACATTCATCAGTAATAAGGTCCTCAATCAGCTTTCTGAATTCACCTAGAGGCACCAGAACATCACATTCATCAGTAATAAGGTCCTCAATCATCTTTCTGAATTCACCTACAGGCACCACAACATCACATTCATCAGTAATAAGGTCCTCAATCACCTTTCTGAATTCACCTAGAGGCACCACAACATCACATTCATCAGTAATAAGGTCCTCAATCAGCTTTCTGAATTCACCTACAGGCACCACAACATCACATTCATCAGTAATAAGGTCCTCAATCAGCTTTCTGAATTCACCTAGAGGCACCACAACATCACATTCATCAGTAATAAGGTCCTCAATCAGCTTTCTGAATTCACCTAGAGGTACCAAAACATCACATTCATCAGTAATAAGGTCCTCAATCAGCTTTCTGAATTCACCTAGAGGCATCAAAACATCACATTTAAGAACAATTTGAAGATTGTTCCACAAATAAGGTGCAAGACAACTAAAAGCTGATTTACCTAACTCAGTAGAGACCAAAGGAGTTTCCAGAGTTAGCCATCCCCGAGATGGGGTGTGGTAACATTATGTCTAAAGTTTAGTAATGCTGTTAGGTACAGTGAGAATTTTTGTAAAAGGGCTTTATAAATGAAAACATAGCAAAGTACATTTACATTTACATTTAAGTCATTTAGCAGACGCTCTTATCCAGAGCGACTTACAAATTGGTGCATTCACCTTAAGATATCCAGTGGAACAACCACTTACAATAGTGCATCTAAATCTTTTGGGGGGGGGGGTAGAAGGATTACTTTATCCTATCCCAGGTATTCCTTAAAGAGGTGGGGTTTCAGGTGTCTCCGGAAGGTGGTGATTGACTCCGCTGTCCTGGCGTCGTGAGGGAGCTTGTTCCACCATTGGGGTGCCAGAGCAGCGAACAGTTTTGACTGGGCTGAGCGGGAGCTGTGCTTCCTCAGAGGTAGGGAGGCGAGCAGGCCAGAGGTGGATGAACGCAGTGCCCTTGTTTGGGTGTAGGGCCTGATCAGAGCCTGAAGGTACGGAGGTGCCGTTCCCCTCACAGCTCCGTAGGCAAGCACCATGGACTTGTAGCGGATGCGAGCTTCAACTGGAAGCCAGTGGAGAGAGCGGAGGAGCGGGGTGACGTGAGAGAACTTGGGAAGGTTGAACACCAGACGGGCTGCGGCGTTCTGGATGAGTTGTAGGGGTTTAATGGCACAGGCAGGGAGCCCAGCCAACAGCGAGTTGCAGTAATCCAGACGGGAGATGACAAGTGCCTGGACTAGGACCTGCGCCGCTTCCTGTGTGAGGCAGGGTCGTACTGTGCGAATGTTGTAGAGCATGAACCTACAGGATCGGGTCACCGCCTTGATGTTAGTGGAGAACGACAGGGTGTTGTCCAGGGTCACGCCAAGGTTCTTAGCACTCTGGGAGGAGGACACAAGGGAGTTGTCAACCGTGATGGCGAGATCATGGAACGGGCAGTCCTTCCCTGGGAGGAGGAGCAGCTCCGTCTTGCCGAGGTTCAGCTTGAGGTGGTGAGCCGTCATCCACACTGATATGTCTGCCAGACATGCAGAGATGCGATTCGCCACCTGGTTATCAGAAAGGGGAAAGGAGAAGATTAATTGTGTGTCGTCTGCGTAGCAATCATAGGAGAGACCATGTGAGGATATGACCGAGCCAAGTGACTTGGTGTATAGTGAGAATAGGAGAGGGCCTAGAACAGAGCCCTGGGGGACACCAGTGGTGAGAGCACGTGGTGCGGAGACAGATTCTCGCCACGCCACCTGGTAGGAGCGACCTGTCAGGTAGGACGCAATCCAAGCGTGGGCCGCGCCGGAGATGCCCAGCTCGGAGAGGGTGGAGAGGAGGATCTGATGGTTCACGGTATCAAAGGCAGCAGATAGGTCTAGAAGGATGAGAGCAGAGGAGAGAGAGTTAGCTTTAGCAGTGCGGAGAGCCTCCGTGACACAGAGAGGAGCAGTCTCAGTTGAATGCCCAGTCTTGAAACCTGACTGATTAGGATCAAGAAGGTCATTCTGAGAGAGATAGCAGGAGAGCTGGCCAAGGACGGCACGTTCAAGAGTTTTGGAGAGAAAAGAAAGAAGGGATACTGGTCTGTAGTTGTTGATATCGGAGGGATCGAGTGTAGGTTTTTTCAGAAGGGGTGCAACTCTCGCTCTCTTGAAGACGGAAGGGACGTAGCCAGCGGTCAAGGATGAGTTGATGAGCGAGGTGAGGTAGGGGAGAAGGTCTCCGGAAATGGTCTGGAGAAGAGAGGAGGGGATAGGGTCAAGTGGGCAGGTTGTTGGGCGGCCGGCCGTCACGAGACGCGAGATTTCATCTGGAGAGAGAGGGGAGAAAGAGGTCAAAGCACAGGGTAGGGCAGTGTGAGCAGGACCAGCGGTGTCGTTTGGCTTAGCAAACGAGGATCGGATGTCATCAGCCTTCTTTTCAAAATGGTTGACGAAGTCATCCGCAGAGAGAGAGGAGGGGGGGGGGAGGGGGAGGAGGATTCAGGAGGGAGGAGAAGGTAGCAAAGAGCTTCCTAGGGTTAGAGGCAGATGCTTGGAATTTAGAGTGGTAGAAAGTGGCTTTAGCAGCAGAGACAGAAGAGGAAAATGTAGAGAGGAGGGCGTGAAAGGATGCCAGGTCCGCAGGGAGGCGAGTTTTCCTCCATTTCCGCTCGGCTGCCCGGAGCCCTGTTCTGTGAGCTCGCAGTGAGTCGTCGAGCCACGGCGCAGGAGTGGAGGACCGAGCCGGCCTGGAGGATAGGGGACAGAGAAAATCGAAGGATGCAGAAAGGGAGGAGAGGAGGGTTGAGGAGGCAGAATCAGGAGATAGGTTGGAGAAGGTTTGAGCAGAGGGAAGAGATGATAGGATGGAAGAGGAGAGAGTAGCGGGAGAGAGAGAGCGAAGGTTGGGACGGCGCAATACCATCCGAGTAGGGGCAGAGTGAGAAGTGTTGGATGAGAGCGAGAGGGAAAAGGATACAAGTTAGTGGTCGGAGACTTGGAGGGGAGTTGCAATGAGATTAGTGGAAGAACAGCATCTAGTAAAGATGAGGTCAAGCGTATTGCCTGCCTTGTGAGTAGGGGGGGAAGGTGAGAGGGTGAGGTCAAAGGAGGAGAGGAGTGGAAAGAAGGAGGCAGAGAGGAATGAGTCAAAGGTAGACGTGGGGAGGTTAAAGTCACCCAGAACTGTGAGAGGTGAGCCATCCTCAGGGAAGGAACTTATCAAGGCATCAAGCTCATTGATGAACTCTCCAAGGGAACCTGGAGGGCAATAAATGATAAGGATGTTAAGCTTGAAAGAGCTGGTAACTGTGACAGCATGGAATTCAAATGAGGAGATAGACAGATGGGTCAGGGGAGAAAGAGAGAATGTCCACTTGGGAGAGATGAGGATTCCAGTGCCACCACCCCGCTGGCTCGATGCTCTAGGGGTATGCGAGAACACGTAGGCAGACGAGGAGAGAGCAGTAGGAGTAGCAGTGTTATCTGTGGTAATCCATGTTTCCGTCAGCGCCAGGAAGTCTAGGGACTGGAGGGTAGCATAGGCTGAGATGAACTCAGCCTTGTTGGCCGCAGACCGGCAGTTCCAGAGGCTGCCGGAGACCTGGAACTCCACGTGGGTCGTGCGCGCTGGGACCACCAGGTTAGAGTGGCAGCGGCCACGCGGTGTGAAGCGTTTGTATGGCCTGTGCAGAGGGGAGAGAACAGGGATAGCCAGACACATAGTTGACAAGCTACAGAAAAGGCTACGCTAATGCAAAGGAGATTGGAATGACAAGTGGACTACACGTCTCGAATGTTCAGAAAGTTAAGCTTACGTTGCGAAAATCTTATTGACTAAAATGACGAAAATGCTAGCTAACTAACACAACATTACACTAATCAAGTCGTTCCGTTGTAATGTAATAGTTTCTACAGTGCTGCTAGTCGGTAGAGGTTGGCTATTATACAAAAGCAACTTTGTAGCTAGCTAACATAACATAACACTAATCAAGACGTTCCTTTGTAATGTATTTAGTTTCTACAATGCTGCTCGTCGGTAATAGTTGGCTGGGTATGGAACAATGGCGTCGCGGGGGACGGAAATAGCTGGCTAGCTAACCTAGCTAACCTAGCTAGCCTCGATAATTACTAAAGTACACAATTATCAAGCTATGACAAAGACAGCTATGTAGCTAGCTAGCTAACACTGCACTAGTCAAATCGTTCCATTGTAATGTAATAATTTCTACAGTGCTGCTAGTCGGTAGAGGTTGGCTATTATACAAAAGCAACTTTGTAGCTAGCTAACATAACATAACACTAATCAAGACGTTCCTTTGTAACGTATTTAGTTTCTACAATGCTGCTCGTCGGTAATAGTTGGCTGGGTATGGAACAATGGCGTCGCGGGGGACGGAAATAGCTGGCTAGCTAACCTAGCTAACCTAGCTAGCCTCGATAATTACTAAACTACACAATTATCAAGCTATGACAAAGACAGCTATGTAGCAGTACAGAAAAATGCATGAAATGAAATGTATGCATTCACTACTGTAAGTCGCTCTGGATAAGAGCGTCTGCTAAATGACTAAAATGTAAATGTAAAAATGTAGCTAGCTAGCTAACACTGCACTAGTCAAATCGTTCCGTTGTAATGTATTAGTATCTACAGCGCTGCTAGTCGGTAGCGGTTGGCTAGCTAGCGGTGTTGACTAGCTAGCAGCTAGCAGCCAGCAGTGTTGACTACGTTAGGAGGACGAAAAAATAGCTGGCCTCGATAATTACTCTAATTACTCTACACAATTATCTTTGATAGCTAAGAAAAAATTGTTCAGATCAAACAAACCAAACCGTTGTAATGTAAAGAAGTGTAATATTACCTGTGGAGCGAAGCGAAATGCGACTGCTCGCTCCGGACCGGAAGTAGACAGCTGACAGGTACCGAGTCAGTCAATGTATTGTGCAATGTAACCTATGTGACATCAAAGAGGGCCAACCAACCAACTTTCTGGTAGAGAATGTAGTGATGAGTGATGAGTACTAAAATTGTTGCCGTAATAAAGTGCAATGCTCTATGATGAACCGCATCTAACGGCTTTAATGAAGTGGCAGCTGCGTTCATATAGATGATGTGGCCATAGTCTAGGAACGATAGTAACGTTGACTGAATAATCTGCTTTCTACTATTTAGCGAGAGGTAGGACCTATTTCTATAGAGGAAGATCCATTTTATTCTCAGCTTCTTAACTAACACATCAATATGCAATATGCTTAAATTAATAAACGTATTTTTATGGTGTAACATCTATCGTTAAAGGTAGACCAAGGCGCAGCGTGTGTTGGGTTAAAATATTTTATTTAACGGTGAACCAGCAAAAACAAGAAACAACACAACGAACGAAAAGTTTTGCAGGCTACTCACAGCAATACAAAAACAAGATCCCACAAACACAGGTGGAAAAAAGGCTGCCTAAGTATGGTTCCTAATCAGAGACAACGATAGACAGCTGCCTCTGGTTAGGAACCATACTCGGCCCAACACAAAGAAATACAACATATAGAATGCCCACCCCACACCCTGACCTAACCACATAGAGAAACAAAACCCTCTCTCTCAGGTCAGGGCGTGACATATGGGTCCACCACTATTTTTTACAATAGGTATGCAGCCTTATGCTCACACATTCTCAATTCAACGCCGAAACCACCACTGGTGTGTGTGGCCAAAGAGCTCTATTTTCATGTCATCTGACCAAGGCACCGGTTCCAATCCAAGTGACAGTGCTGTTTGGCAAACTCCAGGCATTTACATTTGTTGGATGAGATGAAAATAGAGCTCTTTAGCCACACACACCAGCGGTGGGTTTGGCATCAAAACGAGTAATGCATGAGCAGACATAAACCCAATGCCTAGAGATGGAGAGGCAAATGTAACCCGTGTGACCCGATCAATTAACTATTTCGATGGCCGGATAAACTGCTTCTTTCAATCTTTGGAAAATACTAACAATTCAATTTGCTTTGAAAGATTAATGTGTCTGAGGGGTAATATTGAGCAAGAAGAGAGTGAGAGTCTACTGTGTGTGTGTGTGTGTGTGTGTGTGTGTGTGTGTGTGTGTGTGCGTGCGTGCGTGCGTGCGTGCGTGCAATCGGTAATCAGTATTTTTGGCCACCGATTTGCCGATTTTTGTAAAAAAAAAAAAATTGACACCTTTATTTAACTAGGCAAGTCAGATTAAGAACACATTCTTATTTACAATGATGGCCTAGAAACGGGGGTTAACTGCCTTGTTCAGGGGGATTCGTTTTTGCAACCTTCGGTTACCAGTCCAACGCTCTAACCACCTGCCTTACATTGCACTCCACAAGGATTAACAGGCTGACTACCTGTTACGTGAGGGCAGCAAGAAGCAAAGGTAAGTTGCTAGCTAGCATTAGACTTTAAAAAACCTAGCAATCTTAACATAATCACTAGTCAACTACACATGGTTGATGATATTACTAGTTTATCTAACGTGTCCTGTGTTGCATATAATCAATGTTAATTTTCATTGAATCACAGCCTACTTCAACAAATGGGTGTTGATTTAACAAGCGCATTTGCGAAAAAAAGAATATTTAGACTTAGCCACCCGTTAGATAAAATACAGAACGGTTCCGTATGTCACTGAAAGAAAAAAACTTTTGTTTTCGAGATGATAGTTTCCGGATTCGACCATATTAATGACCTAAGGCTCATATTTCTGTGTGTTTATTGTATTATAATTAAGTCTATGATTTGGTAGAGCAGTCTGACTGAGCGGTGGTAGGCAGCAGCAGGCTCGTAAGCATTCATTCAAACAGCCTTTCGCTGTGCTTCAAGCATTGCGCTGTTTATGAATTTCTAAGCAAACGGCTGGAGGTAGGGCTTTCTCCTATAGAGCTCCATTTTTATGGAATGGTCTGCCTACCCATGTGAGAGACGCAGACTCAGTCTCAACCTTTAAGTCTTTACTGAAGACTTATCTCTTCAGTAGGTCCTATGATTAAGTGTAGTCTGGCCCAGGAGTGTGAAGGTGAACGGAAAGGCTGGAGCAACGAACCGCCCTTGCTGTCTCTGCCTTGCCGGTTCCCCTCTTTCCACTGGGATTCTCTGCCTCTAACCCTATTACAGGGGCTGAGTCACTGACTTACTGGTGTTCTTCCATGCCGTCCATGGGAGGGGTGCGTCACTTGAGTGGGTTGAGTCACTGACGTGGTCTTCCTGTCTGGGTTGGCGCCCACCCCTTGGGTTGTGCCATGGCGGAGATTTTTGTGGGCTATACTCGGCCTTGTCTTCGGACGGTAAGTTGTTGGTTGTAGACATCCCTCTAGTGGTGTGGGGGCTGTGCTTTGGCAAAGTGGGTGGGGTTATATCCTGCCTGTTTGGCCCTGTCCGGGGGTATCATCGGATGGGGCCACAGTGTCTGATCCCTCCTGTCTCAGCCTCCAGTATTTATGCTGCAGTAGTTTATGTGCCGGGGGGCTAGGGTCAGTCTGTTTCATCTGGAGTATTCTCTTGTCTTATCTGGTGTCCTGTGTGAATTTAAATATGCTCTCTCTAATTCTCTCTTTCTCTCTTTCTTTCTTTCTCTCGGAGGACCTGAGCCCTAGGACCATGCCTCGGGACTACCTGGCATGATGACTCCTTGCTGTCCCCAATCCACCTGGCCATGCTGCTGCTCCAGTTTCAACTGTTCTGCCTGCGGCTACGGAACCCTGACCTGTTCACCGGACGTGCTTGTTGCACCCTCGACAACTACAATGATTATTATTATTTGACCATGCTGGTCATTTATGAACATTTTAACATCTTGATCATGTTCTGTTATAATATCCACCCGGCACAGCCAGAAGAGGACTGGCCACCCCTCATAGCCTGGTTCCTCTCTAGGTTTCTTCCTAGGTTTTTGGCCTTTCTAGGGAGTTTTTCCTAGGGAGTTTTTCCTAGCCACCGTGCCTCTTTCACATGCATTGCTTGCTGTTTGGGGTTTTAGGCTGGGTTTCTGTACAGCACTTTGAGATTTCAGCTGATATACGAAGGGCTATATAAATAAATTTGATTTGATTTGATTTGATCCAATAGTCAAAGGTATATGAAATACAAATCGTATAGCGAGAAATAGTCCTATAATTCCTATAATAACTACAACCTAAAACTTCTTACCTGGGAATATTGAAGACTCGTGTTAAAAGGAACCACCAGCTTTCATATGTTCCCATGTTCTGAGCAAGGCACTTAAACATTAGCTTTCTTACATGGCACATATTGCACTTTTACTTTCTTCTCCAACACTTTGTTTTGCATTATTTAAACCAAATTGAACATGTTTCATTATTTATTTGAGGCTAAATTGATTTTATTGATGTATTATATTAAGTTAAAATAAGTGTTCATTCAGTGTTGTTGTAATTGTCATTATTACAAAAAACAAAAAATAATCAGCCGATTAATCGGTATCGACTATTTTGGGTCCTCCAATAATCGGTATCGGTATCGGCGTTGAAAAATCATAATTGTCATGCTTAGTAGAATTATGTTCATAATATGGTGTTACTTTGGGCAGGAAAATGCTTGAAAGTCATCACTGTTAAGCATTGTCTAAATTATTGGCTTCATTGAGCCTTCGTCCATTCCTCCACTTGTTGTGCTCAATGAAGCCAAGAATTTAGACAAGGCTTAACATTGATGACTTCCAAGCATTTTCCTACCCAAAGTAACACCATATTATGAACATAATTCTACTAAGCATGACACGCCAATCTTCAATTCCAATCAAAGGCAACATCAAGACTATGAGTCACCCAGAAGTTGCTATAAATACCTGTGGTACATCGAATTCTCATTGAATGCCACACAGTGTGAAATCTTGTAAAGCCTACTACCTCCAAAAATACCATTGGCCTAGGCACTGCAGTAAGATATCAGTAACCCTAACAACAAGTGTTGTGGAATATTGAATCAAAAATATTTCATAGATACCGGAACTTGTATATTCAATTAGATTTTATTACAAAGTAACCGAGCCGAGCAATTCCATGGAACAACCAATCTCTTGCCACAGATATCAGGTTTTACAGGTTTCCACTTTCAGATAACACACATAGAGGGTCACTCCCCTCTATGTAGATGATTAACACCCCTTGGCCTCTTGCCACCATTATCTTTCTGTCTCAATTCTTGACACAAATGCATGTGTCTGTCCCATGATACTCATGGGACTACACAATGGTTCTCCCCAAGCCTGTAATGGCACAGACATACATATACAATACAATCACATGCCTTAACGCTAGTCACAAGACCAGGCAATGACTTCCCTCAGGCCTACAACAGCACAGGCATACATTTTCTGCTTACATTCTTGTTTTTGCATGTCTAGTGATTAACTCCATGCTGACCCAGTCTGTACATTCTCCTGAGCTAAGCCTTTATTCTGCTTACACATGTCTATTAATTAACCCTATGTTTTCTGTCTCAACATTTATGTGAGAACAGTCTGGATACTGGAAAATCAACCATAGTCATGAATTTTCACCTACATAACCCCCCTTTGGAACTCAAAGAGTTCCACACAATTACATTTTCCAGTATAGATGAGAAGGGGAGCACCTTCTGAAACTCTATGGAGGTAATCAACTTCTCACCATCTTAACAATCTGAGCTCCACTTTCTCATACACACTGGTGAGTCAGGACCAAACATCTCCAATCATAATTACCTAGAAAGGTGTAAAAGATCCATTCTCAAGCCAATTATCCTTAAAGTATACAGTGTGAAAACATGTGCATGTTTTACTTAGCCTTGCCTGAGGGTATCTCAGGTATGTAGAATATATGAAAATAATAAAACAATACAAATAAGAAAAAACAAGAAAAAGAAAAGCAGTGAGAATAATAAAGTAATCTTAATAAACCCTTATAACGTCATTCTAAATAAGACACCTAAACAAGATCCTCCCTTGCAGACACCTCTCTAACAACAGTGATATCATAAATGAAAAACCTGTTAAAAAGATTAAGGACATGGTCCGTAGACACCTGTAACCGGAATACCCTATGTTACCTAACATGTTTGAAGCGAACAGAATTTAGAAGGCCTAACTTCATTTATCCGTTGACAAAAGATTACAAGAAATACATGATAACACTCCATAATTATTGAGTACATGGGTATATATATGTGTTGGCAGTGTCGTGTCTTTGGGCACCATTAAACTGAAGACATGTTTATCAAAATAACTCCCTGTAATTATTATCACGCGATTAAACTGATTAATTGTTTAACTGTAATTGACTAGGAGATCGGGATACCAAGGAAAATATTCAGATTACAAAGTTATAATTTTCCTAATATAACTTTCCTATATTATAACACTATATATTATATTATATTATAGTATATAATATAGTCTCATTCCAAACGTCTCATTCCAAACGTCGTAAATTGTTGTATCTGCACGAATCCAGCCTTTACTAAAGTCATCCATACATCAATTGTCTTAAAATCATTTATTTACTAAACTAAGTAATTCACAGAAAGCATACAAACAGTAATTATCGTCACAAAGAATTGGTAGAGTAATGTGCCCTAGTGGGCTAAACAGGCATGGCTGGTGTCTTGTTAAAACAAAGGGTCATAAAGGGCAGCTGAGAAGACCTTACAGAATTCATAAATATTAACAATTGATATGCTAATCCTTTGCACATGAACGCTCACTCATTCGGGAACAATTGCAATCAATATATATTTACGCTCAGTGTGTCGTCGGGATCCTTGTTGGAGAGTTCTGTTCTGTTGGAGAGTTCTATCTCTCTCTCTCTCTCTCTCTCTCTCTCTCTCTCTCGGTTAGAATGGATTTTTCAAAGCGACATTCATTAATGTCGTTATAGAATGGATGTTTCGTCGGTCTTCGCGTTCAATGATATAATTTACTTAGCTGCAGACTAATAATTAATATCAAAGGCTTGTTCTTACTCTGTCGGTATTGGTAGTCTAAAAGTTAACTTTCAGTAGAGGAATTGGATGGTCAAACCTATTGGCCAACTCGCAATGGAGTGGAGGCCTGGTCTGGAGAAATTAAATCAGGGTGGGGGTTTTATACGTGAACATAAAACAGGCTTGTCACATGACGCCTGGTCCTGTCTGCGTCCCTGGGGGGCGTGCCGATGACTGATTTAAGCTTTGAACAGAAATACATTCTATCACATTAACATCAGTACATAGCATCTCAACGTATTACAAATAGCTTTATCCTTATTAATACATTTTATACAACCATTTAGATGCAAGTCCCATAGCTGAGGCTATTATATAAACAGTATTATGGTAATATGGCTATATTGTCTCTTCTGAGTATCACAAAATTGTACCAAGCGGACCAGTTTGTAGCTGGATTCTTCACCAATCTTTTATACCTTCTCCAGAACATAAATGTCATTCGGTTCCCCAATTCTGTGAGTTGGAAGAATTTCCTTGGTCTCTCTATGAAACCCCTCTGTGTCTCAACTGGGCCAGGCGGCAGGACATTCTCCTTTAGAATTTTACGACCGTTTTCACAGGGCCTGGGTAGGGAGAGGTAGGTAGGGGGATGGTGCAAGGGGGAGGGGGTCAACTGTGCTCCCTGTTCCCAGAGAGAGGGCAACGTCATGGCAGCAGTATCTATATAACATTTAAGCACATTCCTCATCCTTACATATAGGACAGTCCCCCCTTTGACACATAGCACAGAACAAAGGGTCGGGATGATGATATTGTCCATCTCTCATATCCTTAGTACACCACCTGCATCATCTACGTTTATGACAAGGTTTGTGTACATGAATCATTAGAGTTGGGCGCCTTTGCAGAAACAGGAAAACCTTCCTCAAGACAATCATGACAAGCATACCCTCCTCCTGGAGTAACCCCATATAGACAGTTCGGGTTCCCAAAAGGACAGCCAAGTGGTCCTCCAAGAGCATTGCATTTCTTTACCATACCTATTAGTGTAATGTCCAGGAGAATCAGGCACAGGGTTTACTACCACCTGTGGGTGGTCACTATGTATCGCCATCTGTTTTCCTGTAGTTTGAACCAAAAGAGATTTCAACAAAGGTAGGACACAGCAAAAAATAATTCCCATTGCCACTAGACCCCTCCTATTGTGATAGCCATTCTAGCAAACATAGCACCCCACTTTCCCAAAGTGAAGTCTAGCCAGTCCCAGCATGGGTATCAAATCCCACATTGTCCTTAACTTCCTGTCTTAACCCTTTCAGTTTGGTCATAGCTATTGAGAAAGATCCATCTGGTGCAGTGTTATTGGAAATGAAGGTACAACATTCATCTCCAAACATTACACAGTCTCCACCCCTCTCAGCTAAGAGCCAATTTAAAGCTTGTCTATTCTGCCATGTCATTTTACTGTCGCCTCTACCTGTTCTCCTAAAGCTGTCAATGCAGAGTCAGTATAATTAATGAATCTCTGTTGATTATAGTAAATATAATTTATCCACTCTAAGTTTTTATTAGGTGTTATCCACAGAAATGTTGATTCAAATCCTGATTTAATCTCATCTCTGGCTCTGTACTCGTTAGGAACTCCTCTAGGTTGTCCTATTGCATCTAAATAGACTTTGGGGTCAGACTTCTATTCCCTCCTTACTCTATGGTTTGGAGTTTGTTGCTTAGTATCACTAGGAATCCATTCGATGGCAGTTATCTGTTGAATTAACCTAACCCTTGCACAAAGGCCTATCCATCCTTTTGGTAATGTTGCCCTTAATCTTTGACCTCCACATATCCAAAAGAAATCTGCTACTACCACAGTCGGTTCTTCATACGGTGCAATTAATGGTAGTACTAGAGTTTGATTTTGACAATTATTGTGAGTAATTACTTTCTCCCCCAGGTCCCAGCTACTTAATAAGTAGCCCTTCCTGCAGTGTCTGCATTCCAATTGGTGTCCTTAGTTAAGTGACATGTAGTCTCACATCTGCCTTTAAACTTCCCCATCTCATTCTGTCCTTCTGTGTTGTTAAAACATTCATATGGTTGTGTATAATCTATTCGATATCTATATGGGGCCTCTACCTTTTGTGCTTCCACCCATACATCCAATTCTTGACACCATTTTCCCCAGCCAGTTTGGTTGTAATATCTTTGATAATATGGATTACCCAAATATGACAAACATTCAGCTGGACAATAAGGCCTTTCTGATCTACTCAAATAACAAAAGTTTTTATTAAATTCAGCACAATCCCTGTAATCATAAGGATTAGGTACCACCACTAATTCTTTCAGCGGAGAGGGCGCATATAATAAGCAATTTGTTACGTCCTGACCAGTAAAGGGGTTATTTGTTATTGTAGTTTGGTCAGGACGTGGCAGGGGGTGTCTGTTTTATGTGGTTCGGGGTTTGTTGGGTTATGTGTTATGTAGAGGGGTGTTTGATTAGAGTGTTATGGGGTTTATGGGTTATGTTCTAGGTTAGTGTATTTCTATGTTAGATCTAGGGTGTTTAGTTCTATGTTTAGTTAATTGGGATTGGCCTTCAATTGGAGGCAGCTGTTCCTCGTTGCCTCTGATTGAAGGTCAGGTGTGTGTGTGTGTGTGTGTGTGTGTGTGTGTGTGTGTGTGTGTGTGTGTGTGTGTGTGTGTGTGTGTGTGTGTGTGTGTGTGTGTGTGTGTGCGTGCGTGGCCTGCAAGACTGTTTGTCGTCCGTTCGTTTTCTTGTTTTGTTCCGTGTCTCAAATAAAGTTATAATGAGCACTCAACCCGCTGCGCCTTGGTCCACTTCATATGACAGCCGTTACACAATTTTAATTTTAATTCTGTATATTGAGCCCATTCATACCATTCATTTTTTGCTACTTCCTTCAAAGATTTGTCCTTGTACAGTTCTGTAGTTAAAATATCTGTTGGAGTCACAATGTCCTTTTCTTGAGGTAGGCTATTGGGATTGGTCAGGAGGTTCCATATGTCTTGGAAGAACCCACCTGACTCTGATGTTTCTGGTTTCTTTGTAATGGCAGTGAACGGCATCCGGGTATTAACTGCTGTAGTGTTCAAAGCAGCTGTTACTGTTGTTGTCTTTCCTGTTGTCACAGTCCTCTCCTGGTCTGGTGCCAGCGTGGAGCCAATTCAGATGATAGTTACACTATTCCCTTCAGTCCATTTAGTTCTCACCATTTCTACTATATATTCTTCACCTTCCTCTTGGCCACGCTTGTCCATGGTGATCAGCCAAGTGTCCTCTCCTTTAGTTATTGTCAGGTTGCATCCTTCCGAGTCCCAGATGGCTTCTCCCAATGTCGGATGATGGGTCCATCCACAGAGTGCTATTTCTGGTGGAGGTCTGATTCTCCTGATTGAGAGGGATCTCTGAACTTCTGCCTCAGTTATTATTTTGGGGTGGAATGGGGATGCTAATCCTATTGTCTTTCAAATTGGGTTTAGTAGAGACTTGTCTTCTTACCCTATTTTTGGAATACTGCTTGGTTGTAAGTGGGTCTGCTGTCATGTTACCTAAGTTCACTACTGCTGCTGTCAAGGCCATGTCACCGCTCTTCAGTTGTCCAGGTTTCCATTCTCTATTAACTTCTATGGGCTACGTGGGACGCTAGCGTTCCACCTGCGGGACACAGCCAGTGAAATATCAGGGCAGCAAATTCAAAACAACAAAATGTCATAATTCAAATTTCTCAAACATACAACTATTTTGCACCATTTTAAAGATACACTTCTCCTTAATCCAACCACATTGTCTGATTTCAAAAAGGCTTTACGGCGAAAGCATAAAGTTAGATTATGTTAGGACAGTGCCAACACAAGAAAAACCACACAGCCATTTTCCAAGCAGGAGAGGGGTCACAAAAACCAGAAATACAGCTAAAATGAAGCACTAACCTTTGACGATCTTCATCAGATGACACTCCTAGGACTCAATGTTACACAATACATGTATGTTTTGTTTGATAAAGTTCATATTTTTATACAAAAAAAAACATTTTACATTGGTGTGTGATGTTCAGAAAATATTTTGTCTCCAAAACTGCCGGTGAAACAGCACAACAATTTACAAAGAAACTCATCATAAACGTTGATAAAATATTAAACTGTTATTCAAAGAATTATAGATAAACATCTCCTTAATGCAACCGCTGTGACAGATTTCAAAAAAGCTTCTCGGGGAAAGCACACTTTGCAATAATCTGAGTACGGCGCTCAGAAAAATACATCAGGCAATACAGATACCCGCCATTTTGGAGTCATCTAAAATCATAAATAGCATTATAAATATTCACTTACCTTTGATCTTCATCAGAAGGCACTTCCAGGAATCCCAGGTCCACAATAAATGTTGTTTTGTTCGATAAAGTCCATAATATATGTCCAAATACCTCCTTGTTGTTTGCGCGTTCAGTAAGCCACTTCAAATGTAGGAAGCGCGCCTGTCACGTCCTGACCAGTATAAGGGTTATTTGTTATTGTATGTTGGTCAGGACGTGGCAGAGGGTATTTGTTTTATGTGGTTCGGGGTGGTGGTTTATTTAGTAGGGCGTTTGATTTATTATTTCCAGGTTTTGGTTTATGTTCTATGTTTTGTACTTCTATGTTCTTTCTGGGTTGGTATATTTCTATGTGTAGGTTAATGGGGGGTTGGACTCTCAATTGGAGGCAGGTGCTTTCTCGTTGCCTCTGATTGAGAGTCCTATATATGGGTAATTGTTTGGTTTAGTGTTTGTGGGAGATTGTTTATTGTTTTGCCTGTGTGAGCCTTACAAGACTGTTTTGTTGTTCGTGAGTTCTTCGTTGTTTATTATTTTGGTGTTCACTTTAAGTTAAAATAAATCAAGATGAACATCCACATTCCTGCTGCGTTTTGGTCCTCCATTCCAGACGACAACCGTGACAGCGCCGAAAATTTCAAGACGAAAAGTAAAACAAAAGTTATATTTACGTTCGTAGAAACATGTCAAACGTTGTATAGCATCAATCTTTAAGGCCTTTTTAACCTCTCTAGGGGAGGTGGGATGAAATCGTACCACACTATTCAACAGCCAGTGAAAAATCAGAGCGCCAAATTTAAAACCACAAAATGTCATAATTCAAAGTTCTTAAACATAGGACTATTTTACATCCTTTTATAGATAGACTTCTCCTGAATCGAACCACGTTGTCCGATTTCCAAAAGGCTTTACAGCGAAAGCAAAACAAATAATCACACAGCCATTTTCCAAGCAAGCATATGTGTCACATAAACCCAAACCACAGCTAAATGCAGCACTAACCTTTGATCTTCATCAGATGACACTCCTAGGACATTATGTTATACAATACATGCATGTTTTGTTCAATCAAGTTCATATTTATATCAAAAAACAGCTTTTTACATTAGCATGTGATGTTCAGAACTATCATACCCACCGCAAACTTCCGGTGAATTTACTAAATTACTCATGATAAACGTTGACAAAATACATAATTATTTTAAGAATTATAGATACAGAACTCCTTTATGCAATCGCTATGTCCAATTTTAAAATAGCTTTTCGGCGAAAGCACATTTTGCAATATTCTGAGTACATAGCTCGGCCATCACGGCTAGCTATTTTGACATCCGCCAACTTTGGGGTCACCTAAACTCAGAATTACTATTAGAAAAATTGGATTACCTTTGCTGTTCTTCGTCAGAATGCACTCCTAGGACTTCTACTTCAACAACAAATGTTGTTTTGGTTCCAAATAATCCATAGTTAAGTCCAAATACCTCCGTTTTGTTCGTGCGTTCAGGTCACTATCCGAAGGGTAACGCACAAGCGCATTACGTGACAAAAAAATGCAAAATATTCCATTACCGTACTTAGAAGCATGTCAAACGCTGTTTAAAATACATTTTTATGCTACTTTTCTTGTAAAATAGCGATAATATTCCAACCGGGCAACGTTGTATTCATTCAAAGACTGAAAGAAAAAAATTGAGAAGTCTCGTGAATGCGCATCTCCAGTCTCACTGTCCCCAGGCTGACCACTTACAAACTCAACTGCTGTACTTTGCCCAGAGACAGCAGACACCCCATTCCACTTTCTGGTGGCTTTAGAGAGCCAATGGAAGCCTTAGAAAGTGTCACGTTACAGCATAGATGCTGTAATGTTGATAGAGATGCAACAGAAGGACAACAAATTGTCAGACAGGGCACTTCCTGCATGGAATCTTCTCAGGTTTTGGCCTGTCATATGAGTTCTGTTATACTCACAGACACCATTCAAACAGTTTTAGAAACGTTAGTGTTTTCTATCCAAATCTACTAATCATATGCATATTCTCGTTTCTGGGCAAGAGTAGTAACCAGTTTAAATCAGGTTTTTTATCCGGCTGTGAAAATACTGCCCCCTAGCCCCAACAGGTTGAGTAAGAGTTGTTTGTTGTCCTCAGTCGAGCAAATGTGGTCCAAAGACCGTTAATTATTGATCATTCAAGTTGAAAGAAGTTGGTCTGTACCCGTGGTCACAGGCTACAGAAGTGTCATCGCAGTGGTACTGATGAGGGATTCTCTCTGTCTCTCTTTTAATTTTTTTTGAGCCGAAGAAGGTAAGGCAAGGAGGAGAGTTAGTCCAGAGAATCAAAATGACTGCAGGTGACTGACTGATTTACAAATCACCTTGCATCATAAATAACGACTCATTATTAGTTGTAGATCAGTCAGTCCGTCACAATTTACCAATGATACATTGCTGGTTTGATCGTCTCGTACACTGCCAGCTGATTTGTTTTGATTTTCCCATTATGTCAAGCAAAGAGGCACCGAGTTTGAAGGTAGGTATTGAAATACATCCACAGGTACACCTCCAATTGACTCAAATGATGTCAATTAGCCTATCAGAAGCTTCTAAAGCCATGACATCATTTTCTCGAATTTTCCAAGCTGTTTAAAGGCACAGTGAACTTAGTGTATGTAAACTTCTGACCCACTGGAATTGTGATACAGTGAATTATAAGTTAAATAATCTGTCTGTAAACAATTGTTGGAAAAATTACTTGTGTCATGCACAAAGTAGATATCCTAACCGACTTGCCAAAACAATAGTTTGTTAACAAGAAATTTGTGGAGTGGTTGAAAAACGGGTTTTAATGACTCCAACCTAAGTGTATGTAAACTTCCGACTTCAACTGTATGTGCCTTTTGTTTCCCTCCCTGGTACTCACAAGGACTTGTTAGAAGGGAGTGTGACAAAAAATGCACCCAATGACTGAGTGAAATCAATTCAAAGCATTCTTCCTTCAGACTTCCTTCAAACATCAACAATGAAGAGGCGACTCCGGGATGCTGGCCTTCTAGGCAGAGTTCCTCTGCCTGTTCTTTTGCCCATCTTAATCTTTTATTTTTATTGGCCAGTCTGAGATATGGCTTTTTCTTTGCAACTCTGCCTAGAAGGCCAGCATCCTGGAGTCGCCTCTTCACTGTTGACGTTGAGACTGGTGTTTGCGGGTACTATTTAATGAAGCTGCCAGTTGAGGACTTGTGAGGCAGCTGTTTCTCAAACATGACACTCTAATGTAATTTTCCTCTTGCTCAGTTGTGCACCGGGGCCTCCCACTCCTATTTCTATTCTGGTTAGGCCAGTTTGTGCTGTTCTGTGAAGGGAGTAGTACACAGCGTTGTACGAGATCTTCAGTTTCTTGGCAATTTCTCGCATGGAATAGACTTTATTTCTCAGAACAAGAATAGACTGATGAGTTTCAGAAGAAACTCTTGCCATTTTGAGCCTGAAATCGAACCCACAAATGCTGATGCTCCACATACTGAACTAGTTTAAAGAAGGCCAGTTTTATTGCTTATTCAATCAGAACGACAGTTTTCGGCCTTGCTCACATAATTGCAAAAGGGTTTTCTAATGATCAATTAGCTTTTTAAAATTATCAACTTGGATTAGCTAACACAACGTGCCATTGGAACACAGGAGTGATGGTTGCTGATAATCGGCCTCTGTACGCCTATGTAGATATTCCATAAAAAATCTGCCGTTTCCAGCTACAATGGTCATTTACAACATTAACAATGTCTACACTGCATTTCTGATCAATTTGTTGTTATTTTAATGGACAAAAAATGTGCTTTTCTTTAAAAAACAAGGACATTTCTAAGTGACTACAAACTTTTGAACGGTAGTGTATATCACTTGTTGGCCTATCCCTCTGTACTGGTGCAGATCTACTACTCTCACCACTACTCTCTGGATCCCTCCCCATTGACCCATCTTTCTCTACTTTCTTCACTGCCTCAGCTTATGACAACTTCTGCACTATTCTAACTCTGGAAACCTCAACCTGCCTCTCTCACACGGGACATTTCTGATCCCAGCCCCATGGGCACCCCTACAATTAACACATACCGCTACTTTCCCAAATACTACACATTCCTTTGTCTCATGCCCTTCTGCACACTTTGCACAACTAGGAACCTCCCTCCTACACACTGCTGCCACATGCCCATAAGCTTGACACCTGTAACAAAGTAATGTATTCAGCACAAAAGCTACAGGATACCTTATATATCCTAACATCACTTTGTCGGGCAAAGACTCAACATCAAAACTCAAAAGAACAGACAATGACTCTTCTATTTCACCACTCTGGCAACCCTGTCTGCGTCGCAACAAACAACGAGCATCACGAACACCGGGAATCTTCCCCTTCAGTTGGTCAACTTTTACATTTACTGCAACCCCAGTAATCACTCCTTTCAGTGGCACCCTTTTCTTGAGAGCGAAAGAATTCACATCTCTTGCCCCTATTTGTTTAACGCCAAGCGCCTTTTCTCTCTTACCAGCACAAACACAAACAATTATTATAAGACCACTTCTGGTTACCCTCACCGATTCCACAGTACCCAACTCTGTTTTCACCCACCCTGAAACCACAAACGGATCAGCCAAAAGGCAAGGGTCCACTTTTTTCAAAAACTTCACTTCTACTGTCACATACTCATCTTTATCCAGACCCTCGGTGCAAGCCTCAGGCTCAGAGAACTTCACCACACCTACCACCTCCGATACTTCTCCCTCATTCACGTCTATTTCTCCTCCTGTCTTCAGCTCACTCTGCTTACACTTTCTACTGTTCTTCTTTAACAAACTATCTCCCTTTTTTCCACCATTTTTAACCGACTCAAGCTCACCGTCTTCCTCCCTCTCTCTCTTAGACCTCCTCTGCCTCTCTTTTTCCCTCCATTTCTCCTCCGTATTCCAAGTATGAGTCTCCTTATGATTATACTGCATTTCTCCTGACATCTTGTTCTTACCTTGTCAAGGGACACCATTTAACCGGCTGCCACAATCTCCGTACAATCACCACAAACCCCATCGGGATGTCTCTCATTTGTATCTGGAAGTAGCTAGCAAGTTAGCTAGCTAGCTTGGGTGCTTGACTGCCGTTGTGAGGCCAGAGCACTCGGATCAACCCTACTCCTTGGCCAGAGCATCCAATGTGCTCTCTGAATGATCCGAGAGCAAAACGCTCTAAATTTACAAATGGACAATCTGACAAAGCTCTGAATTTACGAAAGCCCAGAGAGCACTCAGAGCGCACTCTGGTACTCCAGATTGAATTTACGAACACAGCATACAGTATGTGTCTCTAGTGCACGCAGTAGGTCTTTTATGATTGGCTACTTGTACACACACATACACACATGTATTGTCATATACACTACTGAAGGGGGGGGGATTTGCACTTTCAGCAGGTGGTTCTCTCCCTTAAGCTGTCAGGTTGACGTTTATTGGATGAATCTTATCCTGTAGGCAGGGCAAAGTAAAAATTGTCTATATATAGAGTACCAGTCAAAAGTTTGAACACACCTACTCATTCAAGGGTTTTTCTTTATTTTAACTATTTTTTACATTGTTGAATAATAGTGAAGACATCAAAACTATGAAATAACACATATGGAATCATGTAGTAACCAATTCTTCAAATAGCCACCCTTTGCCTTGATAACAGCTTTGCACACTCTTGGCATTCTCTCAACCAGCTTCACCTGGAATGCTTTTCCAACAGTCGCGAATGAGTTCCCACATATGCTGAGCACTTGTTGGCTGCTTTTCTTTAAGTTCATCAATGAGCTTGACGCCTTGATAAGTTCCTTTCCTGAGGATGGCTCACCTCTCACAGTTCTGGGTGACTTTAACCTCCCCACGTCTACCTTTGACTCATTCCTCTCTGCCTCCTTCTTTCCACTCCTCTCCTCTTTTGACCTCACCCTCTCACCTTCCCCCCCTACTCACAAGACAGGCAATACGCTTGACCTCATCTTTACTAGATGCTGTTCTTACACTAATCTCATTGCAACTCCCCTCCGAGGATAGAGCAGCGGGTGAACGTCTCTTCCATCTGAGACAGGGAACGAGGAGCGCCCAGGAGTTCGCCATGGATTTTCGGACCCTGGCCGCCGGCGAGGGATGGAACGATAGGGCCCTGATTGACCACTATCGCTGCAGTTTGCGCGAGGACGTCCGACGGGAGTTGACCTGCAGGGACACCACCCTTACTTTCGACCAGCTGGTGGACCTGTCCATTTGGCTGGATAACCTGCTGGCCACCCGCGGACGTCCAGATCGGGTTCTATCGGTTCCATCCCCGAGCACCGCCGCTCCAGGACCCATGGAGCTGGGAGGTGCTGTGCATAGGGAGACTGGAGGAGGTTCTGGCTCGTGCACCATCTGTGGCCGCAGAGGTCACACTGCTGGTCGGTGCCGGGTTGGTTCCTCTGGGGATCGAGGCAGCAGGCAGGACACTCTGGCATCATTCCAGGTGAGCCGGCACCCTTCTCACCCAGAGCCCTCTGTTGCACACATGTTTTTGTATATTTATTTCCCTGAGTTTTCCCTGCATTCCCAGCATAAGGCACTTGTCGATTCAGGCGCGGCTGTGAATTTTATTGACAGATCGTTCGCCCTTGCCCCTTTGTTCGATAAAGTCCATAATCTATGTGTCACGTCCTGGCCAGTATAAGGGTTACTTAGTATTGTAGTTTGGTCAGGACGTGGCAGAGGGTATTTGTTTTATGTGGTTCAGGGTGGTGTGTTTGTTTAAAGGGTGTTTGATTTAGTATTTCCGGGTTTTTGGTTGATGGTCTATGTTTATGTATTCTATGGTTAGTCTAGTGTGTGTGTTTCTATGTTTGGTTAATTGGGGTTGGGACTCTCAGTTGAAGGCAGGTGTTGTCTATCTGCCTTTGATTGAGAGTCCCATATATTAAGGTGTTTGTTATTTGTGGGTGATTGTTCTGTGTTGAGCCTTAGGCTTTGCCAGACTGTTTTGTTGTTCGTGGTTTCGTTTTGTTATTTTTGTATGTTCATTTTGGAGTTTAATAAATGTTCAAAATGAACAACCGCATGCCTGCTGCGTTTTGGTCCTCCTTAACCGACGACAACCGTGACAGAATCACCCACCAACTAAGGACCAAGCAGCGGAAGAAGGCTGGCAAGGACTGGGAGACCGAGAGGCACCCCCAATAATTTTTTAGGGGGGGGCACAAGGGCTGTGTGACGGGGCAGGAGCTGCCCGCCAGTCAACAGTCGCCAGAGCTGCCCGCCAGTCAACAGTCGTCGGAGCTGCCCGCCAGTCAACAGTCGTCGGAGCTGCCCGCCAGTCAACCATCACCAGAGCTGCCCGACAGTCAACAGTCGTCAGAGCTGCCCGCCAGTCAACAGTCGTCAGAGCTGCCCGCCAGTCAACAGTCGTCGGAGCTGCCCGCCAGTCAACAGTCGTCAGAGCTGCCCGCCAGTCAACAGTCGTCGGAGCTGCCCGCCAGTCAACAGTCGCCGGAGTGGCCAGACTGCGCTGAACTGCCGGAGTGGCCAGACTGCGCTGAACTGCCGGAGTGGCCAGACTGCCCTGAACTGCCGGAGTGGCAAGACTGCCCTGAACTGCCGGAGTGGCCAGACTGCCCTGAACTGCCGGAGTGGCCAGACTGCCCTGAACTGCCGGAGTGGCCAGACTGCCCTGAACTGCCGGAGTGGCCAGACTGCCCTGAACTGCCGGAGTGGCCAGACTACCCTGAACTGCCGGAGTGGCCAGACTGCCCAGACTGTCCCGAGTGGCCAGACTGCCCAGACTGTCCCGAGTGGCCAGACTGCCCAGACTGTCCCGAGTGGCCAGACTGCCTAGACTGTCCCGAGTTGCCAGACTGCCCAGACTGTCCCGAGTTGCCAGACTGCCGAGACTGCCCCGAGTTGCCAGACTGCCCAGACTGCCCCGAGTTGCCAGACTGCCCCGAGTTGCCAGACTGCCCCGAGCTGCCAGACTGGCCAGACTGCCCCGAACTGCCAGAGTGGCCCGACTGCCGGGAAAGGCCAGAACCGGAGCCACCTCCTGATATAGGTGGGTTGGGGAGGGGGGGGTGTAGCACAGTGCCGTCGTTGACGGCAGCCACCCTCCCTTCCCTCCCTTTAGTAGAGGGGAATTTTTGTTTTGTTGTTTGGGGTTGTTGGTTTTGTTTTGTTTTTTGTTTTAAAGGTGCTTCCGGGGTTAGCACCTTTATGGGGGGGGGGGGGGGGGGGTACTGTCACGTCCTGGCCAGTATAAGGGTTAATTAGTATTGTAGTTTGGTCAGGACGTGGCAGAGGGTATTTGTTTTATGTGGTTCAGGGTGGTGTGTTTGTTTAAAGGGTGTTTGATTTAGTATTTCCGGGTTTTTGGTTGATGGTCTATGTTTATGTATTCTATGGTTAGCCAAGTGTGTGTGTTTCTATGTTTGGTTAATTGGGGTTGGGACTCTCAGTTGAAGGCAGGTGTTGTCTATCTGCCTTTGATTGAGAGTCCCATATATTAGGGTGTGTTTGTGTTTGTTGGTGATTGTTCTGTGTTGAGCCTTAGGCTTTGCCAGACTGTTTTGTTGTTCGTGGTTTCGTTTTGTTATTTTTGTATGTTCATTTTGGAGTTTAATAAATGTTCAAAATGAACAACCGCATGCCTGCTGCGTTTTGGTCCTCCTTAACCGACGACAACCGTGACACTATGTCCAAATACCTCCTTGTTGTTTGCGCGTTCAGTAAGCTACTCCAAATGTAGGAAACGCGCCGAAATGTTCAAGACGAAAGTCAAAAAACGTTATATTTACATTCGTAGAAACATGTCAAACGATGTATAGCATCAATCTTTAGGGCCTTTTTAACATAAAACTTCAATAATATTCCAACTGAACGATTCCAGTGTCTTGAAAAATGTAATGGAACACAGCTACCTCTCACGTGAACGCGCGCCAATGAACGTGCGCCTTTCCTGAGTCAACAACTTCCAACTTCCTTTGTTCGCTCTCTGTTCACCATAGAAGCCTCAGACAACTTTCTAAAGACTGTTGACATCTATTGGAAGCCTTAGGAAGTGCAAAATGAACCCTAAGTTACTGTGTGTTAGATAGGCATTCACTTGAAAAAACTAAAGCCTCAGATTTCCCACTTCCTGGTTGGATTTTTCTCTGGGTTTTGCCTGCCATATGAGTTGTGTTATACTCACAGACATCATTCAAACAGTTTTAAAAACGTCAGAGTGTTTTCAATCTAATCTACTAATAATATGCATATCCTACCTTCTGAGTCTGAGTAGCAGGCAGTTTAATTTGGGGACGCCTTTCATCCGGATGTGAAAATACTGCCCCCAACCCTAGAGAAGTTATACTGCTCCGGCTATTACCAAGTTCTGCTCTCCCGCATCTGACTTCCCTGCCACCGGTTACACACCCCTTACAACGACTTTCCTCTGTTTGGTCCACCACCCAGGACAATGGATTGGATCCCAGCCAGCGACCCAAAACAACGACGCCGCAGAAGGGGCAGATGGAGCGGTCTTCTGGTCAGGCTCCGTAGACGGGCACATCGCTCACCGCTAACGAGCATACTACTCGCCAATGTCCAGTCTCTTGACAACAAGGTAGATGAAATCCGAGCAAGGGTTGCCTTCCAGAGAGACATCAGAGACTTGTAACGTTCTTTGTTTCACGGAAACATGGCTCACTTGGGATACGTCATCAGAGTCGGTACAGCCACCTGGTTTCTTCATGCATCACGACGACATAAACAAAAATATTTCTGGCATAAAGAAGGGGGGGGGGTGTATGCCTTAAGATTAACGAGACGTGGTGTGATCATAACAACATACAGGAACTCAAGTCCTTTTGTTCACCTGACCTAGAATTCCTTACAATCAAACGCCGACCGCATTATCTACCAAGAGAATTCTCTTCGATCATAATCACAGTCATATATATTCCAAGCAGACACATCGACGGCCCTGAAATAACTTTATTTGACTCTATGTAAACTAGAAACCACATATCCTGAGGCTGCATTTATTCTAGCTGGAGATTTTCACAAGGCTAATCTGAAAACAAGGCTCCCTAAAATTTATCAGCATATCGAATGCGCGACCCGGGCTGGAAAAACCCTGGATCATTGTTATTCTAACTTCCACGATGCATATAAAACACTCCCCCTCCCTCCTTTCGGAAAAGCTGACCACGACTCCATTTTGTTGTTCCCAGTTTATAGACAGAAACTAAAAGAAGAAGCACCCGTGCTCAGGTCTGTTCAACGCTGGTCCGACCAATCGGATTCCACGCTTCAAGGTTGCTTCAATCACGTGGACTGGGATATGTTCCGCATAGCGTCGGTCAATAACATTGATGAATCCACTGATTCGGTGAGCGAGTTTATTAGCAAGTGCATCGGTAATGTTGTACCCACAGCGTCTATTAACTTCTATGGGCTACGTGACACAGCCAGTGAAATATCAGGGCGGCAAATTCAAAAACAACAAAATATCATAATTCAACTTTCTCAAACATACAACTATTTTACGCCATTTTAAAGATACACTTCTCCTTGATGTAACCACATTGTCCGATTTCAAAAAGGCTTTACACCGAAAGCAAAACATTAGATTATGTTAGGAGAGTACATAGACACAAATAATCACATAGCCATTTTCCAAGCAAGGACGTGTGTCAATAAAACCCAAAACACAGCTAAATGAAGCGCTAACCTTTGACGATCTTCATCAGATGACACTCCTAGGACATTATGTTACACAATACATGTATGTTTTGTTCGATAAAGTTCATATTTATATCCAAAAACAGCATTTTACATTGGCGCATGATGTTCAGAAAATGTATTCCCACCAAAACTTCCAGTGAATGTGCACATCAATTTACAAAAAAACTCATCATAAACGTTGACAAAATATTTAACAATTATTTAACCTGTTGTGATATAGGGGGCAGTATTTTCACGGCCGGATAAAAAACGTACCCGATTTAATCTGGTTACTAATCCTGCCCAGAAACTAGAATATGCATATAATAGTAGTAGATTTGGATAGAAAACACTCTAAAGTTTCTAAAACTGTTTGAATGGTGTCTGTGAGTATCACAGAACTCATATGGCAGGCCAAAACCTGAGAAGATTCCATACAGGAAGTGACCTGTCTGATCTCTCTATCGAAAATACAGCATCTGTGCTGTAACGTGACATTTTCTAAGGCTTCCATTGGCTCTCTAAAGCCGCCAGAAAGTGGAATGGAGTGTCTGCTGTCTCTGGGCAAAGTACAACAGCTCTGCTTGTAAGTGGTCCGCCTTGGGACAGTGAGACTGAGATGCGCGTTCACGAGACTTCTCAATTCTTTTTCTTTCAGCCTTTGAATGAATACAACGTTGCCCGGTTGGAATATTATAGCTATTTTACCAGAAAAGTAGCATAAAAAATGATTTAAAACAGCGTTTGAGATGCTTCTAAATACGGTAATGGAATATTTAGATTTTTTTTGTCACGAAATGCGCTCGCGCATTACCGTTTGGATAGTTAGGTGAACGCGCGAACAAAACGACGGTATTTGGATATAACTATGGATTATTTGGAACCAAAACAACATTTGTTGTTGAAGGAGAAGTCCTGGGAGTGCATTCTGACGAAGAACAGCAAAGGTAATCCAATTTTTCTAATAGTAATTCTGAGTTTAGTGAGCCCCAAACTTGGTGGGTGTCAAAATAGCTAGCCGTGATGGCCGAGCTATGTACTCAGAATATTGCAAAATGTGCTTTTGCCGAAAAGCTATTTTAAAATCGGACATAGCGATTGCATAAAGGAGTTCTGTATCTATAATTCTTAAAATAATTGTTATGTATTATGTCAACGTTTATGGTGAGTAATTTAGTAAATTCACCAGAAGTTTTGAGGTGGGTATGCTAGTTCTGAACATCACATGCTAATGTAAAAAGCTGTTTTTTTATATAAATATGAACTTGATTGAACAAAACATGCATGCATTGTGTAACATAATGCCCTAGGAGTGTCATCTGATGAAGATCATCAAAGGTTAGTGCTGCATTTAGCTGTGGTTTGGGTTTATGTGACATATATGCTTGCTTGGAAAATGGCTGTGTGATTATTTGTGTCTATGTACTCTCCTAACATAATCTAATGTTTTGCTTTCGCTGTAAAGCCTTTTGGAAATCGGACAATGTGGTTCGATTCAGGAGAAGTGTATCTATAAAATGGTGTAAAATAGTCCTATGTTTGAGAACTTTGAATTATGACATTTTGTGGTTTTAAATTTGGCGCTCTGACTTGTCACTGGCTGTTGAATTTGTGGGACGATTTCGTCTTCCCTAGAGAGGTTAAAGAATTATAGATAGACTACTCCTGGATGCAACCACTTTGTCAGATTTTAAAATAGCTTTACGGAGAAAGCACATTTTTCAATATTCTGAGTACATAGCTCAGCCATCACAGAGAGCTATACAGACACCCGCCAAGTTCGGGTCAACCTAAACTCAGAATTAGTATTAGAAATATTCTCTTACCTTTGCTGATCTTCGTCAGAATGCACTCCCAGGACTGCTACTTCCACAACAAATGTTGTTTTTGTTCCAAATAATCCATATTTATGTACAAATACCTTGTTCGTGCGTACAGATCACTTATCCAAAGGCATAACGCGCGAGCGCAGAACCAGAGACGAAAAGTCAAAATGTTCCATTACCGTACTTAGAAGCATGTCAAACGCTGTTTAAAATCAATCTTTATGGTATTTTTAACATAAAATTGCGATAATATTCCAACCGGACAATAGCATATTCATTAAAGAAGAAAAAGAAGAAAGGCTCGCGTGACTGCACATATCCAATCCCTTTGTTGCCAGGCAGACCACTCAGTAACTGAGCTCCTATTATCTGCCCAGTGACAGGAAAATGCTCAAACCACTTTCTGAAGGCTGTTGACAGCCAATGGAAGCCTTAGGAAGTGCAACGTCACCCCACAGACACTGGAGCTTCGATAGAGAATCAAAAAAAGAAATACAGTTCTCAGACTTTCCACTTCCTGCTTGGATTTTCTCAGGTTTTTGCCTGCCATATGAGTTATGTTATACTCACAGACACCATTCAAACAGTTTTAAAAACTTCAGAGTGTTTGCTATCCAGATCTACTAATAATATGCATATTCTAGTTTCTGGGCCAGAGTAGTAACCTGTTGAAATTGGGTACTTTTTTCATCCGGCCGTGAAAATACTGCCCCCTAGCCCAGACAGGTTAAAACATTCCCCAACCAGAAACCGTGGATTGATGGCAGCATTCGCGCAAAACTGAAAGCGTGAACCACTGCTTTTAATCAGGGCAAGCTGACTGGAAACATGACCGAATACAAACAGTGTAGCTATTCCCTCCTTAAGGCAATCAAACAAGCTAAACGTCAGTATAGAGACAAAGTAGAGTCGCAATTCAACGGCTCAGACATGAGAGGTATGTGGCAGGGTCTACAGTCAATCACGGACTACAAAAGGAAAACCAGCCTCGTCGCGGACCATGATGTCTTGCTCCCAGACAAACTAAACAACTTCTTTGCTCGCTTTGAGGACAATACAGTGCCACTGACACTGCCCGCTAACAAAACCTGTGGGATCTCCTACACTGCAGCCAACGTGAGTAAAACATTTAAACGTGTTAACCCTTGCAAGGCTGCCGGACCAGACGGCACCCCCAGCTGGGTTCTCAGAGCATGCGCAGACAAGCTGGCTGATGTGTTTATGGACGTATTCAATCAATCCTTATCCCAGTCAGCTGTTCCCACATGCTTCAAGAGGGCCACCATTGTTCCTGTTCCCAAGAATGCTAAGGTAACTAAGCTAAATGACTATCGCCCCGTAGCACTCACTTCCGTCATAATGAAGTCCTTTGAGAGACTAGTCAAGGACCATATCACCTCCACCTCACCTGACACCCTAGAACCACTCCAATTTTCTTACCGCCCCAATAGCTTCACAGATGACGCAATCACAATCACACTGCACACTGCCCTAACCCATCTGGACAAGAGGAATACCTATGTAAGAATGCTGTTCATCGACTACAGCTCAGCATTTAACACCATAGTACCCTCCAAACTCGTAATTAAGCTCGAGACCATGGGTCTTGACCCCGCCCTGTGCAACTGGGTCCAGGACTTCCTGACAGGCCGCCCCCAGGTGGTGAGGGTAGGTAACTACATCTCCACCCCGCTGATGCTCAACACTGGGGCCCCAAAAGGATGCGTTCTCAGCCCTCTCCTGTACTCCCTGTTCACCCATGACTGCGTGGCCATGCACGCCTCCAACTCAATCATCATGTTTGCAGATGACACTACAGTGGTAGGCTTGATTACCAACAATGACGAGACAGCCTACAGGGAGGAGGTGAGGGCCCTGGGAGTGTGGTGTCAGGAAAATAACTTCACACTCAATGTCAACAAAACAAAGGATATGATCGTGGACTTCAGGAAACAGCAGAGGGAGCAGCCCCCTATCCACATCGACGGGACAGTAGTGGAGAAGGTGGAAAATGTTAAGTTCCTCAGCGTACACATCACGGACAAACTGAAATGGTCCACCCACACAGACAGCGTGGTGAAGAAGGCGCAGGAGCCTCAGGAGGCTGAAGAAATTCGGCTTGTCACCATAACCACTCATAAACTTTTGCAAATGCACATTCAAGAGCATCCTGTCAGGCTGTATCACCGCTTGGTACGGCAACTGCTCCGCCCACAACCGTAAGGCTCTCCAGAGGGTAGTGAGGTCTGCACAACGCATCACCGGGGGCAAACTACCTGCCCTCCAGGACACCTACACCACCCGATGTCACAGGAAGGCCAAAAGGATCATCAAGGACAAAAACCACCCGAGCCACTGCCTGTTCACCCCGCTATCATCCAGAAGGCGAGGTCAGTACAGGTGCATCAAAGCTGGGACCGAGAGACCGAAACAGCTTCTATCTCAAGGCCATCAGACTGTTAAACAGCCATCACTAACATTGAGTGGCTGCTGCCAACATACTGACTCATCTCTAGCCACTTTAATAATGGAAAAATTGATGTAAGAAATGTATCACTAGCCACTTTAAACAATGCCACTTTATATAATGTTTACATGCCCTACATTACTCATCTCATATGTATATACTGCACTCTATACCATCTACTGCATCTTGCCTATGCCGTTCGGCCGTCGCTCATTCATATATTTTTATGTACATATTCTTATTCATTCCTTTACACTTGTGTGTATAAGGTAGTTGTTGTGAAATTGTTAGGTTAGATTACTTGTTAGATATTACTGCATGGTCGGAACTAGAAGCACAAGCACTTCGCTACACTCGCATTAACATCTGCTAACCATGTTTGTTGTTTTTATCCATTGCAGGGAGCCCCCACCACAAATGGATCAGGTAACTACAGCCCCATGATGTTCCTATACAGTGTCTCATCCTCTAGAGAAAAGCAGAAAAGCATCCTGCTGTGTATAATATCTCAACAGATCCGTATTGATGTTACTATCCTCTATAATGGGATGATAAAATATTTCCATCACAGTCTTTCAATTATTTAATCTTTCATTGACCGATTAACTATTAATGCTTTGAATACAGTGGGCTAATAAAGTCCCATTATTTGACCAAACAATGTGATTTTGTGATAAAAGGATATTGTGTAAACTATAATCTAATCTGTCATTTTAAAGGAAACTTGAATACAATATCTGCACATTCCAAAGATTCAAATGTCATTTCTTCACTTACTAACTATTACGTTCAAGTAGGCGTAAAATGTCCCACCTAGTTTCATTTGTACCGTAAGATGTAATAGATTTCTCCCTTTGTTCGGCAAAAGGGAAGAGGAGAGGACAATGTGATTAAGAATCCTTCAATCCCCCAATGTATAAGGTAAGATGTAGGCTAAAGGTTTTCTCCTTTTGTTTGTGAACAGGGAAGTGGTGAGGAAAATGGAACAATAACGTATGTGCAGAAGTACATTAGGTAAACTGTGGGTGCTTTGGGTCATTGATTATGAAATATCAGAGTTTAAACATTGACACTGTATACACAGAGTATACCAAACTTTGGGAACACCTTCTTAATATTGAGTTTCACCCCCCCATGTTGACTCCAGTGCTTCCCACAGTTTTGTCAAGTTGGCTGGATGTCCTTTGGGTGGTGGAACATTCTTGATACACGTCGGAAACTGTTGAGCGTGAACCCCAGCAACGTTTCAGTCCTTGACACAAACCGGTGTGCCTGGCACCTACTGCCATACCTCGTTCAAAGGCACTTACATTTTTTTCCTGCCTGTTCCATCTCTGAATGGCACACACACACAATCCATGTCTCAATTTTCTCAAGTCTTAATAATCCTTCTTTAACCTGTCTCCTCCCCTTCATCTACACTGATTACAGTGGATTTAACAAGTGACATCAATAAGGGATCTTAGCTTCCACCTGGATTTCACCTGGATTTCACCTGGATTCTTATTTTCACTCTGCTAGGATTTAGGTAATTATTGTACAATGTTGTTTATCCATCGTCAGTTTTATCCCATCACAGCCATTGAACTCTGTAGCTGTAAAATCAGCAATGGCTTCATGGTAACATCCCTAAGCATTTTCGTTCCTGTCCTGCAGTTCAGTTCAGAAGTACAACTGTATCGTTGATGTGTCTTCGTGGTTTAATACATCATTATTAACTTGACCATGCTTAATTAAAGAGATATTCAATGTCTGATTTATTATTGAAACCCATCTACCAATAACCCTTATTTATGAGGCACGTTGGTCTTTGTAAATGAATCTGTGCTTGAAATTCAGTACTTGACTGAGAGACTGTTGTATGTATGGGGGACAGAGGAAGGGTTAGTCATTCGAAAATCATGTTAACCCCTATTATTTCACACAGAGTGAATCCATGTAACTTATGTGATTTGTTAAGATAAATTTGAAACTGCCAGAATCCCCCCCCCCCCCCCCCAATTGCACCTTGAAGCATTGAAGCCCACTGGCTGCGTCTGAAATGGCACTCTATTCCTTAGATAGTGCACTACTTTCAGTAAAGACAATTTTTGCTTCCTTATGTGTATGCAAAACAGGCACAATTTCTTCCTCCTTCCTGGTCATGAGAATAAGATCATATTTCACCCGTTAGGGACACCACCAATGTTATTACAATACTCTTTTTTCTGAAGAATTTCTCAACCAGGTCTATGACCTATAGTGCCGTGAAAAAGTATTAGCCCTCGTTCTGATTTTCTCTATTTTTGTTACTGAATGTTATCTTATCTTCAACTAAAACCTAATATTAGATAAAGGGGACCTGAATTTACAAATAACACAACAATTAAACTTATTTTATTTATTTAATTTACAAAGTTATGCTCACCCAATTCCTCTGTGTGAAAAGGTAATGTCCCCCTTACACTCAGTAATTGGTTGTGCCACCTCCAACCAAACAGCTTTATTGCCTTGTTGCAATGTTTGGAATGTTTTTGTCTGTATTTTTGTATTCTTATTTTCACTCTGCTGTCATTTGAGTAATTATTGTACAGTGTTGTTTATCCATCGTCAGTTTTATCCCGTCACAGCCATTGAACTCTGTAGCTGTAAAATCAGCAATGGCTTCATGGTAACATCCCTAAGCATTTTCGTTCCTGTCCTGCAGTTCAGTTCAGAAGTACAACTGTATCGTTGATGTGTCTTCGTGGTTTAATACATCATTATTAACTTGACCATGCTTAATTAAAGAGATATTCAATGTCTGATTTATTATTGAAACCCATCTACCAATAACCCTTATTTATGAGGCACGTTGGTCTTTGTAAATGAATCTGTGCTTGAAATTCAGTACTTGACTGAGAGACTGTTGTATGTATGGGGGACAGAGGAAGGGTTAGTCATTCGAAAATCATGTTAACCCCTATTATTTCACACAGAGTGAATCCATGTAACTTATGTGATTTGTCAAGCTAAATTTGACTCCTGAATTAATTTAGGCTTGCCTAAACAAACTATATTTTAGTGCTGAATTTTGTATTCATCTGTAAAAAATAAATATTCTACTTTGACATTATTTTGTGTAGATTGTTGACAAAAAACACTGTATATAACTATTAATTCTTGAAGAATAAAACGTTTAAATGCCTCATGTGCTTAATTCAAATGTAATATCCCATCAGAACCCAAAATATAGGCTTGTTTTACTCCATTGTTTTAAGCAATGTAATTGTGAACAAACACTGTATAGCCTCAAAACATGGTTAAAACTATTATTTTTATACAGTATCATGGATGATCAGTCCTTGCAACCATAGCTCTATATGAATTTGACTGGTTACATTTCTCCAGACCCATCCATCAGCTGCTTACAGTGAAGGGGAGTCCGCTTTGTTATTGTTTGAACTGCATATTGCCCCTTTAATGTGACTGAGGGGTCAAAATATCAACCAAAAATCTGATGTATGGTCATATTTTCAAAAATGTCTATAAATAGCATACATGTTTCATTTTCTTTGGTCTTCCACACCATCTTAAGCATTAAGACATCACATTTTGTTTTTTTGCCCTAGCGTTACACAGGGGGGCAGGACCGAGTTTGGGAAACCCTGCCCTAGAGTGTAATAGGGTAAATCTGCAATGCCACTAAAGCTGTAAAGCTAGACATCTTTATTTAGAAACGTTACCTCTCTACTGGATATAATACACTGCTCAAAAAAATAAAGGGAAAACTTAAACAACACAATGTAACTCCAAGTCAATCACACTTCTGTGAAATCAAACTGTCCACTTAGGAAGCAACACTGATTGACAATAAATTTCACATGCTGTTGTGCAAATGGAATAGACAACAGGTGGAAATTATAGGCAATTAGCAAGACACCCCCAATAAAGGAGTGGTTCTGCAGGTGGGGACCACAGACCACTTCTCAGTTCCTATGCTTCCTGGCTGATGTTTTGGTCACTTTTGAATGCTGGCAGTGCTTTCACTCTAGTGGTAGCATGAGACGGAGTCTACAACCCACACAAGTGGCTCAGGTAGTGCAGCTCATCCAGGATGGCACATCAATGCGAGCTGTGGCAAGAAGGTTTGCTGTGTCTGTCAGCGTAGTGTCCAGAGCATGGAGGCGCTACCAGGACACAGGCCAGTACATCAGGAGATGTGGAGGAGGTCGTAGGAGGGCAACAACCCAGCAGCAGGACCGCTACCTCCGCCTTTGTGCAAGGAGGAGCAGGAGGAGCACTGCCAGAGCACTGCAAAATGACCTCCAGCAGGCCACAAATGTGCATGTGTCTGCTCAAACGGTCAGAAACAGACTCCATGAGGGTGGTATGAGGGCCCGACGTCCACAGGTGGGGGTTGTGCTTACAGCCCAACACCGTGCAGGACGTTTGGCATTTGCCAGAGAACACCAAGATTGGCAAATTCGCCACTGGCGCCCTGTGCTCTTCACAGATGAAAGCAGGTTCACACTGAGCACATGTGACAGACGTGACAGAGTCTGGAGACGCTGTGGAGAACGTTCTGCTGCCTGCAACATCCTCCAGTATGACCGGTTTGGCGGTGGGTCAGTCATAGTGTGGGGTGGCATTTCTTTGGGGGGCCGCACAGCCCTCCATGTGCTCGCCAGAGGTAGCCTGACTGCAATTAGGTACCGAGATGAGATCCTCAGACCCCTTGTGAGACCATATGCTGGTGCGGTTGGCCCTGGGTTTCTCCTAATGCAAGACAATGCTAGACCTCATGTGGCTGGAGTGTGTCAGCAGTTCCTGCAAGAGGAAGGCATTGATGCTATGGACTGGCCCGCCCGTTCCCCAGACCTGATTTCAATTGAGCACATCTGGGACATCATGTCTCGCTCCATCCACCAACGCCACGTTGCACCACAGACTGTCCAGGAGTTGGTGGATGCTTTAGTCCAGGTCTGGGAGGAGATCCCTCAGGAGATCATCCGCCACCTCATCAGGAGCATGCCCAGGCATTGTAGGGAGGTCATACAGGCACGTGGAGGCCACACACACTACTGAGCCTAATTTTAACTTGTTTTAAGGACATTACATCAAAGTTGGATCAGCCTGTAGTGTGGTTTTCCACTTTAATTTTGAGTGTGACTCCAAATCCAGACCTCCATGGGTTGATAAATTGGATTTCCATTGATTATTTTTGTGTGATTTTGTTGTCAGCACATTCAACTATGTAAAGAAAAAAGTATTTAATAAGATTATTTCTTTCATTCAGATCTAGGATGTGTTGTTTAAGTGTTCCCTTTATTTTTTTGAGCAGTATATATTCACATGGGACTTTACATACTGTAGTGGCAGGTTTGTTGTCACATTTCTTAAAAGTGACAAAGTGTATCAGATGATATATCATTAAAAGACAGTAGACTGCAAGGAACTAGTTAACTTTGCATTTAATACACCACTTTGAAAGTGAGAATATCAACATGTTTTCAATGATAAAGGAAAGAAGAAAGGACATGTGATGTTGGTTGTTGATTGAATGTGTTGCCCAAACAATTTTAGACATGTTCAAGTCTCCGGCAAGGGTACTCATTATAAGGGTAATATGTGATTGACTGGGTTAAGACTTTGTTAGCCTGCTGAGATAAAGCTGAGTCTTTGGTCCTGCTTGCAGCGGTCTCTTCAAAGAGGAGGTCAAAGGGGGGTGAAGTGTAACACAGGTGGTCCGGTGACCACGCTCGCGTGATGAGTAAGATTTAAATTTGTACATTTTATTATTAACCCATCCCATCCATGTTACCCTCTTCGGAGGACAAATATATTTTTCATATTTTTTTACAGCTTTTCTGCTACATATACATACTTTTTACATATACATTTTGCATACATATTTTGCATACACATTTTACATACATGGTACTTTTATATAAAGCAGTCGCATAACAAAAATACATTACTAAACATAAACTTTTTAATCCCAACCCTTAGCCACTCTCAGCCCATCCCACCTATCACCATAGACCACCCTCATTTGATTTCCATGTGTCATATATTTTTGAGTGGTGCTGTGATGATTTACTTCATTTTTTCACCTTTCTAAGGTTTAGTATCCACAGATTGTGATCTAAAGATGAAAACCATTCCTACGAGTATTATTATATTATTTATTGACTGACTATGGCTTTCCAAATCGCCCAACACTGCTATTTGTAAGGTTAATTTTAAGTGCATGTTGTGTTTTTTTAACCATTCCTGAACCTGTGACCAGGCGCAATACCAGAATAAGTGATCTTTTGATTCTGTCTCTTCGCAGAAAAATCTACAGAGCTGAGATTGTTTTATGCCCCATATATATATATAGCATTCTGTTGGTGGCAAGAATTTGATATAATCATTTAAATAGAAAAACTCTAAGTGCTGTCTAAGTGCTGTTTTTTTCTACCTGTTCATAAACCATGTACCATGGAATCGGTACATCGAAATCTCTTCCCATCTATTTTGCAACCGGTATGGTGCAGCTGTCAACATTTTGTCCAGTTCCTTTCAGCCAATTTGTATCTTTAATATATGTCAGGCAAACAAGTTCCCTACCTTCTCCCTTTTTCACTTGCCTCCTCCATTTTTGTGTTAATTCTACAATCAGTTGGTTGTAAATTTGGATTGAGCAGATATTACCACATATTTTCGATAGCTGCATATGTGACATAACTCCTTCGTTTCTATTCATAATATCATAAATAAATATAATTAAAACATTTATCATTTTTTTCCATGAAGGTTCCTTTTTTTATGAATCAGTATATTTGAGTTTAACCATAACATTTGTTATAATATATGTTCTATCATTTCTGGAGGATAAAACTGAAATTGTAACCAGCTATGTATGGCTTGTCTAATTTTCAATTAGTCAGAAATGAGAAGTTGTTATCTGTATAAAGACACAAAGGCCATGTTAGAACAAAGGATGAGCCTTTCTTAATAATCTACTGGAGAACCATTTTGGTATAACTTACAGTATTTAGTGAGAGGTTTAAAGGTTTAATATTTAATCATTTAAGTGATGAGTGACTTGTCTGAGACATTGTCTGGTGCACAGGAGACCTGGCTTAGAACCTCCTCAGTCAAACTAACACATCTTCAGGTCTTAGGCAAGATTACTCATCCCATGCATGGATCACTAAGCCACCTCTGTTGCACTCTCATTAAATGGGGTGCACAGATCCTTCTGCTTCTCTTTGCCATAGAAAGTGTTGTTGTGCAGAAGGCCTGATGTCAAACCCAGTCAGTTATGTTGGTGCCGTAATCTCTGAGTATGAGGTCAAAGGGGGTGAAATGTAAATGAAATGGTTTGATGAACCACGCTCTTTGATGAGTAACCTTGCTGGAGACTTGAAGACTTGTGTTAGCTTCCTGAACTCACCCCTATGGGCTTTGGCTAAGTAAGCTAAAACAGTCTTGTGACATGCTGGAGACCTGGTTTGAACCCAGTCAGTCACAAGAGCAAGATTAAATAGGGATTGGAAAAAAATATCCTTAGAAGGGCAATGACAAATTGCGTTTATTGTGACACTCCCTTCTAACGTGTCCTGCGCTGCCTGTGATCATCATAGCAAAACAGTTCTAATGCTAGAGCCACATTTATAGGAAAAAATATATTCAACATGCCACATTGGCTACAGAAACCACCAGAAGCTTCTGTTGACCACAGAGAGCGTTTGATTCTTTCTGTTTTCCTCTACCTTTCCTGGCTGGCAAAGTACCACAATGTTGTCTCTGGTTTTGAATCTGAAGTTAGAAAACTGAATCTGAATGCATCTGTGAAGTTGCCTTCAGAAAGTAATCACACCCCTGGACTTTTTCCACACTTTGTTATGGACAGAAAAAAATATAAAAAATGTATACAATTTTTATTTTTGTTTCTGTCCATAATGTCAAGTGGAATTATGTTAATGTTTTTTTCTTTTTTTCTTTACAAATTAATAAAAAATTAAAAGCTGACATTAGTCAATAAGTATTCAACCCCTTTGTTATTGCAAGCCTGAATAAGTTCAGGAATAAAAATGTGCTCAACAAGTCACATAATAAGTTGCATGGACTCATTCTGTACGCAATATTTTTTAATGATTTTTATACACTACCTCATCTCTGTACCCCACTACTGTCTGTACTGTCTCCGACGCTCATCGGATGTGGCAGGGCTTGCAAACTATTACAGACTACAAAGGGAAGCACAGCCGAAAGCTGCCCAGTGACACGAGCCTACCAGACGAGATAAATAACTTCTATGCTCGCTTCGAGGCAAGTAACACTGAAACATGCATGAGAGCATCAGCTGTTCCGAACAACTGTGTGATCACGCTCTCTGCAGCCGATGTGAGTAACAGGTCAACATTCACAAGGCCACAGGGCCAGACGGATTACTAGGACAAGTACTCCGAGCATGCGCTGATCAACTGGCAAGTGTCTTCACTGACATTTTCGAACTCTCCCTGTGAGTCTGTAATACCAACATATTTCAAGCAGACCATCATAGTCCCTGTGCCCAAGAACACTTAAGGTAACCTGCATAAATGACTCGAAGCACTCACGTCTGTAGCCATGAAATATTTTGAAAGGCTGGTCATGGCTCACATCAACACCATTATCCCAGAAACCCTAGACCCACTCAAATTTGCATACCGTACCAACAGATCCACAGCTGATGCAATCCCTATTGCACTCCAAACTGCCATTTCACACCTGGACAAAAGGAACATCTATGTGAGAATGCTGTTCATTGACTACAGCTCAGCATTAAACACCATAGTGCCCTCAAAAGCTCATCACTAAGCTAAGGACTATGGGACTAAACACCTCCCTCTGCAACTAGATCCTGGACTTCTCGACGGGCCGCCTCCAGGTGGTAAGGGTAGGTAACAACACATCCGCCACGCTGATCCACAACACGGGGGCCCCTCAGGGGTGTGTGCTCAGCCCGCTCCTGTACTCCCTGTTCACTCATGACTGCACGGCCAGGCATGACTCCAACACCATCATTAAGTTTGCTGATGACACAACATTGGTAGGCCTGATCACCGACAACGATGAGACAGCCTATAGGGAGGAGGTCAGAGACCTGACCGTGTGGTGCAAGGACAACAACCTCTCCCTAAATGTGATCAAGTCAAAGGAGATGATTGTGGTCTACAGGAAAAGGAGGACCGAGCACACCCCCATTCTCAGCACACCCCCGGTCCTTGGCATCCACATCACCAACAAACTATCATGGTCCAAGCACACCAAGACAGTCGTGAAGAGGGCACAACAAAACCTATTCCCCCCCAGGAGACTGAAAAGATTTGTCATGGGTCCTCAGATCCTCAAAAGGTTTTACAGCTGCACCATCGAGAGCATCCTGACGGGTTGCATCACAGCCTGGTATGGCAACTGCTCGGCCTCCGACCGCAAGGCACTACAGAGTGTAGTGCGAACGGCCCAGTACATCACCGGGCCAAGCTTCCTGCCATCCAGGACCTCTATACCAGGTGGTGTCAGAGGAAGGCCCTAGAAATTGTCAAAGTCTCCAGCCACCCTAGTCATAGACTGTTCTCTCAGCTACCACATGGCAAGCGGTACTGGAACACCAAGTCTAGGTCCAAGAGGCTCCAGACTTGTTGTTCCAGTACCGCTTGCCATGTGGTAGCTGAGAGAACAGTCTATGACTAGGGTGACTGAAAAGATATGTCATGGTGTCACGGCTGTCGAAAGGAGCGGACCAAAGTGCAGCGTGGTTGTAGTTCCACATTTTATTAAATCCGTGAAACTTTGCAATACATAAATAACTGACTTGACAAAACAACAAACCGTGACGCAGAGAGAAACAAACACGACTCAAAATATAAAGACCCACAAAAACCAGGAAGAAAAACCCCTACTTAAATATGATCTCCAATCAGAGACCACGAGGACCAGCTGCCTCCAATTGGAGATCAACCCCCCCAAAAAAACATAGAAATAGAAACCTAGAACATAAACATAGAAATACAAAACATAGAAAACACAAAACACCCCCTGTCACGCCCTGGCCTACTCTACATTAGAAAATAACCTCTTACTATGGTCAGGACGTGACACATGGATTGAAAAATACTGTGTTTAAAAAAAAATATATAACGTTACCTAAAGATAATCAGACGACTAGATAGTAATTTGATGAGAGATTCTGATGCATTTGGATAATATTCATACGGTTAGAGCAATGAAGAGCTAATCTGGCAGCCCTGTTTTGAGCCATTTTGTGACGTCCTGACCAGCAGAGGGAGTAATTGTATTAGTTTTGGTCAGGACGTGGCAGAGGCCTTGTGTTTTGTATGTATTTATACGTTCTGTCTAGTTTAGTTTTTCTATGTTTAGGTTTGTGTGTTGGACTCTCAATTGGAGGCAGGTGTTTCTAGTTGCCTCTGATTGAGAGTCCTATATATAGGTGTATGTTTGGTTTGGGTTTTTGTGGGTAGTTGTATTTGCACTGCTGTTTGTCTAGCCTGCAAATCTGTTAGCTGTCCTTCTATTTCTTGTTTTTCCCGTTACTCACTTTAAATAATAAATTAAAGTATGAGTATTCCGGTACCCGCTGTGCCTTGGTCTCATCTCTTCGACACGTGTGACAGAACTACCCACCATACCAGGACCAAGCAGCGGAGGATATCTGGCGAGGACCGGGGAACACGGCTGGTAAAGGAGCCCGAGAGGCAGCCCCAATAAATGTTTTTGGGGGGGCACAAGGGCAGTTTGGCGGGGCGAGGATGGAGCCCCAGGCCAGCTCCCTGTACCCTTTTTAGGCAGAGACGAACTGGACAGGTCCCGTGCTTTGGGGTGATGGGTACGGTGGCGAGGCCGAGCATTTTCAGGCCAGTACGCGCAGTACCAGCGCCCCGCATGTGCCAGGGGAAAGTGGGCATTCAGCCAGTAGGGGTGATGCCAGTCCTGCGCTCAAGACCGCCAGTGCGCCTCTACGGTCCAGTGTTTCCTGCTACACGCACGAGCCTTGAGGTGCGTCAGCCCAGTCTGACTCGGCCTGTTCCCGCTCCCCGCACTAGCCCTAAGGTGCGTGTGCCCAGACTGGCACATCCTGTCCCAGCCCCACGCATCAGGCATCTAGTGCGTCAGCCCAGCCTCGCCAGTCTGGTGCCCCCAGAGCCGCCCGCCAGTCAGGAGCCGTCAGAGCCGCCCGCCAGTCAGGAGTCGCCAGAGCCGCTCGCCAGTCAGGAGCCGCCAGACCCGCCCGCCAGTCAGGAGCCGTCAGAGCCGCCCGCCAGTCAGGAGTCGCCAGAGCCGCCCGCCAGTCAGGAGCCGCCAGAGCCGCCCGCCAGTCAGGAGCCGCCAGAGCCGCCCGCTAGTCAGGAGCTGCCAGAGCCGCCCGCTAGTCAGGAGCTGACAGAGCCGCCCGCCTGTCAGGAGCTGCCAGAATGGCCCGTCTGTCCGGAGCTGCCAGAGCGGCCCGTCTGCCCGGAGCTGCCAGAGTGACCCGTCTGCCCGGAGCTGCCAGAGTGGCCCGTCTGCCCGGAGCTGCCAGAGTGGCCCGCCGTGCCCGCCGTGCCGGATCTGCCAGAGTGGCCCGCCGTGCCGGATCTGCCAGAGTGGCCCGCCAGCCGGGCGCAGCCATCGCCGCCCACCAGGCGAGCGCAGCAAGTGTCGCTCGCCATCGGGGCGCAGCCAGGATCGCCCGCCAGCCGGGCGCAGTCAGGGTCGCCCACCGGTCCTCCGACGCGGCCAGGGGCGCCGCCTAAGTGGGCGACGCCGAGGGTGGAGCGGGGTCCACGTCCCGCACCTAAGCCGCCTCCGATATAGGTGGGTTGGGGAGGGGGGGTGTAGCACAGTGCCGTCGTTGACGGCAGCCACCCTCCCTTCCCTCCCTTTAGTTTAGGGGGATATTTTTGTTGTTTGGGGAGTTTTGTCTTTTCTTTTAGGTGCATTCAGGGTCTGCACCTTTGGGGGGGGGGTACTGTCACGTCCTGACCAGCAGAGGGAGTAATTGTATTAGTTTGGTCAGGATGTGGCAGAGGGTTTGTGTTTTATATGTATTTCTATGTTCTGTCTAGTTTAGTTTTTCTATGTTTAGGTTTGGGTGTTGGACTCTCAATTGGAGGCAGGTGTTTCTAGTTGCCTCTGATTGAGAGTCCTATATATAGGTGTGTGTTTGGTTTGGGTTTTTGTGGGTAGTTGTATTTGCACTGCTGTTTGTCTAGCCTGCAAATCTGTTAGCTGTCGTTCTGTTTCTTGTTTTTCCCGTTACTCACTTTAAATAATAAATTAAAGTATGAGTATTCCGGTACCCGCTGCGCCTTGGTCTCATCTCTTCAACACGTGTGACACATTTGGATCTTTTTTATATCTTTCTTTGCTGCAGATGACCATATAACCGGACAGTACTCTAAGTGTGATAGGTCCAGGGATTGAATCACCTGATTCAATGTGCTAGATGTTACATACTCTGAACATTTTCTTGTAACAGCAATTCCCTTGCCCATCTTAATAACAATATTATCTATGTGTTCTGACCATGATAAAGCTGCATACAACATGATGCCTTGTAGTTTTGTTTTTTTCACTTACTCTACATGTGTACTATTCATCGACAAATTCAATTGGGGGTCATCAGCAAGCATATATCTTGAACCAAATAGAATGCATTTAGTTTTAGAAATGTTCAACACCAATTTGTTCATATCAACCCACTCAGACACCATTCTTAGTTCACTGCTCAGTTCATCTGTTAGCTCATTACATTCTGATGCTGCGCTATACAGTATAGAGTCATCAGCATACATGACCACTCTTGCTTTGTTCATTACTGAAGGTAAATCATAAGTAAAGATAGACTAGAGAAGTGGGCCAAGGCAACTTCCTTGAGGACCACCATAGTGTATATCTTTACTGTTTGAAAAGCTACCATTAAAGAACACTTTTTGCTTTCTCCTGGATAGATAGCTTTCCATCCAGGATAGAGCTGCAGACTTAAAACCATAACATTTGAGTTTACCTAGTAACCGTTCATGATAAATTACATCAAAAGCAGCGCTTAAATCTAGCAACACTGCACCAACTAACTTCCTGTCATCCATGCTCTTTAACCAATCATCTGTCATTTGTGCTAAGGCCGTACTCGTAGAATGCCCTTCTTTGTATGCATGCTGGAAACCAGTTATCAGACCATTGCATGAGACATAATCCTTTATTTGTACAGATTCAATTTTTTCCAATAATTTACTTAATACAGGCAGCAAGCTTATAGGACGACTATTAGGACTAGTGAATGCAGAATTTCTATCCTTATGTAGTGGAATAACCTTTGACTCTTTCCAGACTTCTAGGCACACCCCATACATCAAGCACTTACTAAACATATGAGAGATTGGGGTATTTGGTTAGCTGTAACTCTAAGCAATTTGGCGTCAAGATTATCTGTACCAGGTGACTTGTCATCCAAAAGAGACAACAGCATCCTTTCTACCTCTTACCTTTCTACTTGGTGAAATTCGATCATGCATTGCCTCTCCTTCATGATATAATCTTTTATAAGGGTATATGACATGGAACCATCAGTTGGAATCATAGCATTCCTCAACTTGTTCACTTTAAAACAGTTATAGAGTTTAATGGTTGTGATAGGAGAAAACGTAGGATGGATAATCCACATTGTAGTTACTCCACAATACTAACCTTGTAAAAATGGGAGTCTGTACAGAATTGTCACGCCCTGACCTTAGAGAGCCTTTTAATTCTCTATTTTGGTTAGGTCAGGGTGTGACTAGGGTGGGTACTCTAGTTTTTTGTATTTCTATGTTGGCCTGGTATGGTTCCCAATCAGAGACAGCTGTCTATCGTTGTCTCTGATTGGGGATCATATTTAGGCAGCCTTTTCCCACCTGTTGTTTGTGGGATCTTGTTTTTGTATTGTTGCTGTTGAGCCCTACAAGGCTGTACGTTTTGTTGGTTTCTCGTTATTGTTTTGTTGCTGGTTATCATTAATAAATATGATTAACCTACCCCACACTGCATCTTGGTCCGACCATCCTTACAACGACGTGCGTTACAGAAGATCCCACCACCCACGGACCAAGCAGCGTGCCCAGGAGGAGCAGGGATCCTGGGCCTGGGAGGAAAGCCAGGAGTGGAGGACATCCTGGACTTGGGACAAAATAATGCCAGGAGACAAAAGCCTGCCATGGAAGCAGCGAAGGAGGAAAGGCGACGACATCGGGTCTCGCGGCGACGACATAGGAAGCCCGAGAGGCAGCCTCCAAAGAAAATGGGGGGGCACACGGGGTGGTCGGCGGTACCGAGGTGTGAACCAGAGCCAGTCCACACGGGGTGGTCGGAGGAGCCAAGGAGAGAACCAGAGCCAGTCTGGGAGAGGAAGGTGAACCTTGGAGGGGAGTGAAGGGAGTGAATCAGAGACAGTTAAGGAGTTAATGGGGAAATTGGAGGAGAGAGTTATGAGAGAGCTGTTGTGTTGGTGCATGAGGAACGACATTCGCCCTTAGGAGTGTGTCCTCAGTTTAATGCCACCTGAGTCAGCTCTCCGTACTCGTCCCGGGGAGCGTGCTAGCCATCTGGTGAAGACTGTGCCGGCCCCACGCACCAAGTCTCCAGTACGCCTCCCCAGCCCTGCACGTCCTGTGCCAGCTCTCCGCACTCGCTTTGAGGAGCGTGTTATCTGTCCAGGACACGTTGTGCCAGCTCCACGCTCCAGACCTCCAGTGCGCCTCCACAGCCCGGTACGTCCTGTGCCAGCTCCACGCACCAGGCCTCCTGTGCGTCTCCCCAGCCCGGTACATCCTGTGCCAGCTCCACGCACCAGGCCTCCTGTTCATCTCCCCAGCCCGGTACGTCCTGTGCCAGCTCCACGCACCAGGCCTCCTGTGCGTCTCCCCAGCCCGGTATGTCCTGTGCCAGCTCCACGCACCAGGCCGCCTGTGCGTCTCCCCAGCCCGGTACGTCCTATGCCCACTCCAAGCACCAGACCTCCAGCGACGTCTGCAGTCCAGAGCCTCCAGCGACGGTCTGCGGTCCAGAGCCTCCAGTGATGGTCAGCGGTCCAGAGCCTCCAGCGAGGGTTCCCAGTCCAGAGCCTCCTGCAAGGGTTCCCAGTCTGGAGCCTACAGCGAGGTTTCCCAGTCCGGAGCCTCCAGCGAGGGATCCCAGTCCAGAGCCTCCAGCGAGGGATCCCAGGCCGGAGCCTCCTGTGACAGTCTGCAGCCCAGAGCCTTCAGCGAGGGTTCCTAGTCCAGAGCCTCCAGTGAGAGTTCCTAGTCCAGAGCCTCCAGCGAGAGAACCCAGTCCAGAGCCTCCAGTGAGGGATCCCAGGCCGGAGCCTCCAGTGACAGTCTGCAGCCCAGAGCCTTCTGCGAGGGTTCCTAGTCCAGAGTGTCCAGCGAGGGTTCCTAGTCCAGAGCCTCCTGCGAGGGTTCCTAGTCCAGAGCCTCAAGCGAGGGTTCCTAGTCCAGAGCCTCCAGTGAGGATTCCTAGTCCAGAGCCTCCAGCGAGGGATCCCAGTCCAGAGCCTCCAGCGAGGGATCCCAGGCCGGCGCCTCCAGTGACAGTCTGCAGCCCAGAGCCTTCTGCAAGGGTTCCTAGTCCAGAGTGTCCAGCGAGGGTTCCTAGTCCAGAGCCTCCAGTGAGAATTCCTAGTCCAGAGCCTCCAGCGAGAGATCCCAGTCCAGAGCCTCCAGCGAGGGATCCCAGGCCGGAGCCTCCAGTGACAGTCTGCAGCCCAGAGCCTTCTGCGAGGGTTCCTAGTCCAGAGTGTCCAGCGAGGGTTCCTAGTCCAGAGCCTCCAGTGAGGGTTCCTAGTCCAGTGCCTCCAGCGAGGGATCCCAGGCCAGAGCCTCCAGCGACAGTCTGCAGTCCAGAGCCTCCTGCGACAGTCTGCAGTCCAGAGCCTCCTGCGAGGGTTCCTAGTCCAGAGCCTCCAGCGAGAGATCCCAGTCCAGAGCCTCCAGCGAGGGATCCCAGGCCGGAGCCTTCAGTGACAGTCTGCAGCCCAGAGCCTTCTGCGAGGGTTCCTAGTCCAGAGTGTCCAGCGAGGATTCCTAGTCCAGAGCCTCCAGTGAGGTTTCCTAGTCCAGAGCCTCCAGCGAGGGATCCCAGGCCAGAGCCTCCAGCGACAGTCTGCAGTCCAAAGCCTCCAGCTACAGTCTGCAGTCCAGAGTGTCCAGCGAGGGTTCCTAGTCCAGAGCCTCCAGTGAGAGTTCCTAGTCCAGAGCCTCCAGCGAGAGATCCCAGTCCAGAGCCTCCAGCGAGGGATCCCAGGCCGGAGCCTCCAGTGACAGTCTGCAGCCCAGAGCCTTCTGCGAGGGTTCCTAGTCCAGAGTGTCCAGCGAGGGTTCCTAGTCCAGAGCCTCCAGTGAGGGTTCCTAGTCCAGAGCCTCCAGCGAGGGATCCCAGGCCAGAGCCTCCAGCAACAGTCTGCAGTCCAAAGCCTCCAGCGAGAGTCTACAGTCCAGAGCCTCCTGCCAGGGTTCCTAGTCCAGAGCCTCCAGTGAGGGTTCCTAGTCCAGAGCCTCCAGCGAGGGATCCCAGGCCGGAGCCTCCAGTGACAGTCTGCAGTCCAGAGCCTCCAGCGACAGTCTGTAGTCCAAAGCCTCCTGCGAGGGTTCCTAGTCCAGAGCCTTCTGCAAGGGTTCCTAGTCCAGAGCCTCCACCGAGGGATCCCAGTCCAGAGCCTCCAGCGAGGGATCCCAGGCCGGAGCCTCCAGTGACAGTCTGCAGCCCAGAGCCTTCTGCAAGGGTTCCTAGTCCAGAGTGTCCAGCGAGGGTTCCTAGTCCAGAGCCTCCAGTGAGATTTCCTAGTCCAGAGCCTCCAGCGAGAGATCCCAGTCCAGAGCCTTCAGCGAGGGATCCCAGGCCGGAGCCTCCTGTGACAGTCTGCAGCCCAGAGCCTTCGGCGAGGGTTCCTAGTCCAGAGTGTCCAGCGAGGGTTCCTAGTCCAGAGCCTCCAGTTAGAGTTCCTAGTCCAGAGCCTCCAGCGAGAGATCCCAGTCCAGAGCCTCCAGTGAGGGATCCCAGGCCGGAGCCTCCAGTGACAGTCTGCAGCCCACAGCCTTCTGCGAGGGTTCCTAGTCCAGAGCCTCCTGCGAGGGTTCCTAGTCCAGAGCCTCCAGCGAGGGTTCCTAGTCCAGAGCCTCCAGCGAGGATTCCTAGTCCAGAGCCTCCAGCGAGGGATCCCAGTCCAGAGCCTCCAGTGAGGGATCCCAGGCCGGAGCCTCCAGTGACAGTCTGCAGCCCAGAGCCTTCTGCAAGGGTTCCTAGTCCAGAGTGTCCAGCGAGGGTTCCTAGTCCAGAGCCTCCAGTGAGAGTTCCTAGTCCAGAGCCTCCAGCGAGAGATCCCAGTCCAGAGCCTCCAGTGAGGGATCCCAGGCCGGAGCCTCCAGTGACAGTCTGCAGCCCAGAGCCTTCTGCGAGGGTTCTTAGTCCAGAGTGTCCAGTGAGGGTTCCTAGTCCAGAGCCTCCAGTGAGGGTTCCTAGTCCAGAGCCTCCAGCGAGGGATCCCAGGCCAGAGCCTCCAGCGACAGTCTGCAGTCCAGAGCCTCCAGCGACAGTCTGCAGTCCAGAGCCTCCTGCGAAGGTTCCTAATCCAGAGCCTCCAGCGAGAGATCCCAGTCCAGAGCCTCCAGCGAGGGATCCCAGGCAGGAGCCTCCAGTAACAGTCTGCAGCCCAGAGCCTTCTGCGAGGGATCCTAGTCCAGAGTGTCCAGCGAGGGTTCCTAGTCCAGAGCCTCCAGTGAGGGTTCCTAGTCCAGAGCCTCCAGCGAGGGATCCCAGGCCAGAGCCTCCAGCGACAGTGTGCAGTCCAAAGCCTCCAGCTACAGTCTGCAGTCCAGAGCCTCCTGCGAGGGTTCCTAGTCCAGAGCCTCCAGCGAGAGATCCCAGTCCAGAGCCTCCAGCGAGGGATCCCAGGCCGGAGCCTCCAGTGACAGTCTGCAGCCCAGAGCCTTCTGCGAGGGTTCCTAGTCCAGAGTGTCCAGCGAGGGTTCCTAGTCCAGAGCCTCCAGTGAGGGTTCCTAGTCCAAAGCCTCCAGCGAGGGATCCCAGGCCAGAGCCTCCAGCGACAGTCTGCAGTCCAAAGCCTCCAGCGACAGTCTACAGTCCAGAGCCTCCTGCGAGGGTTCCTAGTCCAGAGCCTCCAGTGAGGGTTCCTAGTCCAGAGCCTCCAGCGAGGATTCCTAGTCCAGAGTGTCCAGCGAGGGTTCCTAGTCCAGAGCCTCCTGCAAGGGTTCCTAGTCCAGAGCCTCCAGCGAGGGTTCCTAGTCCAGAGCCTCCAGCGAGGATTCCTAGTCCAGAGCCTCCACCGAGGGATCCCAGTCCAGAGCCTCCAGCGAGGGATCCCAGGCCGGAGCCTCCAGTGACAGTCTGCAGCCCAGAGCCTTCTGCAAGGGTTCCTAGTCCAGAGTGTCCAGCGAGGGTTCCTAGTCCAGAGCCTCCAGTGAGAGTTCCTAGTCCAGAGCCTCCAGCGAGAGATCCCAGTCCAGAGCCTCCAGCGAGGGATCCCAGGCCGGAGCCTCCAGCAACAGTCTGCAGTCCAGAGCCTCCAGCGACAGTCTGCAGTCCAGAGCCTCCTGCGAGGGTTCCTAGTCCAGGGCCTCCAGTGAGAGATCCCAGTCCAGAGCCTCCAGCGAGGGATCCCAGGCCGGAGCCTCCAGTGACAGTCTGCAGCCCAGAGCCTTCTGCGAGGGTTCCTAGTCCAGAGTGTCCAGCGAGGGTTCCTAGTCCAGAGCCTCCAGTGAGGGTTCCTAGTCCAGAGCCTCCAGCGAGGGATCCCAGGCCAGAGCCTCCAGCGACAGTCTGCAGTCCAAAGCCTCCAGCAACAGTCTTCAGTCCAGAGCCTCCTGCGAGGGTTCCTAGTCCAGAGCCTCCAGCGAGAGATCCCAGTCCAGAGCCTCCAGCGAGGGATCCCAGGCCAGAGCCTCCAGTGACAGTCTGCAGCCCAGAGCCTTCTGCGAGGGTTCCTAGTCCAGAGTGTCCAGCGAGGGTTCCTAGTCCAGAGCCTCCAGTGAGGGTTCCTAGTCCAGAGCCTCCAGCGAGGGACCCCAGGCCAGAGCCTCCAGCAACAGTCTGCAGTCCAAAGCCTCCAGCGACAGTCTGCAGTCCAGAGCCTCCTGCGAGGGTTCCTAGTCCAGAGCCTCCAGTGAGGGTTCCTAGTCCAGAGCCTCCAGCGAGGGATCCCAGGCCGGAGCCTCCAGCGACAGTCTGCAGTCCAGAGCCTCCAGCGACAGTCTGCAGTCCAAAGACTCCTGCGAGGGTTCCTAGTCCAGAGCCTTCAGCAAGGGTTCCTAGTCCAGAGCCTCCAGCGAGGGATCCCAGGCTGGAGCCTCCAGTGACAGTCTGCAGTCCAGAGCTTCCAGCGACAGTTTGCAGTCCAGAGCCTCCAGCGACTGTCTGCAGTCTAGAGCCTCCTGCGAGGGTTCCCAGTCCAGATCCTCCTGCAAGGGCTCCCAGTCCGGAGCCTACAGCGAGGGTTCCCAGTCCGGAGTCTCCAGCAACGGTCTGCGGTCCAGAGCCTCCAGTGATGATCCGTGGCCCGAAGCCTCCAGTGATGATCCGTGGCCCGACGCCTCCAGTGATGATCCATGGCCCGAGTCTCCAGTGATCGTCCATGGCCCGAAGCCTCCAGTGATGATCCCAGAGTCCCTGGCGGATCTTGTATTTGTAGTGTTGCTGTTGAGCCCTACAAGGCTTTATGTTTCATTGGTTTCTCTTTCTTGTTTTGTTGCTGGTTATCATTAACCTCTCTTGGGTATGTGGGACATGACCGTCCCACCTGCGACACACTATTCAACAGCCAGTGAAATAGCAGGGCGGCAAATTCAAAACAACCAAAATCTCATAATTCAAATTTCTTACACATACAAGTATTATACACCAGTTTATAGATAAGACTCTCGTTAATCAAACCACATTGTCCGATTTCAAAAAGGCTTTACGACGAAAGCAAAACATTAGATTATGTTAGGACACCACCTAAACAAGAAAAGCCACACAGCCATTTTCCAAGCAAGAAGAGGCGTCACAAAAACCAGAAATACAGCTAACATTAAGCACTAACCTTTGATGATCTTCATCAGATGGCACTCATAGGACTTCATGTTACATAATACATGTATGTTTTGCTCGATAAAGTTCATGTTTATATCCAAAAACCCCATTTTACATTGGCCCGTAATGTTCAGAAATGTTTTTACTTCAAAAACCGCCGGGGAATGAGCACATCAATTTATTGCAATACTCATTATAAACGTTGATAAAATATTAAACTGTTATTCAAAGAATTATAGATTAACATCTCCTTAATGCAACCGCTGTGACAGATTTCAAAAAAGCTTCACGGGGAAAGCACACTTTGCAATAATCTGAGTACGGCGCTCAGAAAACAACAGCAGGCAATAAAGTTACCCGCCATTTTGGAGTCATCTAAAATCATAAATAGCATTATAAATATTCACTTACCTTTGATGATCTTCATCAGAATGCACTCCCAGGAATCCTAGGTCCCCAATAAATGTTGTTTTGTTCGATAAAGTCCATAATTTATGTCCAAATACCTCCTTGTTGTTTGCGCGTTCAGTAAGCTACTCCAAATGTAGGAAGCGCACCAAAAATTTCACGACGAAAGTATATTTATGTTTGTAGAAACATGTCAAACGATGTATAGCATCAATCTTCAGGGCCTTTTTAACATAAAACTTCAATAATATTCCAACCGGACGAGTCCAATGTCTTGAAAAATGTAATGGAACACAGCTACCTCTCACGTGAACGCGCGCCAATGAACTCATGTGCTTTCCTAAGTCAACAACGTCAAACTTCCTTTGTTCGCTCTCTGTTCACCATAGAAGCCTCAAACAACTTTCTAACGACTGTTGACATCTAGTGGAAGCCTTAGGAAGTGCAAAATGTGTGCTAGATAGGCAATCACTTGAAAATACTAAAGCCTCAGATTTCCCACTTCCTGGTTTGATTTTTCTCAGGGTTTTGCCTGCCATATGAGTTCTGTTATACTCACAGACATAATTCAAACAGTTTTAGAAACTTCAGAGTGTCTTCTATCCAAATCCATTAATAATATGCATATCCTACCTTCTGAGTCGGAGTAGCAGGCAGTTTAATTTGGGCACGCCTTTCATCCGGACGTCAAAATACTGCCCCCACCCTAGAGAAGTTGATAAATATGATTAACCTACCCCACGCTGCATCTTGGTCCGACCATCCTTACAACAATGTGTGTAGCAAGAATAAAAAATATTCCAAAACATGCATCCTGTTTGCAACAAGGCACTAAAGTTATAATATAAAATATTAATTCAATTTCAATACCATAATAGAAATTCAAAATTATGGAATTCAAATACAATTTCTATTGGCACTGAAATCGCTCCATACATTCAGCTGGAGAACACAATGTTGTGTGACGTTCAGATAGAAACGTCACACAACATTGTCACACAACAGCTGTATTCATGAAAGTTTAACAATGTTAGCTTACTGAACATGGCCCTGATAGAGGATTGGATGTCATTAGTTTAAAATGTCCAAAGAAATGAAAATACACCCACTGTAAGGTGATATGCAGGAAAAGTTTTAACTGGAAAGGGATGGCTATTAACTCTATAGGGACTCGGTGGGGGAATGAGTTGAATGTTTAATCTTTGGTTAATTTCCTGGTCTTTTCAATGCAGGTGGGTCAGAGAAGGGTATAAAAGACCAGAGACAAGGGCAGTTTAGTGAATTGTCCTGTGGTTCTGTCACACTGTCTCTCTCTCTGTCTCTCGTTAAGACTGGTGAGCTAGGGAGCATGGTTCCTCCAGGGTGGATTCTGGTAGCTGTCTTACTTTCTCTTGTCTCAGGTACAGTAGGTCTTCTTTGAAACTTGACTGTGATCATTTTTTTATGCATTTTTATCCGGATTAACTGATTGTCCCCACTGCAAATGTATATATGGTAAAATGAGTTATTACTGTACAGAATTGTACTCCATTTTGCGTATGGATGGGCTGGCATATTCATATTTTGTTATTTCCAGTTCTAGGCCCAGTTGGTTCTGTTTCAACCTCTGATACCCATCAAAGTAAGTAAATTACCTTCCTCTAAATTACATATACATAGAAGGCCAGTTTCCCAGACACAGATTAAGCCCAGTCCTGGACTAAAAAGCTCTTTCATTGGAGAATCTCCATTGAGAATGATTTTTAGTCCTCGACCAGACTTAATCCGTGTCTGGGAAACCGGCCCATAAAGGGCAACTCCGACACTTTTCAACCTCATATTCATTAACTCCAGCACCAAACCAGTCTACATATGTGAAACGGTAAGTTTCTATGATCTGTGGTTAAAAGGATACTGTAAGAAAGGTCCTAAAAAATGCTTCACAGGGTAGAATTACAAGTAAGAAAAACGGTGAGTTTCAAAACCTGCATGGTATTTTCTTGCTCCCCACGTCCTCATGAATTTCATAGTGCTTGAAAATCACTGTTTTTCAAACTTTAGATTGCTCATACTGAAAAATAATATATAGACATATTTTTTTACAATCTGTATGTAAATGTATTTAATTATACATATGTAAATTATAGATATCTAAATATATCTTTAAGCTTTATATTTACATATATTTAAATGTACATAAATATATTGACATATTGCAAAATTGGCAATTTTTATATATTTCTGCATGTATATTTATATATTTAAATTCGTGGTGTGGAAATACATTTTGACAGCATGTTGTGGTAGCTAGTAAAATATATTCCAAAAAATATTTCATAAATATATGTTGCCATGTAATTAAATTAATGGAAAATGTAGCTTTTTAACTTACATACCGTGGCTAGGCTACATTAAAATACAATTCATAAAACTACAAAGTTCAGCACAAAATCACAATAGCATGATGGACAAGGTGTCAAGGGTGTGTACGGGAGGTGAAGTCAGGTGTAGGAGAGCAGAGTGTAGTGAACAGGCACACTTTAATTCCGTTCTAAAAATGACAGCACATAAAAACAATAACATGCCAAAAACACGGAACATAGCAAATGTAAAGCGCCTGACAATAATCCACATAACTAACAAACAATTACACACAAAGACAATGGAGGGTAACAGAGGACTAAATACATGCAGTAATTATGGAATGAAAACCAGGTGTATAATGGAACAAGACAAAACTAATGGAATATGAGAAGTGGAGCGGCGATGGCTAGAAAGCCGGTGACGTCGATCGCCGCCCGAACAAGGAGAGGAGCCGACTTCGGTGGAAGTCGTGACACAAGGAGTGCTTTCAAAAATCATATTTTATTGGCCCAAATAACTTGTTTCATTGTTGAATCGTCGCTGGAGGCTCTGGACTGCCGACCGTCGCTGGAGGCTCTGGACTGCAGACTGTCGCTGGAGGCCTGGTGCGTGGGACCGGCGCAGGTGGCACCAGACTGGTGACACGCACTTCAGGGCGAGTGCAAGGAGCAGGCACAGGATGTACTGGACTGGGCAGGCGAACTGGAGGCCTAGTGCGTGGAGCCGGGACAGGTGGCACTGGACTGGTGACACGCACTTCAGGGAGAGTGAGAGGAGCAGGCACAGGACATACTGGACTGGGCAGGCACACTGGAGGCCTAGTGCGTGAAGCCGGGACAGGTGGCACCAGACTGGTGACACGCACTTCAGGGCGAGTGTGAGGAGCAGTCACAGGACGTACTGGACTGGGAAGGCGCACTGGAGGCCTGAAGTGTGGGACCGCTACAGGTGGCACCGGACTAGTGACACGCACTTCAGGACAAGTGCGAGGAGCTGGCACAGGACGAACTGGGCTGTGAAGGCGCACTGGAGGCCTGATACGTGGGACCGGTACAGGTAGCACCGGACTGGTGACACGCACTTCAGGGAGAGTGCGAGGAACAGGCACAGCACGCATCGGACTGGGGACACGAACTTCAGGGAGAGTGCGAGGAACAGGCACAGGACGCACCGGACTGGGGACACGAACTTCAGGGAGAGTGCGAGGAACAGGCACAGGACGCACCGGACTGGGGACACGAACTTCAGTGAGAGTGCGAGGAACAGGCACAGGACGCACCGGACTGGGGACACGAACTTCAGGGAGAGTGCGAGGAACAGGCACAGGACGCACCGGACTGGGGACACGAACTTCAGGGAGAGTGCGAGGAACAGGCACAGGACGCACCGGACTGGGGACACGAACTTCAGGGAGAGTGCGAGGAGGCGACACAGGACGTACTGGGCTGTGAAGGCGCATTGGAGACCTGGTGCGTATAGCCGGCCTCAATTGTACCGGAACTTTAACACACTTCTCAGGACGAGTACAGGGAGCTGACAAAGGTGGCATTGGACATCTAACACGCTCCTCAGGGCGAATGCCGTGCATACTTCGCCAGACCAACAGCTCTCTCTCTCTTCACTCTCCTCCAATTTATCCAACAATTCCTCGAAAGTCTCTAAATCTCCCCTCCGTTCACTCTCCTCCAATTTATCCAATATCTCCTCAACGGACTCTGATTTCCCCTTAATATTCCTCTTCGCTCTCCGACTGGCCCCTTGGCCTCGCCGACCACTCCATGTGCCCCCCCAAAAAAACTTTTTGGGGCTGTCTCTCGGGCTTTTGTCGTGGTTGCGAATCCCGGAGTCATCGTTGATGTTCCTTCGCTGCCTCCGCCTGCTTCCATGGCAAGCTTCTGTCTCCTGCCATGATTTTGTCCCACATCCAGGATGTCCTCCACTCCTGGCTTTCCTCCGAAGTCCAGGACTCCTTCACCTGGTCACGCTGCTTGGTCCTGATCGGATGGGATATTCTGTCACATTCGTTAGAATGATTGGACCAAAGCGCAGAGTGAGTAGCGTTCTGTATTTGAAAATTACGTATTTTAACGTAAAATGTATACTTACAATGCAGATTCCTTCACCTCCAGTGTTCATTTCCGAGTCGCAAGTTAACAGTTACCCTGTGGAGAATGAAGAGACAGAGTCAGAGAAACAATTCCACACAAGATTAAGAATAAATAAGGGCTTAATTGTCATGAACATATTTTAATTTCACTCGGAACTAGCTAGATAAATGATAAAAAAGACTACTTACATTGACTGGGGTCTGTCCATAGGCAGCTGAGGTGCCAGACCAGAACAATCCACTGCAGGAGGGAACATTTTGATAATTTTTTTTGCTAGAAATAATCTAGCTAGCTAGCTAGCCAGTTCTATCAGAGACACCCAACCCTCACTAAAGCTAGCTAGGTTAGTTAGATACAGTGGTTCTTCCTTTAAAAGTTACGTACTGTAGCACAGCTTGCGGCGTGAAAGAGAATTCTATTGCACGTTATTAAAGTGTCAGCCATTGTTGCCAGAATGACGCAATTTACCATAATCTGCCACTATCTACCACAAACGGTCGCGGCATAAGCTCAAAACTTTTAAAGAAAGAACCACTGTAGCAAGCAACACATTGCTTGGCTAGCCAAGATTATTTAACAATGGCTTTGGAAATTAAATTATATCTAATTGTCATAATCGTGTATGCAGGTGGCAGGGAAATCAGGCGCAGGAGAAACCAAATTGGTTAAACTGGAGTATTTAATGACAAAACAAACTCCAAAACCAAAGTACAAAATAACATGGGTAAACATAACCCGTCTGTAACGGTCATCATATGTATCACAAACAATCACCGACAAGGACATGAGGGGAAACAGAGGGTTAAACGCACAACATGTAATTAATGGGATTGGAAACAGGTGTGTAGGAAGACAAGACAAAACCAATGGAAAATGAAAAACTGATCAATGATGGCTAGAAGACCGGTGACGTCGACCGCCGAGCACCACCCGAGCAAGGAGGGGCATCGACTTCGGCAGAAATCGTGACACTAATGCATACATAACATTAACTCTACTGAACTCTACTCAACTTAAATGTTCAAGACAATTAAAAAGGATGAAAAGTGACAGAGTTTCCCTTTAAATTCAGTTTTTCTATGTAGATTTATTACTGCAGCAGACTTTTGACTCTTCTCTGTTTGTTTCCAGATGTGTGTAAGACCTTCGGCAGTGGAGTCGTCCAGATGTTCAACGGAACGGTATTCTACGTCCGCTCCACCTGTCCGTTCACGCTGACACGTTTTACTCACAACCGGGTGGACTGTGACATCACCATGCGTCGAGGTGAAAACGGCCTGCTGGAATATATCGAGATCAACGTTAACAAGATCCAGACCCGGATTCTGTACAATGGAACCATCTTCGTCGAGCAGAGAATGTTTGTTTTTATTTACTCTATTTTATGCTATTTTAATAAATGGCTAAATTATGTCTAATTATTTACTCATAAAAAAAACAGATAACACATAAAGGGGTAGTTGCAAAGTTCCTGAAATAGTCACTTTTCATATAAAATCATGCATAACACAGTTCAGGAGTGGGTCTTCAAGATCCAGATAAAGTTAACTGTAAAGCTGGATTTAAAACATGTTCAGTGGATGGATGTATGTATCCTGTATTGAATGTGATTTTTAATCGTGGTCTGTGATACTGCCAATTACACTATTACTTCAAAGCAAGTGATTACATTGAATAGTGAAATGTCTGTCCTTCACAGTTTTTTGACGTCTGTGATTACTTGTAACTGTAATTATCTTACATAAACTGCTAGCTCTAAGCGAAAATAATGAATGGATGAATCTGGTTACCTTCAAATGCACCAAGGTGATCTTTCTATAGTCTCTTGCGTAATGCAGTTACATACATCATTAATCTGAGAGCAAAATATACAGTCTAAAATGATCATTAACCTACTTGGCATTGAGGAAGAGGATGATGATGATTGATGACGATTGATTATGACGTGTTTGTAACAGGGTGTCCCTTCCCTACGATCACACCTATCAACATGTGTTCCAGTACGGTATCAACACCAAGCTGAGGAGCACTGTTCTACCTCTGTCTGTCATCTGGAGCAGTGTGAGCGTGGGCATCGACTCTCTCTGGGTGACTGATCCATGAACAGCTTCAAATACATTGTTGTTACCTATTATTTAATCTCTCATGCTATCCTTAACAAATTTGATTAGGTTTCTGGTGCCGAGATGACCTATTAATACATAACTGATTGACTGGTCCCTGGTCTGTCCTCTAACAGGTGCAACTGGAGCAGGAGCTAGTCCTTGGAATGACTGGACTCTGTGGACGACCAGATATAGCAGGTCGATTACCTTAAAAACATATTTTTTGTACCTCTTCTAAATATATACAGTAACAGTGAAAACACCTACTCATTCAAGGGTTTTTCTTTATTTTTACTATTTTCTAAATTGTAGAATAATAGTGAAGACATCAATATTATGAAATAACACATATGGAAACATATGTAGTAAAAAACACATATGTAGTAAAAAAAAGGGTTAAACAATTCAAAATATATTTTATATTTGAGATTCTTCAAAGTAGCCACCCTTTGCCTTGATGACAGCTTTGCACACTCTCAACCAGCTTCACCTGGGATGCTTTTCCAACAGTCTTGAAGGAGTTCCCACATATGCTGATCACTTGTTGGCTGCTTTTCCTTCACTCTGCGGTCCAACTCATCCCAAACCATCTCAGGTGATTGTGAAGAATCTAAAATCTAAATTATTTTTTGATTTGTTTAACACTTTTTTGGTTACTACATGATTCCATATGTGTTATTTCATGGTTTTGATGTCTTCACTATTATTCTACAATGTAGAAAATAGTAAAAATAAAGAAAAACCCTTACTGTAGGTGTGGCCAAACTTTTGACTGGTACTGTGTACTGGTACAGTATATATATATATATATATATATCGTTGTACTGTACATATGGATTGTCTAAGTAATCTGCAAAATGCAGTATGGAGAAAAATACAGTGAACAGCCTCTTGAATATCAATTGTCTGGGCGCTAACTGCACTTCTTGCTGTTAGCTGTGCGCTAACTACACTTCTTGCTGTAAACTGCACTTTAACTACACTTCAGTGTACTACCTACTCTATATTTTCCTGCAAAATTAGATGACCGTCAGCGATTGATTGCAGAGAGTGTTCTTTCAGAGGACGGGTGCCAGACCATGGACTCCCTCCGCACTAAGAGCACGGTACATTTCCTGAATTATGTTCTACGTCCCAAATGACACCCCACTTCTTTTGGATCACTAAATAAGTAATAGAGTGCTATTTTGGATGTGGACCACCGTTTGAATCTGGTGGTAAAATACTAGTATCACTACTTGGGGTCTCTGGTATTGCGTGCTTGGCCTCAAGGTTATGGCTTGGTAAATAACACTAGACGTCTGGTGAATGGTAATGAATGGATCTAAGACACAGAACCCTACAATTTTCTTGATGTTAATATGTTTTCTTGATGTTAATATTTCTATATAGATAATGCCATGTTGCTGTAACATAGGTTATACTGTTTTGAAGTCTGCACTAGTGTTTTACAGTATGATGTACTGTATGTATTATGTATTATTTAATAGGTCTGTCAGAAGTTCTTCTCCAACTACATTGAATGTCTGCAGGCTAACACAAGCAAATACATAACTCTTTGTGAAGAGAATATTTATGGATATGAAAAAGAGCATTATGTAGGATGTGCGTTCTACAAAGAAATTGCCCATCGGTGTCAGACCAGCTATGCTTGGAGGACCTTGACACACTGCCGTAAGTAAATCAGTTCAGAAAAAAGCTGTTAGGTTATAAATATGTTATGAACAGCTATAACACATTATAATGACTATTAATCTTGTTAAAGTAATTTTGTCTTTAATGTCTTTAACAAATTCTTAAAGACGTGTGTGTCTGTCTGTTGTGAAACAGCTGAGTTCAGTTGCCCAGGAGAACTACACTTTGAGGAGCAGGGTGATGCGTTTGTTCCCACCTGTTCCAACCCAGCCCCTAGAACCAATGATCAGGACATCACCAGCACCTGTGTCTGCCCCCAAGGTAGGCCTTACACTGTCATCCGGAGAAACACTGTTTCAAGTGTAGTCTAAAGTGTAAAAGGTTTCTTTAAAATATTAATTGTAACTGAGCAGACAATGTCTTAGCAAGCAGATCTGCACTGCTTTTAAGATTACCGTCACATATTACGCAATCTGCCAGGAGACAATTTTAAACATTATCTTTAGTGTTACAATCACATAAGGTTGATGAGGGTTTTAAATGGCTATGTTTCAGGTGAGGTATTGAACGATCGAGCGGAGGGCCATGACTGTGTAAGTGTGTCAGCCTGCCCATGTGTGTACGCCGAGAAGAACTATGCACCTAGGGAAGAACGCAGAACAAAATGCCAGACCTGGTGAGAGAATCAGAACTCAGGAGTCTATTTTGGACCAGAGCACTATGTGGTTTTAGTCAAAAGTATTGTACTAGAGTATGCAGTGCCTTCGGAAAGTATTCAGACCCCTTGACTTTTTGCACATTTTGTTACGTTACAGCCTTATTCTAAAATTAATTAAATAAATAAAAATATTCAACAATCTACACATAATACCCCAAAATGACAAAGTGAAAACAGGTTTTTAGAAATGTTTGCAAATGTATAAAATAAAAATGAATTATTTAAAGTATTCAAACCCTTTGCTATGAGACTTGAAATTGAGCTCAGGTGCATCCTGTTTTGATTAATCATCCTTGAGATGTTTCTAAAACTTGATTGGAGTCCACCTGGGGTGAATTCAATTGATTGGACATCATTTGGAAAGGCACACTGTGTATATATGGTCCCACAGTTGACAGTGCATGTCAGAGCAAAAACCAAGCCATGAGGTCGAAGGAATTGTCCATAGAGCGCCGAGACAGGATTGTGTCAAGGCACAGCTCTGGGGAAGGGTACCAAAACATATATGCAGCATTGAAGGTCCCCTAGAACACAATGGCCTCCATAATTCTTAAATGAAAGAAGTTTGGAACCACCAACACTCTTCCTAGAGCTGGCCAAACTGAGCAATCGGGAGAGAAGGGCCTTGGTCAGGGAGGTGACCAAGAATCTAATGGTCACTGACAGAGCTCAAGAGTTCCTCTATGGATATGGGAGAACCTTCCAGAAGGACAACCATCTCTGCAGCACTTCATCAATCAGGCCTTTATGGTAGTAGCCAGATGGAAGCCACTCCTCAGTAAAAGGCACATGACAGCCCGCATGGAGTTTGCCAAAAGGCACCTAAAGACTCTCAGACCATGAGAAACAAGATTTTATGGTCTGATGAAACCAAGAATGCCAAATGTCACATCTGGAAGAAACCTGGGACCATCCCTACGGTGAAGCATGGTGGTGGCAGAATCATGCTGTGTGTTTGTTTTTCAGCGGCAGAGACTGGGAGACTAGTCAGGATCGAGGGAAAGATGAACTGAGCAAAGTACAGAGAGATCCTTGGTGAAAACCTGCTCCAGAGCGCTCAGGACCTCAGACTGGGACGAAGGTTCACCTTCCAACAGGACAACAATCCTAAGCACACAGCCAAGATAATGCAAGAGTGGCTTCAGGACAAGTCTCTGAATGTCCTTGAGTGGCCTGCCAGAGCCCAGACTTGAACCTGTTCGAACATCTCTGGAGAGACTTGAAAATAGCTGTGCAGTGACTCTGCCCATCCAACCTGACAGAGAGGATCTGCAGAGAAGAATGGGAGAAACTCTCCAAATACAGGTGTGCCAAGCTTGTAACATCATACCTTAGATGACTCGAGGATGAAATTGCTGCCAAAGGTGCTTCAACAAAGTACTGAGTAAAGGGTCTGGATACTTATGTAAATGTAATATATATTTTTTTATATATATAAATTAGCAAACATTTCTAAACTGTTTTTGCTTTTATGGGGTATTGTGTGTAGATAGATAAAGGAAAAAAAACAAATTAATACGTTTTAGAGTAAGTCTGTAACCTAAGAAAATGTGGAAAAAGTCAAGGTGTCTGAGTACTTTCCGAAGGCACTGTGTGTTAAAAGGATGTCATTTGTGAACTAGTCAGACTTCTCATTGAATTTGTTCAATTATTGATTTTGTCCCGATCAGATATACCGTAACATGATACTCATTTATTTCTCTACAGTGTGTGCAACAATGGCAAGTGGATATGCTCTCAGAACAGCTGCCCTAGTAGGTGTGTGATTGAAGGGCAGTTTGTGACCACGTTCGATGGGAAACAGTATGCCCTTCCCGGTAAATGCACATACATGGCCTCTAAGGTAAATCAATAGATTATCATCTCACAGCACTATGGTCATTTTGAGTTGTACTCATACAGTACTTTCACCTAAAGTACTAACTTCCCTTATCCTTTATGAATGAAATAAAACAGGGTTTTAATTGGACGATATCCATCAATTTTTCTGAGACGACGTCCTCCATCCAAAACGTGTTTCTTCAGATTTACCAGGTACTATTTGTCTGCTTGTAACTTTTGCTTCCCCTTTACTTTCAAAGTCTGTTTATGATAATCAACAACATCTAAAACACTTTTTTGTTTGTCACTTACAGAATACCTACAGATTCTCTCACAACAGTGTACAGTTTGAGAAAGAGGAAATTCGAGAGCTACATCAGTCAGACAATGCCATGGTGTTCTGGCAGTCATCCATGTATGTTCAGGTATTGACATCCTTTGGCATGAAGATCCAAGTACAGATGTCTCCAGACCTCCAGCTCTATATCACACTACCACAGAGTGAAGTAGGGATGCCAGAAGGTACTTTGTTTTCATCATCATCATGGTTTTGCATCATACAGTGAGGGAAAAAAGTATTTGATCCCCTGCTGATTTTGTACGTTTTACCACTGACAAAGAAATGATCAGTCTATAATTTTAATGGTAGGTTTACAGTGAGAGACAGAATAACAACAAAATGTTATAAAATGATTTGCATTTTAATGAGGGAAATAAGTATTTGACCCCTCTGCAAAACATGACTTAGTCCTTGGTGGCAAAACCCTTGTTGGCAATCACAGAGGTCAGATGTTTCTTGTAGTTGGCCACCAGGTTTGCACACATCTCATGAGGGATTTTGTCCCACTCCTCTTTGCAGATCTTCTCCAAGTTATTAAGGTTTCGAGGCTGACGTTTGGCAACTCGAACCTTCAGCTCCCTCCACAGATTTTCTATGGGATTAAGGTCTGGAGACTGGCTAGGTCACTCCAGGACCTTAATGTGCTTCTTCTTGAGCCACTCCTTTGTTGACTTGGCCGTGTGTTTTGGGTCATTCTCATGCTGGAATACCCATCCACAACCCATTTGCAATGCCCTGGCTGAGGGAAGGAGGTTCTCACCCAAGATTTGACGGTACATGGCCCCGTCCATCGTCCCATTGATGCGGTGAAGTTGGCCTGTCCCCTTAGCAGAAAAACATCCCCAAAGCATAATGTTTCCACCTCCATGTTTGATGGTGGGGATGGTGTTCTTGGGGTCATAGGCAGCATTCCTCCTCCTCCAAACACGGCGACTTGATTTGATGCCAAAGAGCTCCATTTTGGTCTCATCTGACCACAACACTTTCACCCAGTTGTCCTCTGAATCATTCAGATGTTCATTGGCAAACTTCAGACGGGCATGTATATGTGCTTTCTTGAGCAGGGGGACCTTGCGGGCGCTGCAGGATTTCAGTCCTTCACGGCGTAGTGTGATACCAATTGTTTTCTTGGTGACTATGGTCCCCGCTGCCTTGAGATCATTGATAAGATCCTCCCCGTGTAGTTCTGGGCTGATTCCTCACCGTTCTCATGATCATTGCAACCCCACAAGGTGAGATCTTGCGTGGAGCCCCAGGCCGAGGGAGATTGACAGTTCTTTGTGTTTCTTCCATTTGCGAATAATCGCACCAACTGTTGTCACCTTCTCACCAAGCTGCTTGGTGGTGGTCTTGTAGCCCATTCCAGCCTTGTGTAGGTCTACAATCTTGTCTCTGACATCCTTGGACAGCTCTTTGGTCTTGGACATGGTGGAGAGTTTGGAATCTGATTGATTGATTGCATCTGTGGACAGGTGTCTTTTATGCAGGTAACAAACTGAGATTAGGAGCACTCCCTTTAAGAGTGTGCTCCTAATCTCAGCTCATTACCTGTATAAAAGACACCTGGGAGCCAGAAATCTTTCTGATTGAGAGGGGGTCAAATACTTATTTCCCTCATTAAAATGCAAATCAATTTATAACATTTTTGACATGCGTTTTTCTGGATTTTTGTTGTTGTTATTCTGTCTCTCACTGTTCAAATAAACCTACCATTAAAATTATAGACTGATCATTTCTTTGTCAGTGGGCAAACGTACAAAATCAGCACGGGATCAAATACTTTTTTCCCTCACTGTACAGTATTATCACTATATATGATCATTGTAATTATATATTATCATTGTTGTATCAGTATTTAAGTCACATTGAATGAATCCTGTAAACAAACAAATGATGTCATGTATCTGGTCATTTCTGTACTGTAAAATAACGTGGTAACGTTCCTTTTACTAGGACTTTGTGGAAACTACAATACCGATACCACTGACGATTTCACCACAAGCAGTGGTATTGTAGAAAATGCAGCGGAACCGTTTGCGCTGTCCTGGAGTGTAGGGGACTGTCCTGTTAACATACCTAAAGTCTGCATCAACACCGACAACGGTAAAGGCCCTCTGAAGGCTTCATGACTTAAAAAATAGGTTCTCACATGCGTTCAGTAGGTTTTTTTATGAAGGAAATTAATCAGTTTGTTTTAATGACTTTATGAAAATAATGCATGTAGTGACAATGTGTTACTTTTATATAGTATAGTATAGCTATTTTTTGTTGGGTACATTGCATAGTCTACATGACTTCAAGAATGAGGGGAATGTGACTGCGTCTTGCAATACGACATAGTGTAGAAATGGAAAAATCCTAATTCTGTTTTTGTGTTTCTTAATCTAACATGTGGACGATTACCTCTCAGAAATATTTGCAGATGAGAAGTGCCACCCCTTGAGAGACCCCAATGGGATTTTCGCCAAGTGCTACGATCACGTGCCTACTGACAATTACCACAAGGCAAGGATTAACTAATACCAACAAATCTTGAGAACTTTTTATACATTGATTAAGGTCAAACAAAAATACATATTTGAATTGGAATTTACCTTGTATTTAACTAGGAAATGATGATGTAACAATGTTTTGTAATTATTTGTGACTTCATGTTTGCAGGCTTGTATCCAGAGAACGTGTACATGTGGAACTGGGCTGCAGCAGTGTTTGTGTGTGGCCCTGGCAAATTATGCCAAAGCCTGTGCCAACCAAGGCATCACAGTGGGTGACTGGAGAAGGGCCAACAACTGCAGTGAGTAACACCCATAGAATTAGCAATTGGAGTACTAGAATGGACATTAATCTGTGGTGGCTAATTTCTGCTTTACCAAATGAGGAGAGTTACAAACTTCACACACCAGTCAGAGTTATACTTAAACTACATCTTTAATAATACGAGTTTTGCAAAAGCCCTTGACTTTCAATGATGCACTATCTCTAATGAACCATTGAAAAGTGACTACACAAAAGTACAAAGATCTTTTATAGCCAAGATACACCCCTCACAACCTACATGACGAACCACAGATCTTAGAAACAGTTCACAAAGGGACTTTATATTTCAGAAAGAAGAATTCGCTATAAATTATTGTTCAGTTTGGTCCCCAAGACGAGGTTCTAATCTCGTTCCTGGTACTTCATAGTACAAAAACACCAACTCATCCAATGGCATATATCAATTGTCAACTCTAGATACTCCCATGTAAACCCCCTCTTGATCCCACTCCTGGACAAGCTCACTGAGGGGAGTGACTTGCGCACAGACATTGTGGAGACAAGTAATTGGTTCCCCATTAATCACGCCATCCCTTCACATGGTTTAAGAATAGGTAAAGACACATTCACTTATGAAGACAATGTTCCATTCTGTCCTCTTCCCTTTCTGATATTCTGCATAGCACCAGGGACATGTAAAAGACAAGCCTGACCTCTCCCCTCTCTGGGCCCCAAGTGACTGAGCCCCAGCTCAGGGAAGACGTGCAACTGTTAACACCAGAGTCCAAAGAGATACATTCTAATGACAAGTATCTCAAATAAGCATATTATGCAAATAAAACATCTTAATTATCTATGTTACCCAACTAATTCTGATTCATCCGCCACAAACCTTCTTATGATGGTATGAAAGGTCAGACATTTTGGTAAGCCAGTGGTCAGCCAGTGCTGTGATAAGATATTATGTAAAACAATATATTTGAATATTATTTGCACAGTATGTTTGTTAGGTGGAATGATTCCAATAATGTTTCTAATTTACATTCCATACAAACAATGCAGTCAATCCACAGCCATACTCTGGCTGAAATTAGTTTGCGATAGGACTTAGACATGTTGTAAATACAAACAAGTACTGATATTGTATCATATAATAACACTCACAGCTTTCCAAGAAAACAAACATTGAGAAATGTATTGTCTGTCAACATATATTTTATAGGCTATTTATACAGAAAATTGTTATAAAACCTGTGTAAACTGTATTTATATGACAATATTTTAGATAATATAATAATTCTATTACACAATTTCTGATATACTGTATCACATTACTTTTATTTCGCTGCAAAAGTAAAAGCAAGAAATGCATTAACTTCTTCTCTACTGCCATTCATTCCAATTAAACTGGTTTGGATTTCTCACTGACCAATATTTCTGCCATTTTCTGTAAATGTTTATTAACATGAATGTCATTTTGGATTACCAGCGGTATCGTGTGAGAACAATCAGAGGTTTGACTACGAAATGCAGGTGTGCAACAGCACCTGTCTCTCCCTATCCCGGCCAGACCCCAGGTGTGGGGTGGAGGATGCACCTGTGGAGGGCTGTGGCTGCCTGGAGGGCACTCATCTGACCGGGGGGCTCACCTGTACCCCGAAGGCCCAGTGTCCATGTCACCATCAGGGAGGAGTCACACCACCAGGACCTGTTATCATCGATGGACGACAGTGGTGAGTTCCTCTTATATACTGCTATGGAGGTGTCATTACAGATTACAGTGTCAGCATAAATAATTTGACTCTTGTTATTACGTTTATTTGAACAGGGACAATGTACAACAAAACATAAGTCTCCGTACACTTGAGAAAAGATTAATTGGACCAGATGTATCCAACTGCTAATTTCCATCTGCAGTCCCTGGGCATGGTCACAAGAAAATACATTATATACGAACAGACAACATACAAACATCGACAATTTTTTTTGTGTTAGGAATAATAACAAAAACAGAGGTCAGGATATATAGATACATTTACAGACAAAAGTCAAGATATTGTACATAATAATCATTGGACGCATTGCTATTGGAACCATTAGTTGTAAAAAACCAGCATCAAAAACAAACAGCAAAGAAAAAGGTTTGTAAGTGGTTACAAACCAACCAGGGGGTTTGGTCAAGACGTTTACACAGATCAGACACGGACAGATGATTATGGAGTTTGGAGTATGCTTAGCTCGGTTACAAGGGTGTTTATTAAATACAAATCAAAAGAAAAGGATAGGTCTCCCCCATGAGACCCTCTCCGGGATACCATCTTCTGGGCTCCGGGTCTTGCTGTATCCTGTTTGGCACACAAACTCAAACTCCTTCGTCTTCGCTCGGGCACCGTCTCCAACAACACGGAAGTCACCTTACTTCCCCCAGTCATCTCCTGTGTGCTGCCCTTCTGGCAGCTTTATGGGGTTTGTACAGCTGGTGAGCAATCAGCCCTTGATTACTCACCAACTCCCCAATCAGCCCCAATTAGTCATGGCGGAGAGCCCGTCGAGACCTGGCACGTCCAGCAGATGGAGCCATCGCCTCAACGAGTCTCACCCTGGTGGCTGACCTACTGTACGCCACAGTACATATACACCTGTTCTGAAAGGCTCCAGAGTCTGCAACACCACTAAGCAAGAGGCACAACCAAGCAAGCGATACCATGAACAAAGTTGTGGAGAAGTACAGATCAGGGTTGAGTTATAAAAAAATATCCGAAACTTTGAACATCCCACGGAGCACCATTAAATCCATTATTAAAAAATGCAAAGTATATGGCACAACAACAATCCTGCCAAGAGTGGGCCACCCACCAAAACTCACAGACCAGGCAAGGAGAGCATTAATCAGAGAGGCAACAAAGAGACCAAAGATCATTCTGAAGGAGCTGTCCATAGGACCACTTTAAGCCGTACACTCCACAGAGCTGGGCTTTACGGAAGAGTGGCCAGAAAAAGCAATTTTTTAAAAGAAAAATATAAGCAAACACGTTTGGTGTTCACCAAAAGGCATGTGGGACACTCCCCAAACATATGGAAGAAGGTACTCTGGTCAGATGAGACTAAAATTTAGCTTTTTGGCCATCAAGGAAAATGTCTGGTGCAAACCAAACATCTGTCATCACCCTGAGAACACCATCCCCACAGTGAAGCATGGTGTTGGCAGCATCATGCTGTGGGGATGTTTTTCATTGGCAGGGACTGGGAAACTGGTCAGAATTGAAGGAATGATGGATGGTGCTAAATACAGGGAAATTCTTGAGGGATACCTGTTTCAGTCTTCCAAAGATTTGAGACTGGGACGGAGGTTCACCTTCCAGCAGGGCAATGACCCGAAGCATACTACTAAAGCAACAATGAACTGGTTTATGGGGAAACATTTAAATGTCTTGGAATGGCCTTGTCAAAGCCCAGACCTCAATCCAATTGAGAATATGTGGTATGACTTAAAGATTGCTGTACACCAGCGGAACCTATCCAACTTGAAGGAGCTGGAGCAGTTTTGCCTTGAAGAATGGTCAAAAATCCCAGTGGTTAGATGTTCCAAGCTTATCAAGACATACCCCAAGAGACTTGCAGCTGTAATTTCTGCAAAAGGTGGCTCTACAAAGTATTGACGGGGGGGGGAACAGTTATGCACGCTCAAGTTTTCAGGGTTTTTTGTCTTATTTCTTGTTTGTTTCACAATTCTTTCACAATATTCTCACATATTTTGCATCTTCAAAGTGGGAGGCATGTTGTGTAAATAAAATGAAACAAACCCCCCAAAAATCAATTTTAATTCCAGGTTGTAAGGCAACAAAATAGGAAAAATGCCAAGGGGGTGAATACTTTTGCGAGTCATTGTACGTCTAACCGTACATACATTTTCCAACCAGAAGCCATGGATTACAGGCAACATCCGCACTGAGCTAAAGGCTTGAGCTGCCGCTTTCCAGGAGCGTGACACTAATCTGGATGCTTATAAAAAATCCCGCTACGACCTCCAACGAGCCATCAAACAGTCAACACATCAATACAGGACTATGATTGAATTCTACTATGCCGGATCTGACACTCATCAGATGTGGCAGGGCTTGCAAATGCTCATCGGATGTGTATGGGCTTCCAAACTACTTTCTGCTAAGCTATATGGAATTTTTAAGGTCATACCAAGGATCATTTAGCTATTTGATTTTACATTTTAAGACCCCTTGAAGTATACATTTTCTTTTTTTGGTCCTTACTGCTATTAGCCCATACAAACACATTGAATAACAGATTCACTACAAGGAACAGATAGTCCCAGCAAAAATATCAAAAGGAAGTTTGTTCTGAAGTGTCTCTCCTATATAGAGATATAAGAAAGATCAGGAAATATTATTTGTTTCGTTTTTTTATATATATTTTTGGCATTAAACAGTCTCCATATACTGTATACTTCCATTCATTTTTTCAACTGGTACCTTTAGACGAGTCTTGAGGCCTGTGTGCGTCTTAGAGCAACACAACTGTAGATGTTCGTGAGTCACACCTTTGCACAGAGGGTTGTGTAGCTCAAGCGGTTCAGACGCTACAGACAGAAGTTGGCAGATCAGCCGTATCAACTATGGACAAGTCTTTTGACGCAAAATGGAGAAGACCGATTTTCGGGATGTCTCGTGGTCTGATAAACACAGGTCGAGCGTTGTAACCTTTCACTGCAAATGCGGAAGTACAATGGATTGAGACGCTTCCAATGCAAAAAACAGACCTCTAGCTTAAACTGACAGATTTTCTTGGGGACTTTTGTATTATGCTCATTAGATTTCCGCGTTGCGCAGGTTTTTAAAACGTTGTTTTTAAGCAGGTTAAGGGTCAAGGCCGCGGGGCTAGACAGATTACCAGGATGTGTACATGTGCTGACCAGCTGGCAAATATCTTCACTGACATGTTCAACCTTTCCCTGACAGTCTGTAATATCTACATGTTTCAAGCAGACCACCATACCCTGTGCCCAAGAACGCCAAGGTAACCTGTCTAAATGACTATCACTCCGTAGCACTCACACATTAAATGCTTTGAAAGACTGATCATGGCTCACATCAACACCATCATCTCAGACACCCTGGACCCAGTCCAATTCGCATACCACCCCAACAGATCCACAGATGACAAACTCTCTCTTGCACTCCACACTGCCCTCTCCCACCTGGAAAAGAGTAACATCTACGTAAGAATGATGTTCATTGACTACACCATAGTGTCTTCCAAGCTCATCACTAAGCTCAGGACCCTGGGACTGAACACCTCCCTCTGCAACTGACTGGATCCTGGACTTCCTGATGGGCCACCCCCAGGTGTTGAGGGTAGGCAACAGCACATCCGTCACTCTGACCCTCGACATGGGCGCCCCTCAGGGGTACGTGCTTAGTCCCCTCCTGTACTCCCTGATCACCCACAACTGCGTGGCTGTGCAGGATTCCAACACCATCATTACGTTCGCTGACGACACAGCGGTGGTTGGACTGATCACTGATGACGGTCAGACAGCCTATACACCAACATCTTACATCCACCTTTTTATACTCTTTTGCAGCAAATGTGAGGATGGAGAACTGCTGTGCTCTGAAGATTGTGGTAAATATATATTTTCATTTAATAGCCTCTTGATGCTCTAATTCTTACATGATATTACAGTATTTTTGGGTGTTTGATATGCCTTCAAATATAATACTTGTCACGTCGGTTGGAAGGAGAGGACCAAGGTGCAGCGTGGTGAGTGTACATATTATTTTTATTTGAAAAGACGCCGAACAAAACAATAAACACTATCCAAAATACCGTGAAGCTAAAGGCTATGTGCCCTAAACAAAGTCAACTTCCCACAACACAAGGAGGGAAAAGGGCTACCTAAGTATTGTTCCCAATCAGAGACGACGATAGACAGCTGTCCCTGATTGAGAACCATACCCAGCCAAAACATAGAAAATAAAGAACATAGAAAAAGGAACGTAGAATGTCCACCCTAGTCACACCCTGGCCTAACCAAAATAGAGAATAAAACCCTCTCTATGGCCAGGGTGTGACAATACTGTATGCTACTGTCTGTTTCAGGTTGCACCCAGGGGAAGGTTTGTGTGCATTGCTCACAATTTCCCATAGACACAGCTCAAAAAACATGTGCCAGTCTGAGCAAACCAACAGTAAGTTCACAGAATTAGAGTTAATATAAAAAATGTAATAAAAAGTTAATATTTCATGCTAGCCCAAAAGTAGAACTGAAAACTGTTCATTGATTCAATTAGCATTGAATTGTAATGAGACACTCATCTTCTTTGTTCCCAGAGTGCTGTTCAGAGTTGTACAAGTGGCTGTTACTGTCCAGGGGGCCAGTTGGAAGACCATAGGGGAGTGTGTGTCATTGTGGACAACTGCACATGTCAGTACAGCGGCAGAGTGTTCAAAGCGGGACAGAGTGTCAAGACCAACTGTAGAACATGGTGAGTGAGCCACAACTGTTGCCTTGCAACTGCTGAAGTGTGTATCAATTACAGATACATGCATAAGTGAATGTATCACAGTACGACTTGGGGATTTGTCTATTTTTAAAGACAAACAAACCAACAAACACACCACGAAGTGTATTATATCTAACAAACATCAGGAAGTGTTTGTCTGAGTCTGAGCTGAAGCAAAGATAGTGTTTTATACTTACTGTCTGAAATGTAATCCATAATTTGAATCCTAACCTCTACTTAAGTTGATTTTTCACGTAGTTTCCTATTAACATCAATACATGACTAAGCAAAAAATTATACTGAAGTGGAAGTTCGGAATCGCCCCCTAAAAGTTTGTCTCCATCCACTTCCCAGCACCTGCCGCCATGCCCAGTGGAGCTGTGTAGATGAACCATGCCCTGGTACATGCCTGGTGTATGGAAACGGACACTATCAAACCTTCGACTCTAAATGGTACCGCTACGATGGGAATTGTCAGTACACATTAGTGGAGGTGAGTCAGAGAAGGCAATCTGATATCACCTTTTCATTGGGTTGTCAAGCATTGTTCTTCATTTTGTTAGGGATATTTGTTTTGTTTTCTATTCTATACTGCTGTGAAATTAATGGTACTGCTTCTTAAAAAAAACATCTACAATTCTGCTGTTTTCTTCCTTCTCTCATAGGATGGCTGTGGTAGTGAAGCTGGGTCGTTTTCTGTCAAAGTGGAGAGTGTCCCGTGCTGTGACGAGGCTCTGACCTGTTCCCGGACCATCGTGTTAGACCTGCTGGTAATACACTTAGCTCACTTCTCTCCTCTGTCACGCCATGCTTTTGAAGTCCATTATTATTAAATAGAACTACCCCTCAGTTTGTTTGGAATGTGTTTTGTTAAGTAGGACTAAGCACCACTTGGGATCACCAGGTCGATACTAATTGTATTGAGTAATGTAAATACGTATCAGTAATTTTCTACTGAATACCTGTGGTAATAGGACTGTAATATGGAGAGTTATTTACTTCATTAATGAGGTGTTTGTCTTTTCTCTCAGGGTAATGTCACTCTGACTCTGAATGAAATGAAGGTGACGAGACGGCTCCAAGGGGGATGGGCTTCTCTGGAGGCGGAGCCTCTGTACTCCACCCACACTGTGGGCCTCTACATCATGATCTCAGTGCCTTCTAGAGGACTAACCCTCATCTGGGACAAACACACCAGACTTACCGTCATACTGGACGACCGTTGGAGGGTGAGTCCTCTCTATCTAGACGTTAAAGATGTAACCTGTAAGATTTCCCTATTGCTCGTTGATCATTGCAACTACTGAAATATCATTTCAACTGCTGAAATATCATTTCATAGCTACTAAGTACTGTTTAGTATTAAGCAATGGTTAAGTTAGCACAAATGTCTTGCCTAAGTTAGTAACCCATCAATGAATTTGATTGTTATTAAGTTAATTACCTAATTAATCAGCTGTACTTTCACAGAACCGAGTGTGTGGACTTTGCGGGAACTTCGATTCCAATGAGATGAACGACCTTCAGATAAGCGGTTCATCGGTGCTGTCCAGCCCCCTCGCCTTCGGCAACAGCTGGAACACGGCCACACACCCCTGCTCTGACGTGACCAATGAGGTGTTTCCGTGCCAGCGCCACTCCTACTGCTCTGCCTGGGCCGAGAGACGCTGTATGATCCTCAGGGGAGACACCTTTAAGGACTGCCACTTGAAGGTACAGTTCGCTTAAAAGGACAGTTCACCCCAAACGTTAAACACCTTTAATTAAGGACTGGCAAAGAGGTACGCTTAAAAGGTTAGTTTACCCTGAACATCACACACCTCCACTTAAAGGTAGGCTTAAAGGGATAGTTCACCCCAAACATGTTGGTCCTTTGTAGCTCAGTTGGTAGATTATGGTGGTTTCAATGCCAGGATTCCCACAAACACCCGTACAAGATATTTTTAATGTTTATGAACCCCTAAAAGCCTCTGCTAAATTTCATGTATTATATTATTATGTAACACATTTAACTTCTATGGGCTAGGTGGGACGTTAGCGTCCCACTCTATTCAACAGCCAGTGGAATCGTGTGGCGCAAAATACAAATACCTCAAAAATGCAATAATTTCAATATTTCAAACATACGACTATTTTACACCATTTGAAAGATAAGACTCTCGTTAATCTAACCACATTGTCCGATTTCAAAAAGGCATTACAGCGAAAGCAAAACATTCGATTATGTTAGGAGAGTACATAGACACAAATAACCACACAGCCATTTTTCAAGCAAGCATATATGTCACAAAAACCCAAACCACAGCTAAATGCATCACTAACCTTTGATGATCTTCATCAGATGACACTCCTAGGACATTATGTTATACAATACATGCATGTTTTGTTCAATCAAGTTCATATTTATATAAAAAAATCAGCTTTTTACATTAGCATGTGATGTTCAGAACTAGCATTCCTACCCAAAACCTCCGGTGAATTTACTAAATTACTCATGATAAACGTTGACAAAATACATAACAATTATTTTAAGAATTAAAGATACAGAACTCCTTTATGCAATCGCTATGTCCGATTTTAAAATAGCTTTTCGGCAAAAGCACATTTTGCAATATTCTGAGTACATAGCTCAGCCTTCACGGCTAGCTAATTTGACACCCGCCAAGTTCGGGGCAACCTAAACTCAGAATTATTATTAGAAAAATTGGATTACCTTTGCTGTTCTTCGTCAGAATGCACTCCCAGGACTGCTACTTCCACAACAAATGTTGTTTTTGTTCCAAATAATCCATAGTTATGTGTAAATACCCCCGTTTTGTTCGTGCGTTCAGGTCACTATCCAAAGGGTAACGCGCGAGTGCATTTCGAGACCAAAAAATTCAAAATGTTCCATTACCGTACTTAGAAGCATGTCAAACGCTGTTTAAAATCAATTTTTTGGGTATTTTTCTCGTAAAATAGCGATACTATTCCAACCGGACAATACTGTATTCATTCAAAGAGGAAAAGAAAAAATGGCGAGGTCTCGTGAACGCACATTTGCATTCCCTTTGTCCTCAGGCAGACCACTGACAAACTGAGTTACTATACTTTGCCCAGAGACAGGAGGCGCCCCAATCCGCTTTCTGGCGGCTTTAGAGAGCCAATGGAAGCCTTAGAAAGTGCAACATAATCCCACGGATACTGTAGTTTTGATAGACAGGCAAAGGAGAACTACTAAATCGCAGACAAGCCACTTCCTACTTGGAATCTTCTCAGTTTTTTTTTTTTTCTCAGAGTGTTTTCTATCCAAATCTACTAATCATATGCATATTGTCGTTTCTGGGCAAGAGAAGTAACCAGTTTAGTTCGGGTACGTTTTTTATCCGGCTGTGAAAATTCTGCCCCCTAGCCCAGACATGTTAAGGAGACATTCAGTTAAGATGTTCTGCTTTGTTCTCCAGGTGGACCCAGAGCCCTACTACCAGGCCTGTGTGTTGGAGTCGTGCTCCTGTGAGTTTGAGGGGAAGTTCTTAGGTTTCTGTACGGCCGTGGCGGCCTACGCTGAGGCCTGCAGTGACCAGGATGTGTGTGTCCGCTGGAGAACGCCAGACATGTGCCGTAAGTAACACAACTGATGCAAATTTTATCCTCAGCATTTCAGTTAAAAGTAACGCTAACACTTTATTGTTATTTCTGAAATATGTATGAGCCTGCCCAGGATAGTCTTTCAATTATATGCTACTTACAGTTGAAGTCAGAAGTTTACATACACTTAGGTTGGAGTCATTAAATCTCGTTTTACAACCGACATAACCTGAAAGGCCGCTCAGCAAGGAAGAAGCCACTTCTCCAAATCTGCCATAAAAAAGCCAGACTACGGTTTGCAACTGCACATGGGGACAAAGATTGTAGTTTTTGGAGAAATGTCCTCTGGTCTAATGAAACAAAAATAGAACTGTTTGGCCATAATGACCATCGTTATGTTTGGAGGAAAGAGGGGGACGCTTGCAAGCCGAAGAACACCATCCAAACGTGGAGCACGGGGGTGGCAGCATCATGTTGTGGGGGTGCTTTGCTTCAGGAGGGACTGGTGCACTTCACAAAATAGATGGCATCATGAGGAAAGAAAATGATGTAGATGTATTGAAGCAACATCTCGACACATCAGTCAGGAAGTTAAAGCTTGGTCGCAAATGGGTCTTCCAAATGGACAATGACCCCAAGCATACTTCCAAAGTTGTGGCAAAATGGCTTAAGGACAACAAAGTCAAGGTGTTGGAGTGGCCATCACAAAGCCCAGACCTCAATCCAATAAAAAATGTGTGGGCAGAACTGAAAAAGCATGTGCGAGCAAGGAGGCCTACAAACCTGACTCAGTTACACCAGCTCTGTCAGGAGGAATGGGCCAAAATTCACCCAACTTATTGTGGGAAGCTTGTGGAAGGCTACCCAAAACGTTTGACCCATGTTAAACAATGTAAAGGCAATGCTACCAAATACTAACTGAGTGTATGTAAACTTCTGACCCACTGGGAATGTGATGAAAGAAATAAAAGTGAAATAAATCTCTCTACTATTATTTTAACATTTCACATTCTTAAAATTAAGTGGTGATTCTAAAGGACCTAAGATAGGGAATTTTTACTAGGATTAAATGTCAGGAATTGTGAAAAACTGAGTTTAAATGTATTTGGCAAAGGTGTATGTAAACCTCCGACTTCAACTGTATATGTATGTGTTATTGAAACAGTGTTTAAATGAACTATTCCTCTACCTACCCATACAGCGGTATATTGCGACTACTACAATGAGCAGGGCCACAGTAGCTGGCACTACGATCCCTGTGGACAGATCAAGACCTGTGGCAAAAACAACCTCTTCACTGGCAAGCTGGAAGGTAACTGAACTGACTCAATTAATGGTAATGGAGGATTCATCTAACATGGTCCCAGATCTGTTTGTGCTGTCAAACCGACCTGTCACCAGGCTATGATCCCAGAACCAAATATTGTGTACACTAATAGATAATTCTGTTTAAGTTTACATGTATGTTTATATCTGTCATGAGAGATGAATCTACTCCTCACAGTGATGTTGACCTTAATGCTGACTTTGGCATTGTCTCTGTGTGCAGGCTGCTACCCGAGATGCCCAGCAGAGGCTCCATACTATGATGAGAACACAAGGAGATGTTCCACTTTGGACAACTGCACCTGTTATTCCAACGAGACTATTGTTAAACCTGGTACAGTTATCAGGAAACCCACTGAGAAATGGTGAGTACCTATTTACACTATATCAGTGCATGTAGGCCTATGTGAGGAAATGAGAAAGGGAAAATGAATTTAACATACAGGAGAATGGTAACTGATCTTTTACTGTGTCCTCTGTCTACAGCACTTGTGAACAGGGACGTATTAACTGTGGTAAGTGGATATAAGTTATGACGGCATTAACATATTTGTAAATCAGTTAAGACTTTGATCACAATTGTGACTGACTTATATTAAAGTATTATATTATCAGGAATGCAGGTTGCAGTTGTAAATGAGAACTTGTTCTCAACTGGCCTACCTGGTTAAATCTGGACCCTTTCTTTCTAAAATTATCTGCTGAAATTGTTGCAACCCTTTTTACTAGCCTGTTCAACCTCTCTTTCGTGTCGTCTGAGATTCCAAAAGATTGGAAAGCAGCTGCGGTCATCCCCCTCTTCAAAGGGGGGGACACTCTTGACCCAAACTGCTACAGACCTATATCTATCCTACCCTGCCTTTCTAAGGTCTTCGAAAGCCAAGTCAACAAACAGATTACCGACCATTTCGAATCCCACCGCACCTTCTCCGCTATGCAATCTGGTTTCAGAGCTGGTCATGGATGCACCTCAGCCATACTCAAGGTCCTGAATGATATCGTAACCGCCATCGATAAGAAACAATACTGTGCTACCGTATTCATTGACCTGGCCAAGGCTTTCGAGTCTGTCAATCACCACATCCTCATCGGCAGACTCGATAGCCTTGGTTTCTCAAATGATTGCCTCGCCTGGTTCACCAACTACTTCTCTGACAGAGTTCAATGTGTCAAATCGGATGGCCTGTTGTCCAGGCCTCTGGTAGTCTCTATGGGGGTGCCACAGGGTTCAATTCTTGGGCCATCTCTTTTCTCTATACACATCAATGATGTCGCTCTTGCTGCTGGTGAGTCTCTGATCCATCTCTACGCAGACGACACCCTTCTGTATACTTCTGGCCCTTCTTTGGACAGTGTTAACAACCCTCCAGACGAGCTTCAATGCCATACAACTCTCCTTCCGTGGCCTCCAACTGCTCTTAAATACAAGTAAAACTAAATGCACGCTCTTCAACCGATCGCTGCCTGCACCTGCCCGCCCGTCCAGCATCACTACTCTGGACGGTTCTGACTTAGAATATGTGGACAACTACAAATACCTATGTGTCTGTTAGACTGTAAACTCTCCTTCCAGACTCCCATCAAACATCTCCAATCCAAAGTTAAATCTAGAATTGGCTTCCTATTTCGCAACAAAGCATCCTTCACTCATGCTGCCAAACATACCCTCGTAAAACTGACCATCCTACCGATCCTCGACTTCGGCGATGTCATTTACAAAATAGCCTCCAATACCCTACTCAATAAACTAGATGCAGTCTATCGCAGTGACATCCGTTTTGTCACCAAAGCCCCATATACTACCCACCACTGCGACCTGTACGCTCTCGTTGGCTGGCCCTCACTTCATACTCGTCGCCAAACCCACTGGCTCCAGGTCATCTACAAGACCCTGCTAGGTAAAGTCCCCCCTTGTCTCCGCTCACTGGTCACCATAGCAGCACCCAACTGTAGCACGCGCTCCAGCAGGTATATCTCTCTGGTCCCCCCCAAAGCCAATTCCTCCTTTGGCCGTCTCTCCTTCCAGTTCTCTGCTGCCAATGACCGGAACGAACTACAAAAATCTCTGAAACTGGAAACACTTATCTCCCTCACTAGTTTTAAGCACCAGCTGTCAGAGCAGCTCACAGATCACTGCACCTGTACATAGCCCATCTATAATTTAGCCCAAACAACTACCTCTTTCCCTACTGTATTTATTTATTTATTTATTTTGCTCCTTTGCACCCCATTATTTATATTTCTACTTTGCACTTTCTTCCACTGCAAATCTACCATTCCAGTGTTTTACTTGCTATGTTGTATTTACTTTGCCACCATGGCCTTTTTTGCCTTTACCTCCCTTATCTCACCTCATTTGCTCACATTGTATATAGACTTATTTTTCTACTGTATTATTGACTGTATGTTTGTTTTACTCCATGTGTAACTCTGTGTTGTTGTATGTGTCGAACTGCTTTGCTTTATCTTGGCCAGGTCGCAATTGTAAATGAGAACTTGTTCTCAACTTGCCTACCTGGTTAAATAAAGGTGAAATAAAAAAATAAAAAATAAAGGTGAAGTAGAAAATGTGGTATTAACACATCCATTTATGTGATTTGCCTCTTTAGGTCCTGATCAAACCACTACTACATCTGAACCTACAACCACAGCTACACAATCAACTACAATGAGATCTACACCTGAACCTACAACTATACTGACTATGACACCTGAATATACAACCACACCTAAACAACCTACTGCTACACCTGAATATACAACCACACCTAAACAACCGACTACTACACCTGAACCTACAACTATACTGACTATGACACCTGAATATACAACCACAGCTACACAATCAACTACAATGAGATCTACACCTGAACCTACAACTATACTGACTATGACACCTGAATATACAACCACACCTAAACAACCTACTGCTACACCTGAATATACAACCACACCTAAACAACCGACTACTACACCTGAACCTACAACTATACTGACTATGACACCTGAATATACAACCACACCTAAACAACCCACTACTACACCTGAATATACAACCACACCTAAACAACCTACTACTACATCTGAACCTACAACCACACCTAAACAACCCACTACTACATCTGAACCTACAACCACACCTAAACAACCTACTACTGCACCTGAATATACAACCACACCTAAACAACCCACTACTACACCTGAATATACAACCACACCTACTACTACACCTGAATATACAACCACACCTAAACAACCTACTACTGCACCTGAATATACAACCACACCTACACAACCCACTACTACACCTGAATATACAACCACACCTAAACAACCTACTACACCTGAATCTACAACCACACCTAAACAACCCACTACTACACCTGAATATACAACCACACCTAAACAACCGACTACTACACCTGAATCTACAACCACACCTAAACAACCCACTACTACATCTGAATATACAACCACACCTAAACAACCCACTACTACACCTGAATATACAACCACACCTAAACAACCCACTACTACACCTGAACCAACAACCACACCTAAACAACCCACTACTACACCTGAATCTACAACCACACCTAAACAACCTACTACTGCACCTGAATCTACAACCACACCTAAACAACCCACTACTACACCTGAATATACAACCACACCTAAACAACCCACTACTACACCTGAATATACAACCACACCTAAACAACCTACTACTACACCTGAATATACAACCACACCTAAACAACCCACTACTACACCTGAATCTACAACCACACCTAAACAACCCACTACTACACCTGAATCTACAACCACACCTAAACAACCCACTAGTACACCTGAATATACAACCACACCTAAACAACCCACTACTACACCTGAATCTACAACCACACCTAAACAACCCACTACTACACCTGAATATACAACCACACCTAAACAACCCACTACTACACCTGAACCAACAACCACACCTAAACAACCTACTACACCTGAATCTACAACCACACCTACACAACCGACTACAACAAGAACTACACCTGTACATACGGCAACTATATTGACTACTACACCTGCATCTACAACCGCACCTACACAACCCACTGCACTATTGATTACAACACCTGAATATACAACCACACCTCAACAACCCACTACACCCCCTGAACCTACAACCACACCTAAACAACCCACAACAACAAGAACCACACCTGAATATACAACCACACTATTCCCATCGACAGTTACAGGACCTACAAATATTCAACCTAGTACAACAGCTGTGTTAGTGTTGAGTACTACAGCCAGACAAACCACTACTGCAGAAGCAACTACAGCATACACTGAAACTACAACTAAATTAACATCTACACAACCCACAACTACATTCTCATATTCTACAACCAAATATGTTGAACCAACATCTACAACCGAACCAACTACTTCACATACTGAAATGACAACCAAACCAACTATTTTTACTGAAATGACAACCGAACCAACTATTTTTACTGAAATGACAACCAAACCAACTCCTTTTACTGAAATGACAACCAAACCAACATCTGAAGGACCATCGACTGAAGCTACAACCCTGTACACAAGTCAACCAACAACCTCCTCTACACGATCTCCCACTACCTCTGAATCGACAACATCTACGGGTCCAACAACGATGTCAACAACAATATCTACAGAGTCTACAACACGTACAAGTAGGCCAACATATTGTCATAGGAATTTTCTATCCTAATGATAATAATTAACAATCAATAAGCCTTGACTAATTCCCAAGGTTTGTAAGACAATGGGTTAATAATTAGGCAAGGACTCAGCTTTCTGCAAAAGGTCTGTACAGTTTATTCAGAGAACGTTCTGCCCAACATTAACAAAGAAGTTCATTTTATCCTCTCTCCGCTTACGCACACACCTCCACACCAAAAGTAGATAACCTACGCACACACATACACACAAACAGTAGGTGAACAGTATCTCTCCCCTGACTTCCCACCACTGTTAATCACTATCCAGCGCTGCCTGTTCCTTTCCCCTGAGATTAGGAGAACCTTGAAGGCTACTCTCGGTCTCTACACACACATTTCTCTCCCTTCCAGGTCTCTACTAGACCTTATGGAACTAACGTTCAGTACTTTAATTATTCATTACCCGTGCTACATAACTATTAATTAATCATGGATTATTGATTCATTTACCTTTATTAGATAATTCTCTTATCACATATTTAAATATATTTTTGGCAATTTGGATTGTTGATATTGGTTGATATCTCTAAAATCTACACTAATGCTGACCTTACAAATAGATGTAGAAATTGTTCCACTATGTTTAAGTCAAATCTTCACCTTGTTTCTAGTTTGTGAGTGTAGAGACGTGAAGAGGAACCAGATATGGGCGTGTGGAGAGAAGTGGACAGAAGACTGCGTCAATAAGACTTGTAAGGGTGGGACGATAGAGATGACTTCGGTCACCTGTCCGAATCCAGTTCGCCCCACCATGTGCCCCAGGGGACAGATGGTCAGAGTCTCAGACGGATGCTGTGACTACTGGAAGTGTGATTGTGAGTCTGGCTGCCTGTCTGTTCCTTTGTGTGAAGTGCTAGAGTTTGTCTATCCTTGTATCTTGCTTTTGAAGAGGGTTTTACTTCCTGCAAAGTCTGATGCTCTTTTTATGTAGTAGTTTTGTCTTCCTTATGGGAATGCACTTATTTTAAGTCAGTTCCTCTCTTATTCCCCCTCTACTCTTATTCCCCCTGTCCCCCAGGTCGTTGTGACCTCTATGGAGACCCTCACTACATCTCCTTCCAGGGTGTGACCTTTGACTTCCTGGATAATTGTACATACATCCTGGTCAAGGAGAAAACGCTGCGTCAACATCTGACTGTTGCCGTGGACAACTACTTCTGTATTCCCGAGTTGGACGGCTCCTGTGCCAAAGGCATCATCCTGCAGTACCAGAACAACACAGCCACTCTCAGCATCGTACCGGATGAGTACAGGGTGAAGGTACTGCCGGTCTTCAACTTGATTGATTGGTTTAAGGATTCATTCATCCATCCATTCATTAAATTATTTGTTAATTCATTCCAGTAGTCACCACATTTTATTGATTGACTCTTGAATATATAGCCATGATAGTGATCTTTCTGAGATCTCACTCACTCAAACCATTCTGCTCCTCTCTGTCCTAGTCTACTCTGAACCAGAAGAGCGTCGAGCCTCCCTATGAGGAGAATGGTATCAGGTTTGAGACGACCGGCTATATGGTGTCTGTATACATCCCTGAGATACGCTCACATATCTCTCTCACACCATCTAACACTGTGACTGTCACCTTGGCCATGGAGCATTTCCTGAATAACACCCAAGGACAATGCGGTTTGTATTAGACTAGGAAGTGTGTCTGTGTGTGCGTGCATGCCTGACTGTGTGCATGCTTGCGAGCGTTTATGCATGTTTGCGTTTCCAAGCTTACGTTTACATTTTTGGCCATTGGCAGGTGTGTGCGGTGGGAGCTCTTGTGTGCGTAGAAGTGGGGAGTCCGAAGCTGACAGCTGCTGTGATAAGACCGCCTATGACTGGATCTATGAGGACCCCCTGAAGCCTGAGTGTAGCTCTGCTCCCAGGGACGTCCCTTGCAATCATACAGGCTCTTCAACCACCAGCTGTCCTGGCAGCCCCCTCTGTGACCTTCTCCATCACCCGTAGGATGATTCAATTCAATTTGATTTATTTCACATGATGATCTCCCAAATGGTCAAAAATCTGGCGTTTCATTCAATGTTGCTGTGACAGCATTATACATTATACTGAGATAAAACCATGCAACATAGAAACTGATTGTGTTGTGCCAAAAGCAGTGTGTTGTAAAACTATTGAAGGTTTATTTTCCTGTATGTTGATCAGTCTGTTGGTATGTGTCATTACAGAGTTTTTGCAGATTGCCGAAGGCGGGTGGATCTGAGCCAGCTTGAGACGAACTGTAGGTTTGATTCGTGTGAGAGGAACGACATGGCTTGTTCTCCTCTGGAGCAGGCTGTTGAGGAGTGTAAGAAAGCAGGCATCTGTGTGAACTGGAGAACACTCACCAATGGGACCTGTGGTAATTTAACTTTTTTTAAAGTTTCTAAAACTTCCTGAAATGTGTGTTGGAAAATCAGCTGAGACATAAAAAAAAATTAAGAAATGTAGTTGTATTTGTGTATATAAAAAAAATATTAATCCATCATGGTGTGCTGATGCTGGGGAAATTCATTAAGACACAAGGACAAGAAGAGCGAAAGAACATTTCACTAAATAATGTTCTTTTTTTCAGCTGTTGGGTGCCCAACAGGGATGGTGTACAGAGAGTGCCAAGGTCAATTGGATGACTACTGTCACAGAGGGTAAGTGAATCCATCTCCCTGTGTCCTAACATTATTTAACAGAGGACATTTTACATGTCTAATTGTATAAAAAAGTGTCTAAAAAGTTCAAGAGTCTTCTGTGTTCCACGTTCTTTCTGCAGAGTCCGTGTTCAAGGGAGAGTACTGGAGGAAGTTAAGGCTGGATGTTTCTGTCTCAGAGGACAGTTCAGAGCTGAGGAGCACAAGAAGATCTGTGTGTCGGAGTGTCCCTGTGAGTGGAGTTTGGGATTCTCTCTTGAGCCTAGAGCCAAATCCTAACTTGAGAAATCCACTTGTATAGGTTGAAGTTTAGCTTGTGAACATCTGAGTTATGCTAAGACAGGGTTTCAAAAAACTCGGTCCTCGAGACCCCAAGGGGAGCACATTTTGATTTTTGCCTTAGCACTACACAATTGATTCAAATAATCAACTAATCATCAAGCTTTGATAGTGTTAGGGGTAAAAAAAAAAAGTGCACCCCTTGAGGTCCCGAGGACCAAGTTTGGGAAATGCTGTGCTATGAGCATCCCAAATCAGGATTTGGCCTGAACACATTCACTGCAATGACCTCCAGGTTTGCAATTTATACATACTATCAGGGTTGGGGTTAATTTCACCATTTCAATTCTAATTCAATTCCCTCTCCCTGTAAATTCCATTTAATTAAATTCTAATTCCAGGTCACTTTAAATTCAGAGATACATTGGAATTGAGATGAATTAAAGTAAGTTAAATTACATGAATTCAATTCCCAATTCAGTATTATCCCCAACAATTCCAAATCCTTCAGGCTTTCAGACTGATCATGTCACTGTTTAGACAGCCTAGTTATACTGGTAATATAGAAATACAAGTTGAAATTAATTTAAAATAAATCCTGCAGTCATTTTGTCATACTTTGTGCATTCATTTCATTTACTGGGAAATATAATAATATTGTATTCCAATTCACTTCCAAAAATGTTATGTTTTTCAATTCCAGTTCAAACAGTTCAAACAGTTTAATTGCAAATAAATTCAAGAACTTGAAGATTGTTGACATTCGAATTGAATTCAACATAAATTCTCCACTTCATGAGTGAATTACAATTAGATTGGAATTGACCCCAACCATTCATACGATACTGATGTTTTATGGGTAATAAGTTAAACCTCTTCATCATGTCTTTCAGACTGCAAGGGTCCACTGGGAGAACACAAGCAGGTGAAGATACCATGTGCTTTCATGGCTCCATGATATACTGGTACTTTTTAGTATTAATGTTCTTATGTTTTACAGCTTGGGGAGACATGGCAATCCAACTGTCAGGTGTGTACGTGTAGCAACCAAACCAAGACAGAGGAGTGTCAACCTAAACCCCCCTCCCCCCCACCTCTCTGCAGTCAGAACTCAGTCCTGGTCACCGGCTGCTGTGGCAAACAGACCTGTGGTAAGATAATGGATCTGATACTGAATAATAATGATGCATGTCTTTTGTATAGGGTGTTTCTAAATACACTCACCTTCCTAGTGCTCACATTACCTCACTTTCCTTTGCAGTTGAGAAGACATGTAACTATGACGGAAGGACCTACAAAGTAAGCATCCAGATGTTTAGAAACACCAACTTTATATAGCTACTGTACCAGAAAAAAATGTATATATACACACACAAGACCTTTGCACACATTGGCAGCTCTTCATTGTCTGATGTCTATGTGCCTGTTTGGTTAGGTGGGAGACAGATGGACAGACCTTGCCCTGCCCTGTGAGTCCTATAGCTGTACCAGAGAAGGCACTCAGACAGTGAGAAGGGTGTGTCTCCATCAGAACTGCTCAGAGGTACATTTACATTTACATTTAAGTCATTTAGCAGACGCTCTTATCCAGAGCGACTTACAAATCGGTGCATTCACCTTATGATATCCAGTGGAACAACCACTTTACAATAGTGCATCTAAATCTTTTGGGGGGGGGGGGGGTTAGAAGGATTACTTTATCCTATCCCAGGTATTCCTTAAAGAGGTGGGGTTTCAGGTGTCTCCGGAAGGTGGTGATTGACTCCGCTGTCCTGGCGTCGTGAGGGAGCTTGTTCCACCATTGGGGTGCCAGAGCAGCGAACAGTTTTGACTGGGCTGAGCGGGAACTGTGCTTCCTCAGAGGTAGGGAGGCGAGCAGGCCAGAGGTGGATGAACGCAGTGCCCTTGTTTGGGTGTAGGGCCTGATCAGAGCCTGAAGGTACGGAGGTGCCGTTCCCCTCACAGCTCCGTAGGCAAGCACCATGGACTTGTAGCGGATGCGAGCTTCAACTGGAAGCCAGTGGAGAGAGCGGAGGAGCGGGGTGACGTGAGAGAACTTGGGAAGGTTGAACACCAGACGGGCTGCGGCGTTCTGGATGAGTTGTAGGGGTTTAATGGCACAGGCAGGGAGCCCAGCCAACAGAGAGTTGCAGTAATCCAGACGGGAGATGACAAGTGCCTGGACTAGGACCTGCGCCGCTTCCTGTGTGAGGCAGGGTCGTACTCTGCGAATGTTGTAGAGCATGAACCTACAGGATCGGGTCACCGCCTTGATGTTAGTGGAGAACGACAGGGTGTTGTCCAGGGTCACGCCAAGGTTCTTAGCACTCTGGGAGGAGGACACAAGGAAGTTGTCAACCGTGATGGTGAGATCATGGAACGGGCAGTCCTTCCCCGGGAGGAAGAGCAGCTCCGTCTTGCCGAGGTTCAGCTTGAGGTGGTGAGCCGTCATCCACACTGATATGTCTGCCAGACATGCAGAGATGCGATTCGCCACCTGGTTATCAGAAGGGGGAAAGGAGAAGATTAATTGTGTGTCGTCTGCGTAGCAATGATAGGAGAGACCATGTGAGGATATGACCGAGCCAAGTGACTTGGTGTATAGTGAGAATAGGAGAGGGCCTAGAACAGAGCCCTGGGGGACACCAGTGGTGAGAGCACGTGGTGCGGAGACAGATTCTCGCCACGCCACCTGGTAGGAGCGACCTGTCAGGTAGGACAGGTTGTTGGGCGGCCGGCCGTCACGAGACGCAAGATTTCATCTGGAGAGAGAGGGGAGAAAGAGGTCAAAGCACAGGGTAGGGCAGTGTGAGCAGGACAAGCGGTGTCGTTTGGCTTAGCAAACGAGGATCGGATGTCATCAGCCTTCTTTTCAAAATGGTTGACGAAGTCATCCGCAGAGAGAGAGGAGGGGGGGGAGGGGGAGGAGGATTCAGGAGGGAGGAGAAGGTAGCAAAGAGCTTCCTAGGGTTAGAGGCAGATGCTTGGAATTTAGAGTGGTAGAAAGTGGCTTTAGCAGCAGAGACAGAAGAGGAAAATGTAGAGAGGAGGGCGTGAAAGGATGCCAGGTCCGCAGGGAGGCGAGTTTTCCTCCATTTCCGCTCGGCTGCCCGGAGCCCTGTTCTGTGAGCTCGCAGTGAGTCGTCGAGCCACGGCGCAGGAGTGGAGGACCGAGCCGGCCTGGAGGATAGGGGACAGAGAAAATCAAAGGATGCAGAAAGGGAGGAGAGGAGGGTTGAGGAGGCACAATCAGGAGATAGGTTGGAGAAGGTTTGAGCAGAGGGAAGAGATGATAGGATGGAAGAGGAGAGAGTAGCGGGAGAGAGAGAGCGAAGGTTGGGACGGCGCAATACCATCCGAGTAGGGGCAGAGTGAGAAGTGTTAGATGAGAGCAAGAGGGAAAAGGATACAAGGTAGTGGTCGGAGACTTGGAGAGGAGTTGCAATGAGATTAGTGGAAGAACAGCATCTAGTAAAGATGAGGTCAAGCGTATTGCCTGCCTAGTGAGTAGGGGGGAAGGTGAGAGGGTGAGGTCAAAAGAGGAGAGGAGTGGAAAGAAGGAGGCAGAGAGGAATGAGTCAAAGGTAGACGTGGGGAGGTTAAAGTCACCCAGAACTGTGAGAGGTGAGCCATCCTCAGGGAAGGAACTTATCAAGGCATCAAGCTCATTGATGAACTCTCCAAGGGAACCTGGAGGGCGATAAATGATAAGGATGTTAAGCTTGAAAGGGCTGGTAACTGTGACAGCATGGAATTCAAATGAGGAGATAGACAGATGGGTCAGGGGAGAAAGAGAGAATGTCCACTTGGGAGAGATGAGGATTCCAGTGCCACCACCCCGCTGGCTCGATGCTCTAGGGGTATGCGAGAACACGTAGGCAGACGAGGAGAGAGCAGTAGGAGTAGCAGTGTTATCTGTGGTAATCCATGTTTCCGTCAGCGCCAGGAAGTCTAGGGACTGGAGGGTAGCATAGGCTGAGATGAACTCAGCCTTGTTGGCCGCAGACCGGCAGTTCCAGAGGCTGCCGGAGACCTGGAACTCCACGTGGGTCGTGCGCTCTGGGACCACCAGGTTAGAGTGGCAGCGGCCACGCGGTGTGAAGCGTTTGTATGGCCTGTGCAGAGGGGAGAGAACAGGGATAGACAGACACATAGTTGACAAGCTACAGAAGAGGCTACGCTAATGCAAAGGAGATTGGAATGACAAGTGACACGTCTCGAATGTTCAGAAAGTTAAGCTTGCGTTGCGAAAATCTTATTGACTAAAATGACGAAAATGCTAGCTAACTAACACAACACTACACTAATCAAGTCGTTCCGTTGTACCTGCTGCTCTTTCTCTGTATCAATCAAATGTATTTATGAAGACATATTTACATCAACAGCTGTCACAACGTATGGAGCTATAGGACATTCTTTTCAATGTAACTTTTTTTTTTGTAGGAGGACAGAGTATGGGACGAACATCATTGCTGCTACACATGTAAGCTAACTCTTATCTCCAGTCTGTGTTGTAGGTAAATGATCATATCTGGTCACACTGACCATGAAGAGATGGAGAGTCGGACATCTAGTGGTTGAACTGAGGTGGTTCACTTATTCACTGTGGATGTTTCCACTGCAAGGAGAGACTGGAAAATCAACAACAATAGAACGTTTCCTAGTCTGAATCTATTGCTTATAGCTCCAAGGGATGATTATTTACAATGTAACTCTGAACTGTATTAAAGGGTTAGTTCACAAAAAAAACTATTTTAGTATTTTGTTTGTCAGTCCTCTGTTAAAACAATTGTTAGTTTTCAACATAGAAACCTTTAGTTCAGAGAAAAAACTGTGATGATGATGAGGTTGATGCATTTTTTTCCACTCACTCACTGCCGTTCTCTCTACTCCAGGTAACCAGTCCTGTGCTACCAAGGTTTCTAGTGTGAACATCACTGTAGACAACTGCACAGCAACACTACAGCTGCCCATGTGTCAAGGCCAGTGTGGGACAGAGACGAGGTAAGACTGGTCAGAGATTATTAATGCACTTATTGTATGTTTCTCTGGATAAGAGTGTGTGACATGACTACAATGTGAATATCTTGTCTGGTCCTCTTCTCCTTCCTCTCCTCCCTCTTTCTAAACCTCAGATGGGTTGTTGCTCACAGTATTCTCCAACTGGAACAGAAGTGTGAGTGTTGCAGAGTGAGGAGTTATGAGAGGAAGTCAGTGAATCTGACCTGTACTGGAGGCTCCGTTATGCCACACCTGTATGCACATGTTACCAGCTGCGAGTGCCATAACTGCAGTATATTGCAGTAAACATTGCCTTGTGTTCTGAACGTATATGCACACAAACAAAAAAATCTATATTGAACTGTTATTAAGATGGTGACAATGTGCCAAATCAATGTTTTTTCTAGATTCTGCTACCTTCTTATAATACTGTCTTGGTCGGTGTGTTGAGGGTATACTGTACGGTGCGTGCAGAACAATGGTTTCCTTAGTATAATAGGTTTTTCACCTAGTGCACATCGGTCGAAGGCCTTTTTCTATATTGCATATACTCTGTTCCAGTGCAGGAAGTGGACCATTGTATGTAGTATATTGTTGATTGTGTACGTGTTCCATAGATTTCACATAGGAAATCTTCTAATGATCAACCCAGCACTTTTTCATCTAAATGACTGCAGCTCCAATTTGAAAGTGATTTTCTTATTTTATTGAAATGTTTATTTCAAGAACTGTAACCACTTTGATTTTTCTGATTTATTTAAAATAAAGTACTGAAGCTTCTACATTGAATAACCATTTACTTAACAAAATCAGTTGACTTTCATTGATGAATTTGCATGAATTGAATTAGCATGAGTATTGATTAAGATTAATCTGATACATTAACATCAGTATTGATTAACTGAATTCAACGAAAGTTGCTAATCCTATCAGAGATGTATAGGTGCACTATTACCTACCAATCAGGATCAGTTTCTATGGCTGCCAGGGGTTCAAATCAAAATCAAATCAAATGTATTTGTCACATACACATGGTTAGCAGGTGTTAATGCAAGTGTAGCGAAATGCTTGTGCTTCTAGTTCCGACCATGCAGTAATATCTAACAAGTAATCTACCAATTCCACAACAACTACCTTGTACACACAAGTGTAAAGGAATGAATATGAATATATACATAAAAATATATAAATGAGTGATGGCCGAACGGCATAGGCAAGATGCAGTAGATGGTATGGAGTACAGTATATACATATGAGATGAGTATTGTAGGGTATGAAAACATATAAAGCAGCATTGTTTAAGGTGGCTAGTGATACATTACATCAGGATGGCAAGATGCAGTAGATGGTATAGAGTACAGTATATACATATGAGATGAGTAATGTAGGTTATGAAAACATATAAAGTGGCATTGTTTAAAGTGGCTAGTGATACATCTAATTACATCAAGATGGCAAGATGCAGTCGATGGTATGGCGTACAGTATATACATATGAGATGAATAATGTAGGTTATGTAAACATTATCTAATATAAATAATATAATGTGGCAAGTGATAAATTGATTACATCAATTTTCCCATTATTAAAGTGGCTTGAGTTGAGTCAGTATGTTGGCAGCAGCCACTCAATGTTAGAGATGGCTGTTTAACAGTCTGATGGCCTTGATGCTTTGATGCACCTGTACTGACCTCGCCTTCTGGATGTTAGCGGGTGAACAGGCAGTGGCTCGGGTGGTTGTTGTCCTTGATGATCTTTTTGGCCTTCCTGTGACATCGGGTGGTGTAGGTGTCCTGGAGGGCAGGTAGGTTGCACCCGGTGATGCGTTGTGCAGACCTCACTACCCTCTGGAGAGCAATCCGGTTATGGGCGGAGCAGCTGCCGTACCAGGCGGTGATACAGCCTCGATTGTTCTCAACCTTTCCTCTGGAGGGCCTACTGAGACACCCCTCAAATCTGGAGACCCCCTGTAAGAATAAAATCCATATTTTCTGAGAACATTTTAAAGAGGAAACCCCACTGAAATTAAATGGCACAATGTCACTAACTCTTTTGTCTTCATAATAAACAATAACATATTCACCTTAAAACAACTAACAGTGCTCTTCCATAAAATGTAATGTTCTTGTTGCTGATGTTTTTCTATTCATGTTGGCATGTTAGTTCATGTTTTTCCATGCTTTTCCATAGACCCGTCAGATCTCTGTAAGGCCCACTAGGTGTTCTAGCTCCCCTGGATGAGAACCATTGTTCCACAGCCTCCTGTCCCATCCTCAGTTGAGGGAGAGCGATATTGTTTGAAACTCTACAACAAAGACCTGGAAGACTTTGAACAGGCATGGTTACACCCTGCCTTAGAAAAGCATTCATGAGTTTCATGAGGGAGGAAAAGGGACCTTAATCACTGCAAGTCTGTAGAAAATTGATACTTTAACTCTACGTGACCTGCTTGTAAAATACACTGTTTTTAGTAGTAGGACTCAAGGAGAGGATTTACAGTGTGTCATGGGTTCTCTCATGATATTCTCTCCATGAGTTCTGTGTGTGTGTGTGTGTGTGTGTGTGTGTGTGTGCGTGCGTGCGTGCGTGCGTGTGTGTTTGTGTGTGATTGTAAATGTGTGAGCATGTTTTTGTTTATGTCTATTTGTTTTGCGTCTGTGCCATAGTGTTCCGTGAACCTTGTGGACTCTGCTCCAGGATTCCTATGATTGGGTCCTACCTCTCTCATGGACACTCACGTTTTTTAGGGGACGACCTGCATGTCGACATGATCAAAGAGTTCACATGAGTGGTGGCCTGCGGGTTACTGATTACTGTAGAATGGATGTTAGAGTTTCAGCCAATCAACATCCAGGATCCAAACTACCTGGGCTATAATGCCTCTTTAAGATAAAGGTTTGCTCTTCAACCGAAGTCCTGTCAGTGAAATCCTCTGCCGCTCTAACACATCTTTCCATCTCCTCGTGGGACCTCTGCTGCTGCACTGGTAAAAACTGGTATATTTGTATTTTTTTAATCAATATACTGTTCCTTGTGCTGGATAGTGTATGTTGTACATAGTATGTTGACTGATTTGATTGATAATTGGTATAATGACTAGAGCAACAGGAGGAGAAAATTATTATGTAATGCTTAACCTGCATAGCAGCACTGACATTTGAGTACCTAAGAAAATGCGATTCTACCGGAAGGTTTTGATAATCACAGTAGTCAACCCCAGATATTGCCGTCTGTCTGCCTGTAGGTCTCCTGGTTCACTCTACATTTACCTGTGTCAACTGCAGAGGTCATCATGAGTGTTGAAACTAAGGCGCCCCGGGAGCCTTGCTGCTCCAAACTGAAGGTCAGTGTTTTAATTCCTCAATTCATCTTCAGGGTATTCAGGGTAGTAAGGACGTATGCCTCCTAGTAGCTGATGAAGAGAAACAGTCAAATTAGATGTACTTGGAAAGAAACATTTGGAACTTTGTGGTCCACACAGAACTTGCAAGGAGAACTTAACTGATGTCTCTTTTAAAAAATACGTATCCTGGAAAGAGAAAAATAAATGTTCAATAAGATTAAATAAGCCTGATTGAAGTACTGGCCAGACAGGCAGAAGCTCGGGAATAGTGCCATTCTCTCGTGGAAGCCTTATGTTCCACATAGGAATGAAGACAACTAAGTAAGTCAAGTATTGACAGGCCGCCTGTGTCATGTAAAAATCTTCCCTGCGTGAAATAGTTCCCAGTTCAATAATTGCATGTGTGTCTCTTTATGTGGATGGCTGAGCTCATGCGGATGTTTCTCTCTCACCCTCCCTTGCCCTTGATTTAGCTATCTAACTAACAAATATATGCACAGTCAATCAAAAACGTAGTGCCAAAAAAATATCTTCTCACATCAACCCTTAGCACTTTGGTGCTCGAGTCCGGGTATTTATATGCTGACCTCATGCCTCAACAAGCTTCTGATTGGTCAGTGTCAATACTCCTTGTCACCATTGATTTGTTACGATGAGCGAAGGGGGGGAAACCAAGAGCGGACTCAGAAGAGGAAGCCGGGATGAATGCACAAAATGTTTTATTTAACACAGAGAAATGGGGAGTGCAGAATCGGGGTAGCTCAGATGAGTTGCAAAAACCAGGAGTGTAGAGTGAGGTTGGAGTTGGCTGAGTAGAACTGGGGAACAGGTCCTGAGGGGAATCCAAGGGAATGGTGGTGAGTGATATCCAGAGCAAGGTGGTTGGTGGTGAGATGTGGAACAGGAAACAGGAACCAAAGACAGAGCGGTAACTGCAAGGAGAGGACAAAAATAGTGTAAGGCAGGAAAACGAGCACAGCAGAGCAAAAGGATCTTGAGAATAGACAAAAGGCTAGAATGATAACTGACTGAGCAGAGATTATGATCTGGCAGAATGGAAGTGGCAGGAATGGGTATATGTAGAGGTCTTGATTTATGGATGAGTTGCAGCTGGTAGGGATCTGCTCTGACTCCAGCACAACTGTCTCCAACCACACAACTAAACAGAGGGAGAGGGAGAGAGAGATAGTGCAGGGAATTAACTGTAGGGCAAGGAGACACCGGATTACCACCAGAGAGCGTAACAGGAGCAGATGTGACATGATTGGCAGATGTGTGAAGCATATGCGCTTGCCCACAGAATAGTTTTCCCGAGTTTGAGGGAATGTGTGAGAGGGAGGAATCCTCAAGAGCTCAGTCATCCACATAAAGAGATACGAGTTAAATTATTGAACTGGCAACATTTTCACGCTGAGGAATTTTACAGGATGACGTCACAATCAGAACAAGATCAGAACGATTGTGAACTATTTCACGCTGGGAAGATTTTTACATGACAGCCTGGCTGTTATATTTGCTGCTGTTGTCTATGGCAAATGGGATGACAGTGATTGGGTAAACGTATTCCATGGACAGCCTCTGACCCAGACCTTTACCGACAGCTCTTTAATTGTTTATTCTCTGTACAGCTCAGGTTCAGTCTTTTAGAAAAAAACACCAATGGCAGATTGACTAACAAAAGAGCAAACAAACTCTTAACTATATCTGAACTGAAGGGACTGAAGGGAAGGGAGGCCAAATAGGCAAAAAGATGATGAAGCAGGAGGGGTGGAGGGGTGGAGGGGAGGGGTGGAGGGGGGGGGCAGATACAAGAGTTACATGTTTTGCTGTGTCATCCAACAGTCAGACCTGTAAAATGAGAAAGCAGTTTTCAACCTAAATATTTGGTTGAAACACAGTGTTTGTATTTATTCAGCCATACATACTAGACACACACATTCACTTATAGATTTATTTGTATTTTTATTTAACGTTTATTTAATAGATTAACAATAGATGCGTACACTGACTGCTATGATGGTCGATAACCTGTTACTTTGTCTGTTATGAATCCATAACTGAAGCGATATGAGCACATGGCTGGAGGACAACACCTTTTCGAAATGGGTCAGAGTCTTGTTGTCCGGGTATTATTAGTTTCTTTAGGATTGTCTTGAACTACAGTAGATGTCCTGTCTAATTAAGATGCGTGGTTTGGCAGGTAATGTTTCGGAGAACGCATGACTCAACCTTCGCCTCTCCCGAGCCCGTTGGGGAGTTGCAGCGATGAGACAAGATCGCAATTCGATATCACAAAATTGGAGAGCAAAAGGGAGTAAAAAATTTAAAAAATTGCCAGAAGTTATTTTTTATAAAGCAGCACTGTGTATTCAAGACCATTTTACCCTTAAGGACAAGAAAGTTGATCCTAATCGTATAAGCCTTTTTTTTCTCAATACTGGTCCTAGGAACCCAAAATGGTGTACTTTTTTGTTTTGGTACTAGCCCTAACACACTTGATTTAAATCAAAGTATTGATGAGTGGATTCGTTGAATCAAGTATCTTATTATTAGGGCAAAAACAAAAATATGCACACCTTTGGGTCCCCAGGATTAAGAAACCGTGTTTTGTGTTCCCACAGCGTGTGAGAAGGAGGCAGGCTCGTCCATGTGGATCTATGTATTTCTGGGTAACATGCTGCGTGGGATTGGAGAGACGCCTGTCATGCCTTTAGGAGTGTCCTATCTGGACGACTACGCCAGAAAGGAGAACACTGCCATCTACCTTGGTTAGTAAAACACTTTTCAGGTGTACCGTATCAACATTGCAAGGTAAACCTCTTTTTGTAGCATTCTGCATCTCTTCAACCTCTTCCATACCACATCGCTCCCGGTTGAAGTTGGTGTAAACCTCGGTTCGAAACAACCTCTTCAGGCATTCATATCAAAATCTGCCATCCTATGAATACCGGTAGCTGATTTAGATGTATCAGCTACAGCAAACCATATGGCAAACGAATATGGCCAAACTACCTAACTTCAGTTAAATCTATTGTCTTTTCTGTTGCTTGCTGCTTGAACTGTATCTGATCAACTCTCTCTGTCTCCTCTGCCTCAGCGTGTTTACAGACTGTTGGCATCCTGGGGCCTGTATTTGGCTTCATGCTTGGCTCCTTCTGTGCCAAGATCTATGTGGACATTGGCTCTGTGGATTTAGGTAACCGACCCTTGAATTAACAAATCATACATTGTCTATTTTATGTGAGCTAGGATGTATTTATATGTACACATCAATAATGTATTTATGGCGGAATATGTGCTACTAATAATCATGTTGCATTTGCCTCATTTTATTAGTTACTAAGTTGTTAATCCATCTATTTTGGTTGAATCTGAAGTTGATTAACTATGATGATGCTAAATCGTGTCAGAGGGTAGTTGTTTGTGTGGTTTGTTTGCAGAACGGTTTGGTCATCTTGGTTTATTGGTCGGGGCTTGTTGGGTGCTGAAGGTCATTTCTAAACATAGAGACATTTAAATCTGTTTGCATTAAGAGAAGAATTATCCTATCTATCTAGAACAGTATATTTTTATCCACACAGCAAATTGGGCAGGGTTAGCTTTTGTTGATTTTTCAATATTTTTATTTATTTTTTATTTCACCTTTATTTAACCAGGTAGGCTAGTTGAGAACAAGTTCTCATTTGCAACTGCGACCTGGCCAAGATAAAGCAAAGCAGTTCGACACATACAACAACCCAGAGTTACACATGGAATAAACAAACACACAATCAATAATGCAGTATAAAAATCTATATACAGCATGTGCAAATGGTAGGATAAGAGAGGTAAGGCAATAAATAGGCCATGGTGGCAAAGTAATTACAATATAGCAATTAAACACTGGAATGGTAGGATGTGCAGAAGATGAATGTGCAAGTTGAAATACTGGGGGGCAAAGGAGCAAGATAAATAAATACAGTATGGGGATGAGGAAGATGGGCTATTTACAGATGAGCTATGTACAGGTGCAGTGATCTGTGAGCTGCTCTGACAGCTGGTGCTTAAAGCTAGTGAGGGAGGTAAGAGTCTCCAGCTTCAGAGATTTTTGCAGTTCGCTCAAGTCATTGGCAGCAGAGAACTGGAAGGAGAGGCAGCCAAAGGAAGAATTGCCTTTGGGGGTATACCTGCCGGAGCGCGTGCTACGGGTGGGTGCTGCTATGGTGACCAGTGAGCTGAGATAAGGCGGGGCTTTACCTAGTAGAGACTTGTAGATGACCTGGAGCCAGTGGGTTTGGCGACAAGTATGAAGCGAGGGCCAGTCAACGAGATCACACAGGTCGCAGTGGTGGGTAGTATATGTGGCTTTGGTGACAAAACGGATGGCACTGTGATAGACTGCATCCAATTTGTTGAGTAGAGTGTTGGAGGCTATTTTGTAAATGACATCGCAGAAGTCGAGGATCTTTAGGATGGTCAGTTTTACGAGGGTATGTTTGGCAGCATGAGTGAAGGATGCTTTGTTGTGAAATAGGAAGCCAATTCTAGATTTAATTTTGGATTGGAGATGTTTAATGTGAGTCTGGCCTCCCACGGGGGGCCAGTAAAAAAAAAAATACATGAAATTAAATGTATGCATTCACTATTGTAAGTCGCTCTGGATAAGAGCGTCTGCTAAATGACTAAAATGTAAATGTAAATGTCTGGAAGGAGAGTTTACAGTCTAACCAGACACCTAGGTATTTATAGTTGTCCACATATTCTAAGTCAGAACAGTCCATAGTAGTGATGCTGGACGGGCGGGCAGGTGCAGGCAGCGATCGGGTGAAGAGCATGCATTTAGTTTTACTTGCATTTAAGAGTAGTTGGAGGCCACGGAAGGAGAGTTGTATGGCATTGAAGCTCATCTGGAGGTTAGTTGACTTCTTATGTAGCGTCCTACCTGGCCAACATCTGGTGAAATTGCAGAGCGCGAAAGTCAAACTACAGTATTATAAATATTTAACTTTCATAAAATCACAAGTGTAATACATCAAAATAAAGCTTAACTTCTGTTAATCCAGCCGCGGTGTCAGATTTCAAAAAGACTTTACGGCGAAAGCAAACCATGTGATTATTTGAGGACAGCGCCCCGCATACAAACACATGAAAAACATATTTCAACCAGGCAGGTGCGACACGAAAGTCAGAAATAGCGATATAAAAAATGCCTTACCTGTGATCTTCTTCTGTTGGCACTCCAAAGGTCCCAGTTACATCACAAATGGTCCTTTTGTTCGATAATGTCCTTCTTTATATCCATAAAAACTCAGTTTAGCTGGCGCACTTCAGTCAATAATCCACTCAGTTTCCCTCCATTAAAATGCATACAAAATGAATCCCAAACATTACTAATAAACTTTTCCAAACAAGTCAAACAACGTTTATAATCAAACCTTAGGTACCCTAATATGTAAATAAATGATAACATTTAAGACGGAGAATCGTTATTGTCTTTACCGGAGAAAAATACCAAAGAACACGCTTTCTTCCACCCGCTTGGAAACACTACAGCCAAAATGGGAGCCACCCAGAAATACTACAATTTCTGGCTCATTTTTCCAAACACCAGCCTGAAACTCTTTCTAAAGACTGTTGACATCTAGTGGAAGCCATAGGAACTGCAATCTGGGTGGACTTGGCCTTATAATTAAAGTGATAGCCATTGTAAATAGAGTTTTAGAAACTCCATCGAAATCGACCAATTATATGCATATCCTAGCTTCTGGGACAGAGTAACAGGCAGTTTACTTTGGGCACGCTTTTCATCCGGACGTCAAAATATTGCCCCCTACCCAAGAGAGGTTAACACAGTGTCCAACAAAGGGCCAGAGGTATACAGAATGGTGTCGTCTGCGTAGAGGTGGATCAAAGAATCACCAGCAGCGAGAGCGACATCATTTATGTATACAGAGAAGTGATGTAATGCAGAACGCCACAGGATGTTTTTGTGCTGGTCAAGAGCAGACAGGTCTGGAGTGAACTAAGGGCTATATCTATTCCTAATTCTACATTTTTTGAATGGAGCATGCTTATTTAAGATGGTGAGGAAGGCACTTTTAAAGAATAACCAGGCATTCTCTACTGACGTGATGAGGTCAATGTCTTTCCAGGATACCCCGGCCAGGTCAATTAGAAAGGCCTGTTCGCAGAAGTGTTTTAGGGAGCGTTTGACAGTGATGAGGGGTGGTCGTTTGACCGCAGACCCATTACGGACTCAGGCAATGAGGCAGTGATCGCTGAGATCTTGGTTGAAAACAGCAGAGGTGTATTTGGAGGGCCAGTTAGTTAGGATGATATATATGAGGGTGCCTGTGTTTATGGATTTGGGGTTGTACCTGGTAGGTTCATTGATAATTTGTGTGAGATTGAGGGCATCAAGCTTAGATTATAGGATGGCCAGGGTGTTAATAAGCATGTCCCAGTTTAGGTCACCTAGCAGCACGAGCTCAGAAGATAGATGGGGGGCAATCAATTCACATATGGTGTCCAGGGCACAGCTGGGGGCAGAGGGTGGTCTATAGCAAGCGGCAACGGTGAGAGACTTGTTTCTGGAAAGGTGAATTATTTTGGTACAGACCTGGATAGTAAGATAGAACTCTGCAGACTCTCTCTGCAGTAGATTGCAACACCGCCCCCTTTAGCAGTTCTATTTTGGCGGAAAATGTTAAAGTTAGGGATGGAAATTTCAGGGTCTTTGGTGGTTTTCCTAAGCCAGGATTCAGACACGGCTACGACATCCGGGTTGGCAGAATGTGCTAAAGCAGTGAATAAAGCAATCTTAGGGAGTAGGCTTCTAATGTTAACATGCATGAAACCAAGGCTTTTACGGTTACAGAAGTCAACAAATGAGAGCACCTGGGGAGTAGGAGTGGAGCTAGGCACTGCAGGTCCTGGATTAACCTCTACATCACCAGAGGAGAAGTAGGATAAGGGTACGGCTAAAGGCTATAAGAACTGGCCGTCTAGCACGTTCGGAACAGAGAGTAAAGGGAGCAGGTTTCTGGGCACGATAGCATAGATTCAAGGCATAATGTACAGACAAAGGTATGGTAGGAAGAGAGTACATTGGAGGTAAACCTAGGCATTGAGTAATGAAGAGAGAGATATAGTCTCTAGAGACGTTTAAAGCAGGTGATGTCATCGCATATGTGGGAGGTGGAACAACATGGTTGGTTAAGGCATATTGAGCAGGGCTATAGGCTCTACAGTGAAATAAGACAGAAATCACTAACCAAGACAGTAATGGACAAGGCATATTGATATTAGGGAGAGGCATGCGTAGCCTAGTGATCGTATGGGTCCAGTGAGTGGTTGGACTGGCTGGGGACACGGCAATTCAGACAGTTAGCAGGCCGGGGCTAGCAAGCTAGCATAAGGGCCTTAGAGGGACGTCGCGATGGGGGAAAGTATGTTTTTCCTCCTCGTGTGGTGATGTCGATAGACCAGTCGTGGAATTAGTAGGGTTCCAAGTAGCAGAGGGGTCCAAGTCCAATTGGCAAAATGGGTATAGTGGTCCAAGAAACGGGCCGATGGATCAGCTAGCAGTCCAATATGCTATAGATAGCTAGCAGGCCGTGGTTAGCAGAATGGGCCTTCAGGGGATGTCGCGCATGAGGGGCCTGTTGGGATCCTCGGTCAGATTATGTCGGTATTCCAGTCGTGAAGGATCGGCGGGGTTCCGTGCCCCGTACCGGCAGTAGAAGGGGTCCGAATATTGTAGCCGAGGAGTGGGCTTCAGGAGTAGCCCAGGATCCCAAGCCAGGAGATGGGTCTGGCATGGGCTAGCCCCAGGCTAGTTGGTGCTTGCTCCGGGACGGAAAAGTTAGCCAGGAGTAGTCAACCCGGGTTGCAGTTAGCTAGCTGCCATGATCCAGATGAAAGGGTTCAGAGTTTGCAGTAGGAATCCGGGGGTATGGAGAGAAAAATAGGTCCGGTACGCTCTGGTTTGAAACGTGTTGTACGAACTGGCGAGAGCTTTCCGAGCTAAAGGTTAGCTGACTGATAGCTGATAGCTGGTAACTAGTTAGCTAGCTAGCTTCAGTTGAGGTATTCCAGTTCGGAGGTAAATAGAAATACTTTAGAAAAAAAACAGATCCACCCCACACTGGGTGAGGCGGGTTGCAGGAGAATATTTTGAAGTTGACGTTTATGAAAAATATTAAAAAGAATGCGAAGAAAAATATATAAAAAGATATATACATGGGACGAGACAAGACAGAGACAAAGACGTCTGACTGCTACGCCATCTTGGATTCCTAATATAACATTTCTAATGTTAATTCAGGAGTTAAATTAACTCTGTAAGAGTTGAATTAACTCTCAGTGGTGTAAAATTACCCCAGTGTTGATGTTAATAACCAGTGTTGAACCAAAACCACACCCATCATTATCATATTTCCTAGCATGATGGGATTTTTAGAATTGTTTGTTTCAATTTCTATATTTTTTAAATGTACATTGATTGATTAATTAACTTTATGCAATGCAAATATAAATAACATGCATTGTTCTAAAGTAATCCAACCTGTTACTTGGACTTATTTCACCCGTTACTGAAATGGTTGTTCAAGTTTAGATGCTTTAGGTAGTGTCATATCTTTGTTTTCGGAACCCTGGCAATCCTGCTGAATGCAGGTTTTGAGTGAAAAACAATTCCAAATGTTGGATATTCTCATACTGGCTGGATTCCAATAGGAATTACACATGACTTGCAAGCCATCATAATGTGACTTGCAGACCTGAAGTGGCCTGTAAACCATGAGTTTCAGGCCACTGTATTAGGGTAAAACTAGGCCTTATGAAATACACTGAGTATACAAATTATTATTTTCATACTGTTGTTTCCATGTTATAGACTGACCAGGTGAATCCAGGTGAACGCTACGATCCCACATTGATGGCACTTGTTAAATCCACTTCAATCAGTGTAAAAGAAGGGTAGGAGACAGGTTAAATAATTATTTTTAAGCCTTAAGACAATTGAGACATGGAGTGTGTATTTGTTCCATTCAGAAGTTGAATGGGCAAGACAAAAGATGTAAGTGCCTTTGAACAGGGTATGGTAGCAGGTGCCAGGCGCACCAGTTTGTGTCAAGAACTGCAATGCTGTTGGGTTATCACGCTGAACAGTTTCCCGTGTGTATCAATAATGGCCACCCAAAAGGACATCCAGCCAACTTGACACAATTGTGGGAAGCATTGGAGTCAACATGGGCCAGCAGTTCTCAATATTAGGAAGGTGTTCTTAATGTTTTGTGCACTCATTATTGTAGTGTCTTAAAGAATTAGATTTTAATGAAAACATATTCGCTTTGGATCTCACTTGGTGATGGCCACAAGACTGAAAATCAATGAACAGCCATGTCTCTGTCACTAACAAATACAGTCATGGGTGGTACCTACTCGAAAGGCACACTGGAAAATATACAAACAAGACTTAACACTAAGCAAAGTGTTAATTTAACACTGAAAAGTGTGGACCCGTATAGACACTGGAACAGTGTTAAATGTAAGAATCGGTGTTTATTCAACTGGAGAATTTGCTGTGTGATAATGATGGTCCTTAGAGAGCTAAGATTACCAGGGATTTCTATAGAGCTAATTGAGCAATGTAGCTGATTCATCACATTTTAAGCATTACTTGATAACACTGATATTGATATTATTGCTATTTCAGATTATAATGGAATATGAATTCAGCAGCCCAGTTAGTTATTTTAAGGCAATGTCTGCTCAACTGACCCTGTTCACCCTCATATTCACTCACATCTGTATATCTCTCCTACCCACAGAGAGCATCTCCATCAACCACAAGGACTCTCGCTGGGTGGGGGCCTGGTGGTTAAGCTTACTGGTATCTGGCTTCCTGATGCTCCTGGCTGGGATTCCATTTTGGTTCCTCCCCAACACTCTGGCTAAGCAGGGCAAGAGCCCCAGCAAAAAGGAACAGGAGGACATACAGGCAAAGAACTCCTCTGACACCCCAGAGGAGGAGCAGGAGCAGGGCAGTTTCCTACCAGAGGACAACACTGAGGAGAATGCTATGGTAGGAGAAAACTTAGGATGGATCAACAGCATTGTAGTTACTCGACAATACTAACCTAATTCACAGAGTGAAAAGAAGGAAGCTTGTACAGAATAAAAATGTTGCAACAAGGCACTAAAGTAATTCTGCAAAAAATGTGGCAAAGCAATTCATTTTTTGTCCTGAATACAAATTATTATGTTTGAGGCAAATCCAATAAAACACATTACTCAAGGACAAACCTAAAACATAAAGCCAAATCTTCACTGTAGTTGCTTACCAATACGACAGTGAATGTTCCTGAGTGGCAAGACTCGGAAACGGTTGTCTAGCAATGATCAACAATCAATTTGAAAGAGTTAAGAATTTTGAAAATAATAGATGGGCAAATGTTGTACAATCCAGGTGTGGAAAGCTCTTAGAGACTTGGCCAGAAAGACTCACAGCTGTAATCACTGCCAAAGAGGCTTCTACAAAGTATTCACTCAGGGGTGTGAATACTTATGTAAATTAGATATTTCTGTATTTAATTTTCAGATAATTTGCAAAAATGCCTACAAACATGTTTTGACGTCGTCATAATGGGGTATTGTGTGTAGATGTGTACAAAAATATAAAATGTCCTTTTTTCAGGACCCTGTCTTTCAAAGATAATTCATACAAATCAAAATAACTTCCCAGATCTTCATTGTAAAGGGTTTAAACACCGTTTCCCATGCTTGTTCAATGAACCATAAACAATTAATGAACATGCACCTGTGTAACGGTCCTTAAGACATTAACAGCTTACAGACTCTAGGCAATTAAGGTCACAGTTATGAAAACTTAGGACACTAAAGAGGCCTTTCTACTGACTCTGAAAAACACTAAGGCAAGTTCATCTGTGTGAACTTGCCTTAGGCATGCTGCAAGGAGGCATGAGGACTGCAGATGTGGCCAGGGCAATGCATTTCAATGTCTGTACTGTGAGACGCCTAAGACAGGGAGACAGGACAGACAGCTGATTGACCTCGCAGTGGCAGACCACGTGTAACAACAACTGTATAGGATCGGTACATCCGAACATCACACCTGCGGGACAAGTACAAGATGGCAACAACAACTGCCCGTGTTACACCAGGTACGCACGTGTTACATCACGTTTTGGCCTGCCATATGAGTTCTGTTATTACTCACAGACACCATTCAAACAGTTTTAGAAACTTTAGAGTGTTTTCTATCCAAATCTACTAATTATATGCATATTCTAGTTTCTGGGCAGGAGTAGTAACCAGATTAAATCGGGTACGTTTTTTATCCAGCCGTGCAAATACTGCCCCCTAGCCCCAACAGGTTAATAACATAAAGAAGATGATCAATATACCCGCTGCATTTTGGTCCACTCCTTACGACGCCCGTGACAGAACCACCCACCAAAGAAGGACCAAGCAGCGGAGGAAGGAGCAGAAGGAGAGCTACTTGGAGTCATGGACATGGGAGGAGATCCTCGATGGAAAGGGACCCTGGAGCCAGGCTGGGGAGTACCAGCGCCCGAAGGAGGAGCTGGAGGAAGCTAAGAGGGAACGGCGGAGGTATGAGGCATTATATCCTCCATTTAAGGAGGAGAGGAGGCAGCCCCCCAAAAAATGGGGGGGGCACACGGGGAGTTGGGGTAAGTCAGGCAATAGACCTGAGCCAACTCCTCGTGCTTATTATGGGGAGCGTTTGGCGTGGAGAGCACCGTGCTATGCGGAAGTGCGCACGGTCTCGCCCATCCGCACGCACAGTCCGGTGCGGTCGATACCAGCCCCCCGCAAGTGCCGTGCTAGAGTGGGCATCCAGCCAGGAAGGAGTATGGCTGCTCAGCATATCTGGCCACCAGTGCATTTCCTAGGTTCAGGCTACCCTGCGCCTACTCTACGCACGGCAGCCATCATTCCTCAGCACAGCCCAGTTCGCCCTGTGCCAGCAATCCGCCCGTGCAGGGCTACAGTGACAACTCAGCCAGGACGGGTTGTGCAGGCTGTGCACCCCAGACCTCCAGTGCGTCTTCAAGACCCAGTGTATCCTGTTCCTGCTCCTCGCATTAGCCCTGTTGTGCGTGTTACTGTTCTGGCGCCTCCAAAGCCAGCCCCACGCATCAGGTCTCTAGTGCGCCTGCCCAGTCCAGTACATCCTGTTCCTGCTATTCGCACTAGCCCTGAGGTGCGTGTCACTAGTCTGGCACCCCCAAAGCCAGCCCCACGCATCAGGTCTCTAGTGCGCCTGCCTAGGCCAGTACGTCCTGTTCCTGCTCCTCGCACTAGCCCTGTGGTGCGGGTTACTAGTCTGGCGCCTCCTAAGCCAGCCACACGCATCAGTCCAGAGCTTCCTGCGACAGTTCCCCGTCCAGAGCTTCCGGCGACAGTTCCCCATCCAGAGCTTCCGGCGACAGTTCCCCGTCCAGTGCTTCCGGCAATGTCCTACAGTCCGGAACCGACAGAGACGGCCCACAGCCCGAGGTCTCCGGCGACGCACCTCAGCCCGAGGTCTCCGGCGACGCACCTCAGCCCAGAGCCTTCAGCAGTGGTCTACAGCCCTGAGCCTTCAGCGGGGGTGGGCAGGTTAGAATGGGGACTAAGGCCAGAGCCAGAGCCACCTCCGTAGTTGGAGGAAGCGAATGACTGATGCATGTTTGGAGCAATACTGGCTGTATCCAAGGCTCAGTCAATCATTCACATAACAACAGAATGCAGAATGCGACTGAAGAGAGAAGAGACAACCAACTTTCTAGTTACAGCATCCGTGCACGCTCTGGAAAGACAGCAGAGAGTGGAAAAGCAGTTTGCCAGATACAGCAGCGCGTCCCCTGAACGATAACGAAGAGGTAGGTGAGAAACCTGACCACGGAGACTGGGGTGAGAAGGTGATGAAGCGTACTTCATGAGCTGTAACCGAAAAACAATGGCATTTGGAAAGTTTGAGGTGAGGGAGCAAGTGTGGTGGAACAATAATTGTTAGCATTGTTAAGTATCTTGCTAGCTGGATGAATTCTCTGTGTTTGCTAGCCAGAGAAATGTTGAGCAACATTATCCAACTTAGCTGATCAAATAATTGAGTTTATGGTGTGAAAATTAGCTGGGTAATGAAGTCAGACAACTAGCTAACAGGAACATTACATCGGATAAGCTGACGTTAGTAAACGAACCAACTCGCTATAGTATTAACTGGTATACGACTTCTTGCCATTCCTCAAGTTATAACGTTAACATAGTTACTTACTGGACCCTGGCAATATGTGTGAAATGTTAAATAGCTAACGACCTAACTACTATCAATGAACCAGCTGTATCACCTCCTTCATGGCCTACCTCCTCCTTCTGCAGTTTGGCACTAAGTTTTACAACGTTCCTACAACGGGTAATTATTACATCTGATTGGTTGGTTGGTGGGTTGATACATTCAATCATTGAGTTCAGTCATTTACATTTAAAAACTAAAGCTTTGATCAGTGGAATATGAGGGAGAGTTAGACCAAAACACACATGGGCTTGTGCCGGGGCTCCCTCTTGTGGGAATATACTGTATGGTTGTTACTGAGCCAGGATTCCTGGGTGTTTTGTCACTGTGCCTATGTCAATGATAGTTCAGCAACAATTATTTAAACATCATTATGATTGGCAGCCATTTTCTCTGTCCCCCAGGTCCCCTGGTGTACGATGGCAGCCTGGTGTCAGAGTGTAACAGAGACTGCTCCCGCTTGAATGGGGAGTGGGACCTTGTGTGTTCAGACAACGGCATCACCAACACCTCCCCCAGCCACAGTCTGCTCCATCTTTACAGGATACGGCAAGAACACGGTACAAATACTATTAAAGTACTGAGTGTACACAACATTCACAGGGATGCTGGCCCATGTTGACTACAATGCTTCCCACAGATGTGTCAAGTTGGCTGTATGTCTTTTGAGTGGTGGACCATTCTTGATACACACGGGAAACTGTTGAGCGTAAAAAACTCAGCAGCGTTGCAGTTCTTGAATATTTTGTCTGCCCATTCACCCTCTGAATGGCACACATACACAATCCATGCCTCAATTGTCTCAAGCCTTACAATATTTTTTAACCTGTCTCCTCTTTATCTACACTGATTTAAGTGGATTTAACAAGTGACATCCGTAAGGGATTATAGTTTTCACCTGGTCAGCATGTGTCATGGATAGAGCAGGTGTTCTTAATGTTTTATACACTCAGTGTAACTCATTGGCACTGAAATAAGTTATTTTCAACCATTAACTGGGGCCTTATCTCCCACCCGGGACGAAGAGGACTAAGTAAGTAATTGCTGATTGGCAATAAAGTATTATTTTTATGTATGGACAAAAATATGGTATGCATTCCTATGTAGAGAAGGTTCTCTCTGGTAGTTGTTCAATATGACTTCAACTTTTACAGGGCACTCTTGTAAAATAGATGTTTAATCTCAATGTGACTCCCTGTTTAAATAAAGGTTAAATAAAATAAAATAAAAAACACAAACACAGGATATAGGGTATCACATGGTATCACACCATTACATACTAGGCCCTACTGCACCATTCCAGCATCTGGGCTTTGATTGACTCAACATGTTTGAGGTGGGGGATCAAGAAATGTGGGGGAAGAGGTGGCTGTCGAATGTATGATTCTGATATGTACAGGTAAGTTCATTGTGTGTGTGTGTGGGGGGGGGGGGTGCGCGCAGATGTATGCGTGTGTCCATGTTTGTGTGCGTACTCTGAGGTGTGTTTGAATATGAATGAGCAGCAGTGTTGTGATGTGTCCTGTCCCGTCCTTGCAGAGTGATCTTCCTTGCAGTGGTGGTTCTAGACCATTTAATCTGGGGGGGCCAAGCTGGGGCCAGTTGTACTGTTAGAGGTGCCAGTTACATTAGACGATATTGTTGTCATATCGTTTTCTTCACTACATTGCAGGCGAAAGACCATGTTCCGCATTGCCACTGTCTAATAACGGATGTAAAAAAAAAAGAAAGATAGCAAAAATGTGTTATGCAAAAATTATTTCATACTCCACATTTAGGGGGCCACAAGGGGTCCAAAATTGTTGTCACAGGGGCACCCAGAACCGCTAGTGCTTCCTTGGCCTCATCACATGTTTCGGTGGCTCCTCCTACTTTTTCATCATCGCAGTCATGACAGTTTAGGAGGGAGGAGGACACAAACACGGGACAGCCCCCACACTCATCGCTACTGATGGAACTTCAGACTCCCCCCAAAACCACTGAACCCCTCAACACACCGAAAGAGATTTAAGGTGCACACCCCTAAAGAGGGAGCCAGAAAAGGATAACTCCCTCCAAACTCACAAGACACAGAGGAGGAGGAACTATCCAACACCCAGGGAGAGAGAACGAGTGACCTCAGTCGAACACAGCCAGAAAGAGGAGGTGGAAGTGGCGTTAGATAGAGGAGAGGAGGAGGTTACCCCAGATGCCATTCCTCCTGCTCATGTGAGCAAGAAAGAGCAGAAGCCTTCTGATCAGCCAATGGGAAGGCAGAGGGAGAGGTCATGGTGATTTACACCCACAGAGAGAAAGACAACCCACACAACCTCTTGGCTGAGATGAACCACACAGAGGTAGAGGCAGAGGGCCTTCAGGGCTAGCCAGTCAGCCTGCCTGCTCTGATCCTCAAGTCAATTGCATTTAAATTGATGTTCATTTAAAGATTTTTATTCAAGAATTGAAAAGTCCCATTTACTTAATGATAATTTTTCACTGTCTGCAACCCTCAAGAACCAGGGTGAGTCTCTTTTGCTGGGCAAACACAACTTGCATATCGTCATAGACTACGCCGAAACGTTAGTCTTTTAACCTTGCTTGAATAAAACAATGCATTTTTTATAGTGAGCAAGAGTTGCGCTTTTTCCTTTTCTATGATGATTAAAGTTTGTTGTTGCACCACAACTCAACGTTGGTTGAGCGCCCTCCGTTTTTTTTGTTGTCAAATATATATGTATTTTTTTTATGAAATCAGTAAATTATTAAAAGCATTAAAATTGGGATGTTTCCCACTTATTTACACAACCTACTCTACACTTGCAAAGTGAACGTTTTTCGAAATGTTCTGATATTAAGTAGTAAACAGAAGAAAAGCAGAATTGAATCCAATTATAATGCAAATAATTTAATGGTCTGTGGTTCAATCCCATTTCTCAAGGTCTGAGGAATAATTAATATTGTTCCTCCTCTTCCTTGTGGCAGGCGCAGCAGCACACTGCCCTCCAAAGCCTGCAAAAAAATCGCCAGACTGCCCTTTTCCTAGCTCTGCATGGAACATCCAGGGTCACATCCTTGGTGACATGTGGGGTGACATCCGGGATGACCACAGCAACATCCTCTTGGAAAGGGAAAAAATAGGGACAGAATGTAAACAAATGCAAACCGTAGGTTCTAAACACTGTCAGTTGAAAGGTTCTACGAAGATGACATGACAAACGGCACCTGTCAGAGTGCTCTCCATAAGTGTTACTCACCTGCTTGGATGTCAGCTGGCAGAGTGGCGAAGACGGCCATCGTGCGAGTCCTTTCTTCAGGTGTGACGTCCATAACCTCCAGGAGGGAAGAGATGGGCTCTGCCTCTGTATTAGTGGTGATGTCCACAACCTCCAGGTGGGAAGAATCCAGATCTGCCTCTGTGTTACAGGTGATGTCCACAACTTCCAGGTGGGAAGATGCCGGGTCTGCCTCTGTGTAAGGGATAATGTCTTGAACCTCCAGGTGGGAAGAAGCCGGGTCTGCCTCTGTGTTAGGGGTGATGTCCACAACCTCCAGGTGGGAGGAAGCCAGGTCTGTGTTAGGGGTGATGTCCACAAAATCCAGGTGGGAAGAAGCCTGGTCTGCCTCTGGGTTAGGGGTGATGTCCACAACCTCCCGGTGGGAAGAAGCCTGGTCTGCCTCTGTGTTAGGGATGATGTCCACAACCTCCAGGTGAAAAGAAGCCGGGTCTGCCTCTGTGTTAGGGGTGATGTCCACAACCTCCAGGTGAAAAGAAGCCGGGTCTGCCTCTGTGTTAGGGATGATGTCCACAACCTCCATGTGGAAAGAAGCCGCGTCTGCCTCTGGATTAGGGGTGACAACAACAATCCTGATGAGCTCTACTACCACAAGGCACCAAGATGTCATCACAACAGGCATCTGTCAGAGTGCTCTCTATTAGTCCTACTCACCTGCTTGGATGTCAGCTGGTAGTGTGGTGGAGATGGCCACCGCAAGGACAGGGGGGACTGGTAAGGTGGCTGCAGGGGGCTGGAAGCAGCTCTGCACCTCGTCCGCCACAAAGGCACAGACAGATCTCATATAAAAAGGGCTCTGGAGGTCATCCGTGGAGAAGGACTGACTGATTCTCCCGAGGATTGACCGCACAGATTCAAAAGCAGCAGCCTGGGAGAAAGGGATGTGAGGGGAAGGAGCCGTTAACATGCTGGAGAGCTTCTCCACTACCGCCGCCACCATGCCCACGGCCATCCCACTTATTAGGATTGGGTGCTCTGAATGGCCTTCCTCTGGCTGAAGCCACAGGGCCAGGAGGAGCCTGGGCACCACCTCCACCACCACCTGGGATGGGCTGAGCAGGTTGCTTCGGGGCTCATTGGACAGCTTGCTCAGAATGCTCCTCACAGCTCTCTCCACGATGGTGTGGACCTTAGGGTCACTGAAATCAACAGAAAGGAGAAGACAAAGCTAAACGATGTGCAATGTGCTCACTGAGAACACTGTCTTAGTCAGTTTCTGCGTAGTTCCAGATGTGTAGATAAATGGATCAAGTCATATGCAGGACAGTACATGGAACTCACATGTCAGCTGGCGAGGTGGGGTGGATGGAGCGGCGAAGCTTGCAGACAGCCTCGTGCTCTATGTCTATCATTTTTAGGCAAGTGTTTACTTCCCAGGCCTGCCGTAGGAAACATGAAGAAACAGGAAGTCCCATTAGTGTAATTTCACAACAGATCTATTCTGCTGTACTAACTAGTTGTTGAAAGGCTAGTAAAGAGCTCACTGACTTGTAGTATGTCTCTAACTCTCAATCTCTTACCAGCCGAGCGAGGTCGTTCCCCTCCTCCAGGGTTTCTTTCCACAGCCTTCAAATAAAACACAGAGCAATTCAACTTTCCTGGGTTCTGATTTTTCTGTTGTTTATTTTACCCACACCTCCTGGAGTAATGCTGGTGTTGGCATGGAATGGCAGTGAAGGTGAGTGCTGACGTGGTACTCACCTCTCCCTTAGGGATTTTTTGCCCTGAGACACCAGCCAGTCGCTCATGTGCTCCGTGGTGACATGGGGCGGGACCTGGCCTTGACTCTGGAGCAGCAGATAGTGGACCATGAGCTTCTTCTGCAAGATCAGGTAAGGTGTGATACCGTGCCACGAAATACCATATGTGCTTTCAGAAGGGCCTCTCGCAACATTTCACAACTGTTCATACCTCACAATATGCAAGTGATATTAAGAACTCTTATGACCAACTTCTCTAAACTGTCTTGAAATAATGTTTGTTTTTGTGGGATGAATCTTACCTGTTTATTGTAATATTTTTCCTCCCAGCAGGCCTGCAGAGTCTGAAAATAAAGGCTGCTTCTACAGAATCCCTTTGAAGAGAATGAAAATAATTATGCTTTGTTATGCACATTATGCACAGGCATTTACAGTATGCTAAAATGAATTTCTCTTAAGATTACCTTTGTGGGACCATAAGTGAACTCTGGAATGCACCAAACCCTATCCATGGTAAGATGGGGAAGAAATGCAGCGTTATAGATATACGGGATGCTCTAGAGATAACAGGAATGACTTAAAGTCGCGAATGATCAATGACTGTGGAGTCGTCCAATATGCTGCACTTAGAATTGAGTTGTAGGCTGTGTTTGGCGCAAAATAGAATGTTTACATTCTATTGCTATGGAGAAATGGAATGTGTAGAACCTGTATAAATGGGTAAGCTTCTATGTCTTTATTTCGTGAAAGATTAAGCTCGTTATTTTGTCATAATGTGTATATGAGGATGTTGGAGCCCGTTCCGATTCATGAGGCGGGTATCCAGGTGCATGTTGCTTAGACCTACTAATCCAACCTTGGCTTACAAGTGAAATTAATTGTTTATATATGCCTATACAAATCTATTGACCACATCTATTTAAAGCATTGATTGTCAATTGAAAATGTGGTTGTTGTGTTATGCTGTTGTGCGCCTGGTGTGTCACTCCCCTTAAGCACTTTATTCCAATATTTCCGAGCTCTGAATTGTAGCTCTGAAAAGGTACACTTTTGCAAAGCTACTCGGTTAAAAATAAGAGTATGAATGACAATAAACGTATGACTTGGATTGTATGCATAATAGTGTAGTAAACAATATCACTCAGCATGGGAACTTTTGGTGTGGGGGAAGTATCCGTTATGTCTCCATGGCGCGTAAAGACCATCACTTCGTTGTCTTGTTGGTAATAGTAAAAATGCATGACAGTGCGCATTGTAATAGTCGAACAGTTGTTTTTCATTTTGTTTCTCACAAACAGATATTTGAGAAGGGAATTTCATACAGTTGTACCTATGACGCACAGACACACTAAAGCTGTACAGTGTAGTTTGAGAAGTCAGTTTAAATTATTTGCCGATCGAAAGATGTAACATTTGAAATGAATGTGGCAGAACAGTTTAGCATAAGGTTCCTGTGGGAGTCTTCTCCTTCAGTCTTTTTGCCTCCTATGCCTCATTTCCCATTACGTGGGATTTTCCCAGTGCCAACTTCACATGAGATGGCCGCTGTCTACTATTATGTGGTGCTGAATGAGAGATCTCGCTATTCCGATTTCGCTGCTGTCCATGGCGCTGAAATATCCAATCTCAGCTATTTGCAAACGTATGACCATCCAAACTTGACCCCACACATACACACACGTTAATGCTAATATCTCACACACTTTTGAACATTGCACAACCTGCAACAAGACACTAAAAGAGCATTTATTTCCAAGTGTGTTTGTGTTTTAATAAAGATGCGAAGAATGAAATCAATGTGTGGATGTTGATTGGACAATGTATAGGTGCTTTACAGAAGCCATTTTGTGGCATTCCCTATAGCGTGAATTTGACTGGAGCATGATCAGATTGCTTTGTTTAAGCCAGAATGGAGATTTGGTCTGAGAAACGATGCCCTATATAGCATGATAGCTGTGAAGAAAAAAAAAGGCAATGTTTAGATGACCCCCTTTCAAAGAGTCGCTCATTTATCACTTTCTTGCAGATATACAGTGCCTTCAGCAAGTGTTCATACCCCTTAACTTATTCCACATTTCGTTTTCTTACAGCCTGAATTCAAAATTGATTAAATTATCATTTTTTATCCTTTCCAGCTACACACAATACCCCATAATGACAAATTGAAAACATGTTTGACATTTTTTCAAATGTATTGAAATTGAAATACAGAAATATCTAATTTACATACGTTTTCACAATACATGTTAGAATCACCTTTGGCAGTGATTAAAGCTTTGAGTCTTTCTGGGTAAGTCTCCAAGAGCTTTGCACACTTGGATTGTACCATATTTGCAATATACAATATATACAGAAGCAGTCAAAAGTTTGGACACACCTACTCTTTCAAGGGTTTTTCTTAATTTATACTATTTTTAACATTGTTTAACAATAGTGAAGACATTAAAACTATGAAATAACACATATGGAATCATGTAGTAACCAAAAAAAGGTTAAAGTAATGACGGACTGCCGTTTCTCTTTGCTTATTTGAGCTGTTCATGCCATAATATGGACTTGGTCTTTAACCAAATAGGGCTATCTTCTGTATACCACCCCTACCTTGTCACAACACAACTGATTGGCTCAAATGCATTAAGAAGGAAAGAAATTCTACAAATTAACTTTTAACAAAGCACACCTGTACATTGAAATTAATTCCAGGTGACTACCTCATGAAGCTGGTTGAGAGAATGCCAAGACTGTGCAAAGCTGTCATCGGGGCAAAGGGTGGCTACTTTGAACAATTTCAAATATCAAATATGTTTTGATTTGTTTAAACAGCATGATCATTACATAGGTGCACCTTGTGCTGGGGGACAATAAAAGGCCTCTCGAAAATGTGCAGTTTTGTCACACAACACAATGCCACAGATGTTTGAAGTTTTGAGGGAGAGTGCAATTGACTTATTGACTTATTGACTTATTGACTGTATGTCCACCAGAGCTGTTGCCAGAGAATTGAAGGTTAATTTCTCTACCATAAGCCGAGGCGGCTTTAGAGAATTTGGCAGTACGTCCAACTGGCCTCACAACCGCAGACCACATGTAAGGCAGTATGTGGATGAGCGATTTGCTGATGTCAACGTTGTGAATAGAGAACCCCACTGCCACCATGGGGCAATGGTATGGGCAGGCATAAGCCACGGACAGGGAACACAATGGCATTGTATCAATGACAATTTGAATGCACAGGGATACTGTGACGAGACCCTGAGGACAATTGTCGTGCCATTCATCCGCAGCCATCACCTCATGTTTCAGCATGATAATCCACGGCCTGCAAGGATCTGTACAGAAATCCTGAAAGCTGAAAATGTCCCAGTTCTTCAATGGCCTGCATACTCACCAGACATGTCAGAAAAAATAAATTAAGCATAATGATTACGGCTCTAGATTGCAGGAAAAATCGGTTTGTAGCTAAGCAGGCCAGGGGTGTCGTAAACTTTCCCTTCAAGCCTAGGGCCCTGTCCACTGATTAGTTGCTAGGGGTCATGGCCGCCAGGGGCCTTATCACACCATGGGTTCAGCAAATCACAGGCAGTCAGCTTGTGTCACAGATCCCCAACTCCTGCCTCCCCCTCCCAGTCTCCCTCAAGCAGAGACAGAGATCAACATCTCTGTCTCTGCCCATCAACTGGACTCGTGGTATAGTGTGTGTGCACAAAGTGAGTGTGTAAAATGTGTATCCTTCTTGCTTGTTGTTCTTTATAGTTACTACTATTGCCTATTGTAAGTTACTTCTCTGTGTTTACTGTGTTGTATAATACTCTGCAGGTAGCTATGCCACTTATACAGTCCTTCCTTTGTTAATAGTGTTGTTACTCTATTTGTGCTATCAGTTATTGTGTATATTCATCACCCCTGTTTTCTGTCCATTACTGAACCACTACCATTACACTACCTTTCCATGTCCATTTCATTACTGTGTGTCAATAATGTATCCTTGTATGTAACTCTGAGGTTGCCTTCTTACCGGAGGAGGTGCTAGCGCAACCTGGTCTCAGAGCATTTCGTATTATTCTGTATGCATCTCAGAGACACCCCATTCAGTATGAAATGTTATATTATGTATGGTATGTATTAATTTGTGAATGTCCATCACCTATTTTTTATAATATGTTACGAATTACAATTCATATTATACTGTATGTTACGAATATTCAAAACATATGATAAGAATTCTAGCTAGTTGGCTAACATTAGTTAGGTTAGGGTGGGGTGTTGGGTTAAAGTTAGGGTTAAGTTTAGGAGTTAGGTTACAGGGTTAAGGTTAGGGTTAGGGGAAGGATTAGCTAAAAGGGTTAACCTCTCTGGGGTAGGTGGGAAGCTAGCAAAATGCATTTAGAAATCCATGTTATTCAATTATTGCACCCACACTGCTCGTGCGCGCCAACGAGCGTCTGCGATGCCAAGGGCTAAAATAGAACTCCTTTCTAATTCTGACGCAGATAGCGCTGAAAGTCCTGCCTCTCCCATCTCCTCATTGGTTAATAGAAGCAAGTACCCACGTGCCATCTCCTCATTGGTTATACCCACGTGGTTGATTGAAAGACTAAATGTTTTGACGGTGTCGTGGTAAAAGTGTTGATGCCAATCACCATATAAGTTGAAAGCCTGGAAGGAGGAGAGATGACTAGAAATGATTCGGTTGGCAGTTTTATGTGTGGATTAATTGTCGGAGTAGAAGACCTTGTGCATTTCAGGTAAAATAACAACTCAATGTTTATATCCCAGGACAAATTAGCTAGCAACAGCAAGCTAGCTAAATAGGACAAATGAGCTAGCAAGTGCAAGCTAACTAGCTAAATTGCCATACATGTTTAATGCTTATCGACCTGTCCCCAAATTAATGTCATTGGTTCAAAGTTTGTGTTGATATTTTAACCTGCGTGTCGTGATCACGTTTGGTGTAGGGGGACAAAATAAATGTATGCATGATGGCGCACGCGCACAGCCGGTTTGGGTTCCGTGTTAGGTTGGAGTCATTAAAACTCGTTTTTCAACAACCACACATTTCTTGTCAAAAAACTATAGTTTTGGCAAGTCGGTAAGGACATCTACTTTGTGCATAACACAAGTAATTTTTCAAGCAATTGTTTCCAGACTATTTCACTTATAATTCACTGTATCACAATTCCAGTGGGTCAGAAGTTAACATGCACTAAGTTGATTGTGCCTTTAAACAGCTTGGAAAATTCCAGAAAATTATGTCATGGCTATAGAAGCTTCTGATAGTCTAATTGACATCATTTGAGTCAATTGGAGGTGTACCTGTGGATGTATTTCAAGGCCTACCTTCAAACTCAGTGCCTCTTTGCTTGACGTCATGGGAAAATGAAAAGAAATCAGCCAAGACCTCAGAGAAAAGAAATTGTAGACCTCCACAAGTCTGGAGCAATTTCATCTGCACAAACAATAGTACGCAAGTATAAACACAATGGGACCACGCAGCCATCATACCGCTCAGGAAGGAGACGTGATCTGTCACCTAGAGATGAACATACTTTGGTGCGAAAAGTGCAAATCAATCCCAGAACAACAGCAAAGGACCTTGTGAAGATGCTGAAGGAAACAGGTACAAAATAATCTATATCCACAGTAAAACGGGTACAAAACTGCCATTAAAAAAGCCAGACTACGGTTTGCAACTGTAGATGGGGACAAAGATTGTACTTTTTGGAGAAATGTCCTCTGGTCTGATGAAACAAAAATAGATATCTTTGGCCATAATGACCATTGTTATGTTTAGAGGAAAAAGGGGAAGGCTTGCAAGCCAAAGAACATCATCCCAACTGTGAAGCACGGGGGTGGCAGCATCATGTTGTGGGGGTGGTTTGCTGCAGGAGGGACTAGTGCACTTCACAAAATAGATGGCTTCATGAGGAGGGAAAATTATGTGGATATATTGAAGGAACATCTCAAGACATCAGTCAGGAAGTTAAAGCTTGGTTGCAAATGGTTCTTCCAAATGGACAATGATCCCAAGCATACTTCCAAAATTGTGGCAAAATGGCTTAAGGACAACAAAGTCAAGGTATTGGAGTGGCCATCACAAAGCCCTGACCTCAATCCTATAGAAAATTTGTGGGCAGAACTGAAAAAGCATGTGCGAGCAAGGAGGCCTACAAACCTGACTCAGTTACAGCTCTGTCAGGGGGAACGGGCCAAAATTCATCCAACTTATTGTGGGAAGCTTGTGGAAGGCTACCCAAAACGTTTGACCCAAGTTAAACAATTTAAAGGCAATGCTACCAAATACTAATTGAGTGTATGTAAACTTCTGACCCACTGGGAATGTGATGAAAGAAATAAAATCTGAAATAAATCATTCTCTCTACTATTATTCTGACATTTCACATTCTTAAAATAAAGTGGTGATCCTAACTGACCTAAGACAGGGAATTTTTACTAGGATTAAATGTCAGGAATTATGAAAAACTGAGTATAAACTCTCTGGGGTATGTGGGACGCAAGCGTCCCACCTGCGGGATACACTATTCAACAGCCAGTGAAATAGCAGGGCGCCAAATTCAAAACAACAAAAATCTCATAATTCAAATTTCTGAAACATACAACTATTATATACCATTTTAAAGATACACTTCTCGTTAATCCAACCACATTGTCCGACTTAAAAAAGGCTTTACGGTGAAAGCATAACATTAGATTATGTTAGGACAGCGCCTAGACAAGAAAAATCACACAGCCATTTTCCAAGCAAGGAGAGGCGTCACAAAAACCAGAAATACAGCTAAAATGAATCACTAACCTTTGATGATCTTCATCAGATGGCACTCATAGGACTTCATGTTACACAAAACATGTATGTTTTGCTCAATAAAGATCATATTTATATCCAAAAACCCCATTTTACATTGGCGTGTAATGTTCAGAAATGTTTTTCATCTTTATGTCCAAATACCTCCATTTTGTTCTCACGTTCAGTCGAGTAATCCAAATCCACTGTGCTCGCGCAGTGAGTTCAGACGAAAAGTCAAAAAAGTTATATTACAGTTCGGAGAAACATGTCAAACGATGTATAGAATCAATCTTTAGGATGTTTTTATCATAAATCTTCCATAATATTCCAACCGGACGATTCCTTTGTCTTCAGAAATGAAAAGGAACACAGCTAACTCTCACGTGGGTGCGCGCGATTGAGCTCATGTCATTTTCTCAGTCATCTGATTCCAATGGCTCTTATTCTCTCCCCATTCACAGTAGAAGCATGAAACAACGTTCTAAAGACTGTTGACATCTAGTGGAAGCCTTAGGAAGTGCAAAATGACCCCATTGACACTGTATACTGGATAGGGAATCACTTGAAAATCTACAAACCTCAGATTTCCACACTTCCTGGTTGGATTTCTTCTCAGGTTTTTGCCTGCCATATGAGTTCTGTTAAACTCACAGACATCATTCAAACAGTTTTAGAAACTTCAGAGTGTTTTCTATCCAAATCTACTAATAATATGTATATCCTACCTTCTGGGCCTGAGAAGGCAGTTTACTACGGGCACGCTTTTCATCCGGACGTCAAAATACTGCCCCCTACCCCGATGAAGTTAAGGTTAGTGTTAGGGGAAGGGTTAGCTAACATGCTAAGTAGTTGCAAAATTAGCTAAAATGTAGTAAGTAGCTAAAAAGTTGCTAGTTAGTTAAAATTCTCAAGTTGGCCATGATGAGATTCGAACTCGCAACCTTTGGGTTGCTAGACATTCATGTTATATGCCAACCCATCCACCCTGACGAACCACCCTTCTTTCATTTTTGTCTTAAGTAACTATCTGTCTTATATAAACATACCAAACGTAACATAAAATACAAAATCGTAGTGTCTCGGTCCCCAGATTTACATTTACTATGTTACGTCTAGTCTATGAGACCAGGCTGGAGTCTGGAGTCCAAATGGAGTCTCTCTTTCACTCTTAGGTGTGGTGCTGGCTCTGGATGCATGTGCCTACGGGCTACTGGGCCTTGTCATCCTGCTGATCAAGAGGAAGCTCCAGAGAGACCAGGAGTCAGCTGAGGGGGGGGAGCTTAAAAAACACCCAGCCATGGGGCTTTGTAAGCAGGGTAAAACAGACTTGGTGAGTTTGGATGCAGCTGCACTCTGTTTAGAACTTAAGAACTACTCAAGATTCCAACGAGATGCTCCATCTAAGAGGACCCTGCTGGAGAGTTCCATGGTCGTCTCCATAGTGATTGGGTCGCGGTGGTTCCTGTGGTGCGTTCCGAGTTCTCCGACCCAGCTCTATCCATTTTCTATAGGGGCATCTCAAATGACAGTTGTCGAGTGCAGCACTACTTTTAACAATAACCATCTGCTAGGTTAAAGGTTATTTGTCTCAACAACTGTTGTTTTAAGGAGTTGGTGTTGTTGTTTTCCTGTATTGGCATTATTATTGTGATGACGATTATAACTATTACTGTAATGAATATTAGTCACCACTTGGTAATAGCACAGAGCTGATGTGGTCATGTCTGTCAAGCTATTTTATCAAAAAGAGCCTCACACACCTTTATTTCGCCAAAGACTAATTGTTACATGAGACATTCAGAATTTGCCTGGTGTCCTTTTTCATGTTTGCAAGCCTGTCTCTTTCCTCAGTTCTTGTTTCAAGAACTAAGTATGAACGCCATACTGTTAGCTCATCACAACTTTTGATAGACTCATGATACACTACAAGCATTTTCTGTCTTTGCTCTGTCATCGTTGTCTCTCCACCTCCCACTCGTTCACACCCCAGACTCCTTCATCACCATTTTCTTTCCTTATCCAATCTCCTTAACCCACCCTTTCGCTGTCTCTCAATTCACCAGATCGTCAGTAACACTCAATAGTCTCATTTTAATCTATGAGGCATAAGAAACATCTCACTATAACCATGATGTATTATCTTATAATAAAACATACAGTGCCTGCCAAAAGTTAAAAGGGTTTTTCTTTATTTTTACTATTTTCTACATTGTCGAATAATAGTGAAGACATCAAAATGATGAAATAACACATATGGAATCATGTAGTAACCAAAAAAGTTTTAAACAAATCCAAATATATTTTAGATTCTTCAAAGTAGCCACCCTTTGCCTTGATGATAGCTTTGAACGCTCTTGGCATAAATAAAAACCCTGGAATGAGTAGGTGTGTCCAAACACTGGTACTGTATGTAATGTAAAATTGTCTGAGAGAGAAATCAAATTATCTCATGCAACTTTAGAATTATATGAATTTAAGTATATCATGGTAGAACTCTGACATTTTTGCGTCAAACGCTTCCATAAATGGGGTGAGTGTGTCTTGAGGACCACTTGGGAGACTGGGGAAGAATCCTGCATCCAGCAGGCCTAGCTAAACCACAGGTGGGTGTCAGTCACGTCTCCCCTAATTCAGGCCTGTGGGTAAAACTCTACACTTAACTACTGTAGGAGCCTTTCTCTGTAAGTCTCTGTCTGCAGGCCCCCTACGGGGCCTGTCGGCAGTGGTGTAGGCAGAGTCTCTAAGGAGGGGACTCTAGGTAATCAGGGTGTATCTGAGCACAAACGACCTCAGAGCCAGTCATGCTAGCAACTTCCATGGAGTTTGACTTGAACTATACTGAAGAAAAATATAAACGCGACGTTCAATAATTTCAATGGATTTACTGAGTTACAGTTCATATAAGGAAATCAGTCAATTAAATGAATTCAATAGGCCCTAATCTATGGATTTCACATGTCTGGGCAGGGGTGCAGCCACGGGTGGGCCTGGGAGGGCATAGGCGCACACACTGGGGAGCCAGGCCTAGCCAATCGAATTAGTTTATCCCCACAAAAGGACTTTATTACAGACAGAAATACTCCTCAGTTTCATCAGCTGTCCGGGTGGCTGGTCTCAGACGACCCTGCTGGCGAAGAAGCCGGATGTGGAGGTCCTCGGCTGGAGTGGTTACACGTGGTCTCCGGTTGTGAGGCCGGTTGGACGTACTGTCAAATTCTTTAAAATGACGTTGTAGGAGGTTTATGTTAGAGAAATTAACATTAAATTCTCTGGCAACAGCTCTGGTAGACATTCCTGCAGTCAGCATGCCAATTGCACATTCCCTCAAAACAGAGGCATCTGTGGCATTGTGTTGTGTGACAAAACTGCATATTTTAGAGTGGCTTTTTTTGTCTCCAGCACAAGGTGCACCTGTGTAATGATCATGCTGTTTAATCATCTTCTTGATATGCCACACCTGTCAGGTGGATGGATAATCTTGGCAAAGGAGAAATGCTAACAAGGATGTAAACAAATTTCTGCATAAAACATGAGAGAAATTCGCTTTTTGTGCGTATGGAAAACTTCTGGGATCTTTCAATTCAGCTCATGCAACATGTGACCAACACTTCATATGTTGTGTTTACATTTTTGTTCAGTATAGTTACTGTGGAATTCCCTTTTTCCTACTACCTTCCTTTCACCTCTTGTCACGAGATGAGTGGGTTGTCCTCTAGAGGACCCCTTCGAGATAAAATTCCGTTAACGGGATTGGTTGGACAACAACCAGTGAGATAGCACGGCGCGAAATGTAAAAAAAAAAATCTCAAAATTAAAATTCAAGTATTATACGGCATTTTAAAGATACTCTACTCGTTAATCCAATCACATTGTCCGATTTCAAAAAGGCTTTACGGTGAAAGCAAAACATTAGATTGTTTTAGCATAGCACATTAGCAAAAAAAAAAGCTATTTTCCAAGCACGGATAGCCGTCACAAAACCAGATATACAGCTAAAATTAAGCACTAACCTTTGACAATCTTCATCAGATGACACTCATAGGACATCATGTTAGACAATACATGCATTTTTTGATCAAGTTCATATTTATATCCAAAAACCCAATTTTTACATTGGCACGTGACGTTCAGATAATGTTTTCTCCCCATAACTATCGGTGAATAGGCATATACATTTACAGAAGAACTCATAAACGTTGACAAAATTTATAACAATTATTTCAAGAATTAGAGATAATCTACTCCTTTATGCAACCACTTTGTTATACTCACAGACACCATTCAAACAGTTTTAGAAACTTCAGAGTATGTTCTATCCAAATATACTAACAATATGCATATTCTATTTTCTGGGCCAGAGTAGTAACCTGTTTAAATTGGGTACGTTTTTCATCAGGCCGTGAAAATACTGCCCCCTAGCCCCAACAGGAGCGTGTGGACTAGGTACTGGAGACTAGGTAGTGGGATGGAGGAGAAGTGGGTGACATGATGAGTTATTGATAGTGCATACTAATTCCTAAAGAAATCTCCAAACACTCACCAGTAACTACATTTGAAAATGAACTGGGGGTGAAACCTAGTTCCTGAACCCACCCCTGAGCAAGGCAGTTAACCCCGGAGACGTGGATGTCGATTAAGGCAGCCCCACGCATCTCTCTGATTCAGAGGGGTTGGGTTAAATGTGGAAGACACATTTCAGTTGAATGCATTCAGTTGTACAACTGACTAGGTATCCCCTTTCCCTTTCCCATTATCCACAATATTGTAGATGTTATCTCCTTATCTGCAATATTAAAGTTGTTATCCCATCAGTTTGCCAAGAGGTTACCTCCATTATATAAGACACCTAAAAACACAAAGTCTAACTTTGTGCCCAAAGAACTTAATTCAATACTTTGATGTAAAATGAATGTGCGGTTCCCGCCCCAGCTGTGTTGTCTCCCCGAGTGTGAGTTTACCAGGCCAGACCAATCACAGCCTCCAATGACGCTGATGATGAGAATGACGAATATGATGACGTGTGTGTGCGTGTGTGTGGAGTAGGTGACTCTTGCTGTGGATTCGAGTTTCTTTAAGTGAACCTCATCCCTGATAATGGAAAAGCAGGACTATATTTGGAGGGGGTGATGTCACAAGTGGTTGACGGTGAAGCCTTTATCTGTGTGAGCATGTGTGTGACAGTCTGAGAAACCACTGACAGTTGCCGTGTCTGTCTTTGGAACCACTGGCGATTGGGTTTAACTACTGAGGGTGAGTTGACCAGACCATTAGGATTCGTATTTGAACTGAGAGAGTTGGAGGCCAGGACACTATACACCATACTATCCAAAGTCTTTTTCTCTGTTTTCCCTGTGGGGTTGAGAGTAGGCTGTTGTGTGGTGTCTGTTTGGTGGTCTTTCATTTGCATGGTTCTCTAGACTACAGAACTTTTACTGTTTCTACTGTCATTCTATTATAAAGTGTTCTAGTAGCATACGCTGAACATATTTGATGGGTGTAGGTTACACTATTTACAGGCATGTGCATCCCTATTCACAGGCATGTATAATTCAATGGCGGTGTGATTACTGACTGTCCATCTTTTGTTTTCATGCAGGGATCTCGCGTGCACGATGTATCACCTGAAGCTGCCCGTGTTCCTTCTCGTGCCTCTCGTGCTGCTGCGCTGTGTCGCCACCGCCCCTAGCAACAGGTGAGAGTGCAAAGCTGCCTCAGTTATTTCCGTTATTTCTGAGTGTCACTTCTGTGATGTACAATTACAAGTGTCGTTCCGTGTCGCCGAAAGTTCAATTGTCATTAGGAAGCGGGTTTAATTTTGCAGGTGGATGAATCACTCAACTGATATAGCACCGGTTTTAAGCTGGCACATCCAGTAACTTGGCACATCCATCTTGAACCGTAAGAAATTAATTAACGACGTGGGTAGTCTAACTCTAAAATCGGCTAATGACATTGATGAGATCATTGAGATGAATATCCATTGCAATCGTGACATCCAAGAGGTCGGGTTTTGTCTTACCTAGGCAGAGACAGGAATATGTGGTTCGTGTAAATGTGATCAAGTGTGTACTGGAGGGGGACTAGTGGCCACTCCATAGTGGCCCTCGAGAATTGAGCTGACGTTTTGAAGTGGGCATCAGTCACCGGTCGGAGTGACGGTTTGGCTCTTTCCTCATCCTGATTCAGGTACTTCACCTCATCTAGTGAGCAGGAAAGCGCGCTCCCGGACAGAGAAGGCTGGCTCGTGCCCGGGATCGTCTCCAACCCCTTCCTCGGTCTTATTTCCGCGCGGCTACAGAGAGGGCTCACATCTGTCAACAGGTAAGGTTGCACCTTATTATATACGTTTCACCTATTTTATTGATTTGTTGATTGAATGCAAATGTTGATAATATTGCTGACACAACACTGTAAGAACATTATTACTTAGTAAATGGATCCACAGCCTTTTTTTAATATACTCAACTCGTCAGTCAAAAGTTTTATAAGAAATTTTATCTGAACTCAACATTTTTTTGTTGGCCCAGAATTTGCTCCGATTTAAGAAAAATCTAGGTTAGGGACACCCACACATTCAAATAGTGCTTTTAACATACAATGTTTTCAACCTACATATTTGACACATTGACATAAACATGATTACATTGTGCATGATCATTTTATACAGTCATTTTTATTCAAAATGTCCTCACCTGGGATTTGAACTTACAATATCTGGGTTCCCGGCACCCCTATCTATGTGCTACCCCACCATGTATAAATGAACATGCACAATGCCATCGTGTATGTCAACATGTGTGAAATATGTAGGTTAAAAACTCAGTTTGAGCCAACTAAAAAATGTAAGTTCAGGTAACACTTTGACTGAAAGTTGAGTAAACAAAACATAAGGCTGTGGTGAAGATTCACGTGGATTAGAATTGAACTAAGCTGAAATTTATGGGGGGGGGGGGGGGTCACCGAATATTTCAATTTATAGTGATAATAGTATTACAAATGAAATTAAATAATAGTGATCTTAATAATAATTATAGTTTATTGCTATTACTATTATTGTTACTAGTAGCTGCAGTAGTGATATTATCATATTAGTATCATATAGTAGGCTATTGTTATGGTGGGCTATATTTATCCACTTATCGACAGTATGTCTGGTAGGCCAATAACTTTTCTACATTTTCCTGATCTTTATCACTCTATAAATGTTTAGATAAGTAATGCATCATTTGTTTGACATATTGGATGAATTGATTGCTGTCCTCCCATATCCCATCAGCCACCACATAGAGAAAAGGAAGTGCAACACGGCTACCTGTGTGACCCAGCGACTGGCCGACTTCCTGACCCGCTCCAGCAACACCATCGGCACGGTGTACGCCCCCACCAACGTAGGCTCCAGCACCTATGGGAAACGGGATCTACTGCAGCCTCCCAGCTATCTGCCTCTCTAGTGATGCATGGGTTGAAGCCCACTGATGTAGGATATGCTCAGCTGAAATGACCACACCGCCATGTATAGACCAATGTATATGTTTCAATACAACAATGATGGTTATGAATCATTAACTTGAGTTTTTGGTTATTTTATAAACTTCAGAAAAAAAGTGCCTTTTGGTATAGAATAATAATTTAAAAAGTATTTGTTACACAAATCAGAATAGAGGCTGATGAGATACTAGTCTCTGTTCTGTCACCCTATTTGGTTCAACTCAACACTAACCCCACAATGGCATGTGACTAAAATGTAATGTAAAAAAAAATGTAAACGGGTGCATAAGGCGTATAAAATACACGTTTTGTCCTTCTGTTTGTCTGTTGTGTAGGTTTTTTGTTTTTTGTAATAAAGTTGATAGATTTTTGAAAGTCGTTGGTTACACTGCTGGGTGAAACTGCTGGGTCACACAGGTAGCCGTGTTGCACTTCCTTGAACCACAGTTACACTGTTAACAATGAGGCGGTGTGCCCTAGTAGGAAAACCACTTTGTGCAGCTCACCCTGCACTATCAAGTCTACTTCTGATAAGCTTCCCAGTAAAGCAACCAAGCAACCCAGAAAAGTGCTAAAAATAGTCCATATTAACAATGCAGCCTGAGAAACAAGGTCCATGAAGACAATAACTTGCTTGTAACAGATGACATTCATATTCTGACTATCTCTGAAACTCACTTAGATAATACCTTGATGATACAGTGGTAGCTATACATGGTTATAACATCTACCGAAAATACAGAAATGCCAACGGGGGCGATGTTGCGGTCTATACAAAGAACCACATTCCTGTAAAGCGTAGAGAAGATCTAATACTGTTGAAGTAATATGGCTACAGGTTCATCTGCCTCACCTAAAGCCCATTCTTGTGGGAATCTACTGTAGACCACCAAAGGCTAACACTCAGTATGTCGATAAAATGTGTGAAATGCTTGATCATGTATGTGATATCAACAGAAAAGTATACTTTCTGGGTGAATTAAATATTGACTGGCTCTCATCAACCTTCCCACTCAAGAAAAAACATCAAACTGTAACCAGCGCCTGCAACCTGGTTCAGGTTGTCAGTCAACCTACCAGGATATTTACAAACAGCACAGGAATGAAACCATCAACATGTACTGATCACATCTTTACTAATGCTGCAGAAATTAGCTTGAAAGCCGTATCCAGATCCATCAGATATAGTGATCACAATATAATAGACATATCTAGGAAAACCAAAGTTCCAGAGGCTGGGCCCAATATAGTGTATAAAAAGTCATACAAGAAGTTTTGTAGTGATTCATATGCTGATGATGTAAAGAATATTTGCTGGTCCGTGGTGTGTAATGAGGAGGATCCGGACGCTGCTCTTGGTACCTTTATGAAATTGCTTATTCCAGTTACTAATAAACGCGCACCCATTAAGAAAATGACTGTAAAAACTGTTAAATCCCCGTGGATTGATGAGGAATTCAAAAATGGTATGGTTGAGAGGGATGAGGATAAAGCTAGGGAAAATAAGTCTGGCAGCCCAACTGATTGGCAAACGTACTGCAAATTAAGACATCATGTGACTAAGCTAAATAAAAATAAACTATACTATGAAACAAAGATAAATGATATAAAGAATGATAGTAAAAAGCTTTGGAGCACTTTAAATGACATTTTGGGGAAGAAAGCCATCTCGGCTCCATCAATCACTGAATCAGATGGCTCATTCATCACAAAACCCGCTGATATTGCCAACTATGATTACTTTTTCATTGGCAAGATAAACAAACTTAGGGATGACATGCCAGCAACAAACGCTGACGCTACACATCTAAGTATATCTGACCAAATTATGAAAGACGAGAATTGTACTTTTGAATTCCATAAAGTCAGTGCAGAAGAGGTGAAAAAAAAGATTGTTGTCTATCAACAATGACAAGCCACTGGGGTCTGAAAATCTGGATGGAAAATTAATGAGGATAATAGCGGATGATATCGCCACTCCTATTTGCCACATGTTCAATTTAAGCCTACTAGAAAGTGTGTGCCTTCAGGCCTGGAGGGAAGCCAAAGGCATTCTGCTAGCACTCCTTACTTGCTCAAATAGCGGATGATCAGCCTGTTACCAACCCTTAGTAAACTTCTGGAAAAAATGGTGTCTGAAATGACTGCAACACTTAACAAAGAACTGCAATTAGTTTCGGAATGGGTAGCAAGGAATAAGTTAGTCCTAAATATTTCCAAATCTAACAGCATTGTATTTGGGACGAATCATTCACTAAACCCTAAACCTCAACTACATCTCATAATGAATAATGTGGAAATTGAGCAAGTTGAGGTGACTTAACTGCTTGGAGTAACCCTGGATTGTAAACTGTCATGGTCAAAACATATTGATACAACAGTAGCTAAGATGGGGAGAAGTCTGTCCACAATAAAGCGCAGCTCTACCTTCTTAACAACACTATCAACAAGGCAGGTCCTACAGGCCCTGGTTTTGTTGCAGTAAGAGGGACTTGGGAAAATTGCAGTTGATTCAGGACAGGGCAGCACTGCTGGCCCTTAAAAGTACACGGAGAGCTAACATTAATGACATGCATGTCAATTTCTCATGGCTCAAAGTGGAAGAGAGATTGACTTCCTCATTACTTGTTTTTGTAAGAGGTGTTAACAAGCTGAAGTTACCGAGCTGTCTGTTTAAAATACTAGCACACAGCTCGGACACCCATCCATACCCCACAAGACATGGCACCAGAGGTCTCTTCACAGTCCCCAAGTCCAGAACAGACTATGGGAGGCGCACAGTACTACATAGAGCCATGACTACATGGAACTCTATTCCACATCAGGTAACTGATGCAAGCAGTAGAATCAGCTTTAAAAAGTAGGTAAAAATACACCTTATGGAACAGCGGGGACTGTGAAGTAACACAAACATAGGCACAGTCACATGCATACACACACATGATAACATGGGCACTATACGCACTATACACACACGTGCACAGGGATTTTGCGTTGTAGATATGTGGTAGTGGAGTATGGGCCTGAGGGCACGCACTTAGTGTGTTGTGAATTCTGTAATGAATGTAATGTCATGTTTTTAAAATTGTATAACTGCCTTCATTTTTCTGGAAGCAAGGAAGAGTAACTTCTGCCTTGGCAGCAGCTAATGGGGATCCATAATAAATACAAATAGTGCACCTCATTAATAGTTTCAGTCATGCAGAGACAATGTTGAGCTCTTTTACATCCTAAATAAAGCATTAACTTATCATGAACAAACCAGTACGCTTATGAATACTTCTAAATGCTTTACAAATTATAATGAAATTGTATGCTCATAAACGTAAGACAACATGTAGACTCAATGAGGCATACATATTATACACGCAGACATACATTATAATACATGAGTGACTCAACAGATACATGTCATTTCAGGTATTGGAGGGGGAAGGTGTGACGCACTACATTAACCTGTGTTTGATTAATACCATTCCCAACGCGAGCAGAAAATGACACCTGTATTCCACTGCTTTTTAACCCAGACATGAGAGGATATAAAAAAAAAGAGCACAGAGGTTAATTAAGCAGATGATGCCATACACAGACCAACCATTAAGCCCCCAAACATGGCTGCCACTGTGTGATGGGGGTCAGAGGTGTGTCAAGCTCTTCAAATGAATAACACGCATATAGCCTACCTGTAGGATAATGTACGTCAAGAGTAGTCAATTAGACAGGGGTAATTCATGTCGACGGAGATGTCGTTGATGCATTGCAATACTGATTGCTGATGAGAGTTGTCTATCAGTGACAATATCACCGACGATGCAATGAACTACTCCATTTCTCTCTCTCTCTCTCTCTCTCTCTCTCTCTCTCTCTCTCTCTCTCTCTCTCCATCCAGCCATCCATCCATCCAGCTCGGCAGTCATGCAGGCTGCCATCTATCACTCACACCACATCACCATATTCCTTCCATTTAGAGATCATTGCTTGCTGCTAAAAGCAAGTTGGACATGTCTTTTAACAGCGCTCCAGAAGAAAAAGAAAAGGCCCTTCCGAACAGCTCATAAAAATGTTATAAATAGGTATGAGGTCCAGAAATGAATAAAATACATCAATATCACGGCAGGGAGGGATAGAATATGTATGAGAGAAATAATAAATTCAGTGTGGCTATAGCACCTTCAGATGCCAAGTACAACCTTTGCTTTTCAGGCCACCTTTGGTAATTTGCCTCAATGGCTATTTAATATACAGGCAATTCAAGTTGAGATTTGCCATTGACTGAGAAGAGAACTATTACCCTGGAAGACTTCTGGATATGTTCTATTATTATATTGAAACAGAAACTCTGTTTCAGAAGTGTACTACAGACCTTATAAGCATTGCATCACATAGACATGTTTTTTAAGGGTTCGTAATGTAATGAAAATATCAAGGCCTTCAACCTTGTAAACAATACAGATTTATGATTTTTATTCAGATCCCCATTAGCTGTTGAAGAAGCAGCAGATGTTCTTCCTGGGGTCCACACAAAGCATAGAACATGACAATGTCACGACTTCCGCCGAAGTCGGCCCCTCTCCTTGTTCGGGCGGCGTTCGGCGGTCGACGTCACCGGCTTACTAGTTACCACCGATCTATGTTTCCCTGATCGTTTGCTTTTGTCTTAATTATACACACCTGTTTATGATTCCCTGATTATGTTCATTATTTAACCCTCTGGCTTCCCTGTTTGTCTTGTCCGTGAATGTTTCCTGTTTTGTGGTTGGTGGAGGTGTTTCTCCCAACCCTGTATTATTGCTGTGGAAGAAGTTTTATTATAGTTTTGAGTAAACACGTTTTGTTTGCACTCATCCCTGTGTCCTGCGCCTGACTCCGATACTTCTTCTAACGAAAGCATTACAGACAAAATACATAACACTAGTGGACAAGAACAGCAACACACATTTAAACTAAGAACACTACGACTAAAGAACAATACGACTATTTAAGTAAAAACAAAAATAAGGGGGGAAAAAAGTGTACTAAAAATAATGTGTGGGTGTGTGTAGAGTGTATATTGTATATTGTATATTGTGTGTCTTCACAGTCCTCATTGTTTCTTGAGGTGTTGTTTTATCTGTTTTTTAAAACTGTTTTTTTATTGCTTGCATGAGTTACCTGAGGTGAAAAAGAGAATTCCATGTAGTCATTGCTCTATACAGTTGTGTGCATCTCCCAGCCTCTGTTCTGGACTTGGGGACTGTGAAGAGGCCAATGATTGCGTGTCTTGTATTGGTTTTTGAGCTGTGTGTTAACTGGCTGAACAGACATTTCAGTTCTTTCAGCACGTCAATAGTTCTTACAAAGACCGACATTGAGTGATGCAGTCAATCTCCCCTCCAATCTGAATCAGGAAGGACTGACATGCATGTAATTAACATTTGCCCTCCATGTACATGTGAGGGCCAAACATGCAGCTCTGTTCTGGGCCAGCTGCAGCTATTCTAGGTCCTTTTTTGCCGCACTTGCCCATACAACTTGGCAATAGTCAAGATGCGACAAAATCAGAGCTTACAGGACTTGTTTGGTTGCATGTGATGTTAAAAAATCTGAGCATGTCTTCATCACAGACAAACCTCTCCCCATCTTTACAACAATATAACCAATATGCCTTGACCCTGACAGTTTACAATCTAAAGTAAGACCAAGAAGTTTAGTCTCTTCTACTTGCTCTACAGCCACATTATTCATAACCAGATTCAGCTGAAGTCCAGTACCTGGAGAGTGATTTGTGCCAAATACAATGCTTTTGGTTTTAAATACTGTATGTTCAGGACAAGTTGATTCCTATCCAACCATTCTAAAACTGACTGCAACTATTTGTATGTTTTTCACTAGCTGTGGATGCTGACATGTATCGTGTTGAATCATCTGCATACATAGACACACAGGTTGTGTTTAATGCTAATGGCAGATCATTTGTAAAAAAAAATAGAGAACAGTAAAGGGCCAAGACAGCTCCCTTGTGGAATACCACACTTTACATGGTTTACGATAGAGAAGCTTCCATTAAAGAAAACCCTCTGTGTTCTATTAGGTAGATAGCTATCTAGCCATGACATGACAGATGATGTAAAAAAAAGAAATTATGGTCAATAATATCTTATTATCGACATCTTTCAGCCGATCATCAGTCATTTGAGTTAGTGCAGTACATGTTGAGTGTCCTTCCATATAAGCATGCTGAAAGTCAGTTGTTAAATTGTTCACAGAGACAGCATTGTATCTGGTCAAACACAATCTTTTCCATAAGTTTGCTAAGAATTGGCAAGTTGATTGGTCGGCTGTTAAAGCCAGCAAAGGGAGCTTTACACATTTTTGGGTAGCGGAATGACTTTAGCTTCCCTGAAGGTCTGTGGACAAACTTTTCTCCAGGCTCAGATTAAAGATGTGGCAAATAGGAGTGGCAATACAGTCCACTAACATCCTCAGTAGCTTTCCATCTAGGTTGTCATTACCAGGTGGTTTGTCATTATTGATGGACAGCAATTATTTATCCACCTCTCCACACTAACTTTACAAAATTCAAAAAATGTATTTAATTATTAGGTATTTTCTGCATTAATATGATGACCACAGTTGGTTTTCACATTTCATGCCTAAGTTTGCCCACTTTTCCAATGAAATAGTCATAAAAAATGTGACAATATCAAAAGGTTTTGTGATGAATGAGCCCTCTGATTCAATAAAGATGAAGTTGAATTAGTCTTTCTGCCCATAATTTCATTTAAAGCACTCCAAAGCTTTTGTCCATCATACTTTATATAATTTATATTAGTTTCATAATCAAATTTTAGTTTAGTCACATAATTTCTCAGTTTAAAATATGTCTTCCAATCAGTTGTGCAGCCAGATGTATTTGCCACTCTCTTTGCTTGATTTCTCTCAAAACCATTTCGTTTTTAAATTCCTTATCAATCCAGAGGGTCTTAACAGTTTAAAGTCAGTTTCCTAATAGGTGCAAGCTTATTGATAACTGGAAGTAAGAATTTCATAAATGCATCAAGTGCAGCGTCTGGATGCTCTTCATTACACACACCAGGCTACCAAATCTTCAACATAGGAATCATTATAAAACCTTTTTTTATGATCTCTTATACAATATTTTAGGCTCAGCCTTTGGAACCTTGGCTTTTCTGGATATAGCCACTATATTATGGTCACTACATCCAATGGTTGTGGATACAGCTTTAGAACAATTAGTGAAGATATGATCAATACACTTGGATGATGTAGTTCCTGTACTTTTTATAAAAACTCTGGTAGGTTGATAATAGCTTTATCTCTATGGAGTGTCTGAGCTAATTCCATCAATACTGTTGATAGTGTAGCCTATTACTCAAATAGCTGGATATAGCTATTATCAATCTACCAGAGTGTTTACAAAGACTACAATAACTATATCATCCAAGTGTATTGATCATATCTTTACTAATACTACAAACCTTTGTTCTGAAAAATAGTTTGGATGGAGCAGAGCAAAGCGGCCCATTCATTCTAATGTGAGTCACATCAGTAGCATTTCACCTGTGATATACTCCCACAGTGTAATTATACCATACAGCTATCAGAAATGTGTTTTCCCCTCTAATGTCAGATCACTTCTCTTTTAATAATCCCAGCATATTAAACAATACCACAGCCACCAACAGAGTGTATTAGCCCTTAATAGAACATGTAGCCGCAGTCATGGATATCTGGTTGGCTATTATATCTCACACACTGTTATATATCGCTCACACTGACGTGAGTGTCTACATAATTCCATATCAGAAGGGTCAGAGGTTACGGTCCCTTGTCACAGGGTAATTAACATGCTGGGTGCATTAATTTGATTCTACTCTGTCTGGATGTAGACATGGAAGTCTGTTTAACTCTGATTAGTAGCACTAATTGACACATGGGCACACTCATAAGAGTATGACGCCTGATTGGTGATGAAATCTGGTGAGATCTTTCTTTCTGTCTGAACTCTGTGATTGTTTCCAGGGCCAAGAAAAACATTTCAAGGGTCTTAGACAGAAGGAGAGTAAAAGTTCCATTCTAAGGATTTTCCCTCTTCCCCTGTTCATTAAGGATTTCACACACATTTTTTACTTTCCCATTTGATGTTACATATCAAATTTCACATGTGAAAACGTGTTTTTGAAAAACTTCACGTGACATTTCACATGTGAAAATGTGTTTTTGGAACACTTCACATGTAAAAACTTAAATAAGTAATTATGATACACATAGTGCTTTTAACATACAGTGTTTTCATTTTACATATGACTTAATTGTGTATGTTTTTTATACAGTAATTATTATTCAACATGTCCTCACATGGGATTTGAACTCACAACCTCTTAGTTCACGGCATTCCAATCTTTCTGCTATGCCACCACATCTGTGTCAATGACTGATTTCACCTGTATTCCTGCACTTTGGACTTCCAAGTAAATATCCGCTTTGGTAAAAATACACTCAAGAAACCTATTATATTTCAGGAATAACATTGAAAGAGAATAATACTGTATGCCACACCAACATTAGACAACTATACAGAAAACCTTTAAATTGCTGAAATAAGAAAATTAAATCAATGGTGAGAATAGTCAGATTAACTGATAGCTAAAATAGCAGTCAGATAAGATGGCTGACGTTTTACGTGTCCCTAACCAATTGTGTTTTTTTGTTTGTTTCTTTGCGTTGTTTGTAACTTGTTTTTTTACTTATTTTGTACATAATGTTGCCGCTACCGTCTCTTATGACCAAAAATAACTTTTGGACATCAGGACTGTGATTACTCACCACGGACTGCCAGAAACCTTTTTTTCCTTTAACGAGTCTGACGAGCCCGACGTGAATGATATTCTGCTCTCCCGGGAACAGGCCCAGATCCCCGTGATTTGCGTGAAGAGAAGGCGGAGATATAGGGGCCAAAGGGCGGGCTGCTTTCTGAGAATTCGTAGGCGACCGAATAAACACCCACTTCCTTCCGTTCTGCTAGCAAACGTGCAGTCTTTGGAAAATAAAATAGATGACCTATGCGGAAGATTAAACTACCAACAGGACATTCAAAACTGTAATATCTTATGGCTGAACGACGACACTATCAACATACAGCTAGCTGGCTGGTTGCCAGGACAGGACAGGATAGAACAGCGGCGTCTGGTAACACAAGGGGCGGCGGACTATGAATTTTTGTAAATAACAGCTGGTGCAAGATATCAGCTGGTGCACGATAGGAAGTCTCGAGCTATTTCTCGCCTGAGGTAGAGTAACTCATGATAATCTGTAGACCACACTATCTACCTAGAGAGTTTTCATCTGTATTTTTCGTAGCTGTTTACATACCACCACAAACAGAGGCTGGCACTAAGACCGCATTGAATGAGCTTTATTCTTCCATAAGCAAACAAGAAAATGCTCACCCAGAGGCGGCGCTCTTAGCAGCCAGGGACTTTAATGCAGGGAAACTTAAATCCGTTTTACTACATTTCTATCAGTATGTTAAATGTGCAACCAGAGGGGAAAGAAACTCTGGACCACCTTTACTCCACACAATGAGACACATACAAAGCTCTCCCTCACCCTCCATTTGGCAAATCTGACCATAATTCTATCCTCCTGATTCCTGCTTTCAAGCAAAATTTAAAGCAGGAAGCACCAGTGACTCAATCAATAAAAAAGTGGTCAGATGAAGCAGATGCTAAGCTACAGGTCTGTTTTGCTAGCACAGACTGGAATATTCCTCCGATGGCATTGAGGAGTACACCACATCAGTGATTGGCTTCATCAATAAGTGCATCGATGACATGGTCCCCACAGTGACCATACGTACAAACCCCAACCAGAAGCCATGGATTACAGGCAACACCCGCACTGAGCTAATGGCTAGAGCTGCCGCTTTCAAGGAGCGAGACTATAACCCGGAAGCTTATAAGAAATCCTGCTATGCCCTCCAACGAACCATCAAACAGGCAAAGCGTCAATACAGGACTAAGTTCGAATCGTACTACACCGGCTCTGACGCTCGTCGGATGTGGCAGGGCTTGCAAACCATTACAGACTACAAAGGGAAGCACATCCGAGAGCTGCCCAGTGACTCAAGCCTACCAGACAAGCTAAACTACTTCTATGCTCGCTTCGAGGCAAATAACACTGAAACATGCATGAGAGCACCAGCTGTCCCGGACGACTGTGTGATCACGCTCTCCGCAGACGATGTGAGTAAGACCTTTAAACAGGTCAACATTCACAAGGCCGCAGGACCAGACGGATTACCAGGACGTGTACTGCGAGCATGCGCTATCCAACTGGCAAGTGTCTTCACTGACATTTTAACCTCTCCCTATCCAAGTTTATAATACCAACATGTTTTAAGCAGACCACCATAGTCCCTGTGCCCAAGAACACAAAGGTAACCTGCCTAAATCACTACCAAACAGTAGCACTCATGTCTGTAGCCATGAAGTGCTTTGAAAGGCTGGTCATGGCTCACATCAACACCATTATCACAGAAACCCTAGACCCACTCCAATTTGCATACCGCCCCAACAGATCCACAGATGACGCAATCTCTAGTGCACTCAACACTGCCATTTCAAACCTGGACAAAAGGAACACCTATGTGAGAATTCTATTCATTGACTACAGCTCAGCGTTCAACACCATAGTGCCCTCAAAGCTCATCAACAAGCTAAGGACCCTGGGACAAAACACCTCCCTCTGCAACTGGATCCTGGACTTCCTGATGTGCCGCCCCAGATGGTAAGTGTAGGTAACAACACATCCGCCACGCTGATCCTCAACACAGGGGCCCCTCAGGGGTGCATGCTTAGTCCCCTCCTGTACTCCCTGTTCACTTATGACTGCATGGCCAGGCAAGACTCCACACCATCATTAAGTTTGCCGATGACACAACAGTGGTAGGCCTAATCACCGACAACGACGAGACAGCCTATAGGGAGGGGGTCAGAGACCTGGCCGTGTGGTGCCAGGACAACAACCTCTTCCTCAACGTGATCAAGACAAAAGAGATGATTGTGGACTACAGGAAAAGGAGCACCGAGCATGCCCCCATTCTCATCGACGGGGCTGTAGTGGAGCAGGTTGAGAGCTTCAAGTTCTTTTGTGTCCACATCACCAACAAACTAACATGGTCCAAGCACAGCAAGACAGTCATGAAAAGGGGGCCACAAAACATATTCCCCATCAGGAGACTAAAAAGATTTGGCATGGGTCCTCAGATCCTCAAAAGGTTCTACAGCTGCACCATTGAGAGCATCCTGACCGTTTGCATCACTGCCTGGTAAGGCAACTGCTCGGGCCTCCGACCGCAAGGCACTACAGAGGGTAGTGCGAACGGCCCAGTACATCACTGGGGCCAAGCTTCCTGCCATCCAGGACCTCTTTGCCAGTGGGTGTCAAAGGCCCTATAAAAGACTCCAGCTACTCCAGTCATAGACTTTTCTCTCTGCTACAGCATGGCAAGCGGTCCCGGAGTGCCAAGTCTAGGTCGAAGAGGCTTCTAAACAGCTTCTACCCCCAAGCCATAAGACTCCTGAACATCTAATCAAATGGATACCAAGACTATTTGCATTGTCCCCCTCTCCCCCTCTTTACACCACTGCTACTCTCTGTTGTTATCATCTATGCATAGTCAATAATAACTCCACCTACATGTACATATTACCTCAACTAAACGGTGCCCCCGCACATTGACTGTGTACCGGTACCCCCCTGTACAGTATATAGTTTCGCTATTTTTATTTTACTGCTGCTCTTTAATTACTTGTTACTTTTATTCTTATCCATATTCTTTTTAACTGCATTGTTGGTTATGGGCTCGTAAGTAAGCATTTCACTGTAAGGTTGCATTCAGCACATGTGACTAACACAATTTTGTTTGATTTGATTTGAGATATCACTCTTTTGCTAAGTGCAGAGATGTATTACAGGTAAGGAATGTGTAGGGGAATGCTACAGACTTTGTGGCACAGCAGAAAGATCAGTGCAGCTCAAATCGGGAGGTTGTTGTAACAACGGAGCTGGGAGTCGGGAAGCAGGTGCAGGTGAAACGTATAACAAAACTACAAAATTAGTAACAAGACATTTACATAAAGCTACACGCCTGTACAAAAGAACAATACCAACTGGTGAGAAAACATAAGGGAGAGACATACAGTGGAAGTCGGAAGTTTACATACACCTTAGCCAAAAACATTTAAACTCAGTTTTTCACAATTCCTGACATTTAATCCTAGTAAAAGAATCCCTGTTTTAGGTTACTAAGGATCACCACTTTATTTTAAGAATGTGAAGTGTTAGAATAATAGTAGAGAGAATGATTTATTTCAGCTTTTATTTCTTTCATCACATTCCCAGTGGGTCAGAAGTTTACATACACTCAAATTGTATTTGGGAGCATTGCCTTTAAATTGTTTAACTTGGGTCAAACGTTTCGGGTAGCCTTCCACAAGCCTCCCACAATAAGTTGGGTGAATTTTGGCCCATTCCTCCTGACAGAGCTGGTGTAACTGAGTCAGGTTTGTAGACCTCCTTGTTCGCACATGCTTTTTCAGTTCTGCCCACATATTTTCTAGAGGATTGAGGTCAGGGCTTTGTGATGGCCACTCCAATACCTTGACTTTGTTGTCCTTAAGCCATTTTGCCACAACGTTGGAAGTATGCTTGGGGTCATTGTCCATTTGGAAGACTCATTTGTGACCAAGCTTTAACTTCCTGACTGATGTCTTGAGATGTTGCTTCAATATATCCACATAATTTTCCCTCCTCGTGATGCCATCTATTTTGTGAAGTGCACTAGTCCCTCATACAGCAAAGCACCCCGACCACATGATGCTGCCACCCCAGGGCTTCACAGTTGGGATGGTGTTCTTCGGCTTGCAAGCCTCCCCCTTTTTCCTCCAAACATAATGATGGTCATTATGGCCAAACAGTTCTATTTTTGTTTTATCAGACCAGAGGACATTTCTCCAAAAAGTACAATCTTTGTCCCCATGTGCAGTTGCAAACCGTAGTCTGGCTTTTTTATGGCGGTTTTGGAGCAGTGGCTTCTTCCTTGCTGAGCGGCCTTTCGGGTTATGTTGATATAGGACTCATTTTACTGTGGATATAGATACTTTGTACCTGTTTCCTCCAGCATCTTCACAAGGTCCTTTGCTGTTGTTCTGGGATTGATTTGCACTTTTCGCACCAAAGTACGTTGATCTCTAGGAGACAGAACGCATCTCTTTTCTGAGCGGTATGACGGCTGTGTGGTCCCATGGTGTTTATACTTGCGTACTACTGTTTGTACAGATGAACGTGGTACCTTCAAGCATTTGGAAATTGCTCCCAAGGATGAACCAGACTTGAGGAGGTCTACAATTATTTTTCTGAGGTCTTGGCTGATTTATTTTGATTTTCCCATTATGTCAAGCAAAGAGGCACTGAGTTTGAAGGTAGGCCTTGAAATACATCCACAGGTACACCTCCAAATGACTCAAATGATGTCAATTAGCCTATCAGAAGCTTCTAAAGCCATGACATCATTTTCTGGAATTTTCCAAGTTGTTTAAAGGCACAGTCAACTTAGTGTATGTAAACTTCTGACCCACTGGAATTGTGATACAGTGAATTATAAGTGAAATAATCTGTCTGTAAATAATTGTTGGAAAAATGACTTGTGTCATGCACAAAGTAGATGTCCTAACCAACTTGCCAAAACTATATTTTGTTAACAAGAAATTTGTGGAGTGGTTGAAAAACGAGTTTTAATGACTCCAACCTAAATGTATGTAAACTTCTGACTTCAACTGTATAAAGAGGAGGAAATGATTAAGGTAATGAAGTCCAGGTGTGAATCATAGTGATTAACAGGTGCGCGTAATGATGAGTGCCAGGTGTCAGTAGTGATGAATCCCAGGACCGGTGGTTAGTATTCAGGCGACGTCGTACGCCAGAGGGGAGGAGCAGGAGAAGATGTGAAAGTTGTGAATTCAAATCTTTTGTCGTTTACTTTTACTTCATTTTCTCTAAATGTATCCGCTATCATTTCTTACAACTGACAAGAACTTTTGAACATCAGATCGGCAGTTACTTACCTCAATTCCGGCTTCAACTTCGATTTCGATTAATCTGCCCTGGGCTCTTTCTGTAATTCCGACACAATTTTAGGGCAACCCAAGAGGAAACATTGATGTTACAGAGGCAAGAGAGGGGGGATCCTGGTTTGATTAAGGCAAAGGGTGAACCGGCCACCTCTTTCCTCCATTCTGCTGACCAGTCACTTGATAATAAGATGGAAGACCTCCGATTGCTGATTTGCTACCAACAGGACTCGAAACAGCAATACTCTCTGCTTTTCTGAAACATGGCTCTTGGACAAGATAACCCCAATGGCTGTCCAACTTGATGGATTCTCCATTCACCGTGCCGACAGGACAGTGGAGTCGGGGAAATCGAGGGGGGAGGGGTTTGCCTCTTCATCAACAGCAACTGGTGTGCTGATTAGAGCTCGGTGGAAGTGTCGACCAGTTGTTCACCCATCTTGGAATACCTGATAGTCAAATGGCACACATCAACTCAATCATCCCAGACACCCTAGACCCACTCCAATTTGCATACCGCCCCAACAGATCCATAGACGATAAGAGGAGAATGCTGTTCATTGACTACAGCTTAGGATTCAACACCATTGTTCACTCCATGCTCATCACCAAGCTCAGGACCCTGAACACCTCCCTCTGCAACTGGATTCTGGACTTCCTAATGGGCTGACCCCAGGTGGTGAGGATAGGCAAGATTACCTCCGCCACGCTGACACTCAACACGGGGGTCCCACAGGGGTGTGTGCGATTAGTCCCCTCCTGTACTTCCTGTTCCCCCATGACTGTATGGCCACACATGACTCCAACAATATCATCACCGGCGACAATGAGACAGCCTACAGGGAGGAGGTCAGTGACCTGGCATTTCGGGGCCGGAACAACAACCTCTCCCTCAACGTCAGTAAGACCAAGGAGCTGATTGTGGACTACAGGAAATGGTAGGGTGAGCACGGCCCCATCCACATTGACAGGGCTACAGTGGAGCGCGTCGAGAGCTTCAAGTTCCTCGGTGTCCAAATCGCTAAGAACTTAAAATGGTCCACACTCACTCACACAGTTGTGAAGAAGGCGCGAAAGCGCCTCCTCCCCCTCAGGAGATTGAAAAGGTTTGGCATGGGCCCTCAAATCCTCAAAAAGTTTTATAGCTGTACAATTGAGAGCATCTTGACTGGTTATATCACCTCTTGGTATGGCAATAGCACCAACCTCAATCGCATGGCGCTACAGAGGGTAGTGTGGACATCCCAGTACATCACTGGGACTCCAACCACTCAAGCCATAATAGACTGTTTCCACACGGCAAGCGGTACCGGTGAATCGAGTCTGACACCAACAGGCTCTTGAATAACTTCTATCCCCATGCCATAAGAGTGCTAAATAGCCAACTGAATAGCTTATAAAATGGCTACACAGACTTTGACCTATTTTAATCTTATTTTTGCAATCCAACTATGCACATTCACAAGGCCTTACACACTACGCACACTGAAACTCCTACACACAGACAAACATTATTTGCTCACACACACAAAATATGCACATACATTTATAATACGGACTGTACATACACCCACTCACATACAATTGTCATATATACGCTTCTGCTACTCTGTTTATCATATATCCTGATGCCTAATCACCTTACCCAGTACATATCTACCTCTGTCGATCCAGTATCCCTGCACATTGTAAATGTGCTGACCCTGTATATAGTTTGCTTACTTTACTTTATCGTGTTCTTAATTCTTATTTTTATATATTGTATGTTTTTGTTCTACCTTGTTAATTTTAGTATTACATTGTTATTGATAACTGCATTGTTGGGGTTGGAGTTTGCAAGAAAGGCTTTTCACTGTACTTGTGCATGTGACATTAAAACTTGAAACTTGAAACTTTATCACATTTTCACATGTGAAATGTCACGTGAAGAGTTCCAAAACACGTTTTCACATTTGAAATGTCACATGTTTTTATTTATTTTTTATTTCACCTTTATTTAGCCAGGTAGGCTATTTGAGAAGAAGTTCTCATTTACAACTGCGACCTGGCCAAGATAAAGCAAAGCAGTACGACACAAACAACAACACAGAGTTACACATGGAATAAACAAACATACAGTCAATAACACAATAGGAAAAAAGTAAATATACAGTGTGTGCAAATGAAGTTAGATAAGGGAGGTAAGGCAATAAATAGGCCATAGTGGCGAAATAATTACAATTTAGCAATTAAACACTGGAGTGATATATGTGCAGAAGATGAATGTGCAAGTAGAGATACTGGGGTGCAAAGGAGCAACAACAACAAAAAATAACAGTATGGGGATGAGGTAGTTGGATGGGCTATTTACAGATGGGCTATGTACAGGTGCAGTGATCTGTGAGCTGCTCTGACAGCTGGTACTTAAAGTTAGTGAGGGAGATATGAGTCTCCAGCTTCAGTGATTTTTGCAATTCGTTCCAGTCATTGGCAGCAGAGAACTGGAAGGAAAGGCGGCCAAAGAGGAATTGGCTTTGGGGGTGACCAGTGAGATATACTTGCTGGACCGCATGCTATGGGTGGGTGCTGCTATGGTGACCAGTGAAGTGTTGCAAAAACACTTTTTCATATGATTTCATCTTTTTTATAAGGGGGATGCCAGCAACATGATTTTTTTGCTACGCCACCAAGTCTGTGGCCATGAAAACATGTGCTTTTTTAACCTTTCACGTGATATTTTTCACATGTGAAATCTTGTGAAATCTTGTTTTTTCCATAAGAGGGATGCCAGCAGCCTGAATTTCTTGCCACGCCACCAGGTCTGTGGCCATGACAGAGATCAGCCACAGATTTATTGGCAAGAAAACATTTCTGCACTGCTAAAGGTTGCCTAGAATCAAGTCAATAATTGCGTGATTATCTGACAACACCAACGAAAAAGTAGCAGTGCTCAGGGACGCTTGACATTAAGTGTGCATAAATGCTCTGGGGATTTGCACTTGCAACCTTTTGGTCTAGAGTGCATTAATGTCTCAGCAGGGCCACCAGATATTTGTTTTTTACCTAGAACATATATCCACATTCTAAAAAAATAAGAGTACCGTTACGATACAATGCTTTTCCCTGGTTTACAAAAAGGTCTATTGTTATTATTTTAGACCATTTCCTCCAAAACATGACCCACTCTACTTCTTAACACACTGCTCACTTAATATGGAAGTCAGCCGCACCAACGTGACGGAGGAAATCCTGTTTGACTAACGTCAGCTTGCAGACACCTGGTCCTCGCTAGAGCACAATGAGCCAAACCCTCCCCTAACCCGAATGGCACAATTGTGTGGCGCCCTATGGGGCTTCCGGTCATCTGTGACTCAGGCTGTAGTGGCGCCCCAGCACTGCAATGCAGTGCCTTAGACCGCTGCACCACTTGGTCAGTACCATTTAGGGTACATGTGCGGATAATCTAGTACAAAGGCAATATATTCGATATAAGGTACAATCATTTCTGCACTTTGAAATGTAGGTGGGGGCAATGTACTGGTGGGGATTATTAGCATTTTTGTGTGCATGGTCTAAAATATGTCGTATTTGTGCCAACCCGTCAGTGGAAATGTTGTACCAGTTTAAGGGGTGTATCATTATGTTGATGAAAGTTGAGCACGTCATTTGACACGTCAGTGCTTAAATTGTTTTAAGTACTTGTGACAATCAAGAGTTGCACTGTTAAGAGGTTACTATGCATTTTCCTGTAGCTTATTGGCAGCTGGTACACACACAGGTAATGTTTATTTTTCAATGAATCATTTTCTACTAGTTACAAGCGGGATATTGTAAAATTCACAGTAATTTGCTGTAGCTAATCTGTCACTCACTGACCTGATGGTGTAGCAAAGAAGTGGTTATTACCATGACATGGTGACTATTGATAAATTAAATACTGTATGGGTCTTTGGTATTACATGTATTTATGTCAGCCTTTAACAAGGCTGGAAAACTGACCATGTACAAGCTTAATGTTTATGAACAGAATACAACAGAGCAGATTCACTGGGACGACATTCCCTCTCATGGGAGACCAAAAAGAGCCCCTTTAATAAGCCACACCTACAATCTTCTGATTGGCTGCCGCTGCTACACTATAATCCCCAAGGCATTTTTTACTCAAATACTTCTAGTAAATTGGACTCAAAGTCTTGATTGGCCTAGTTAAATAAATACAGATGATTGTTTCACAAGTATCATTATGACGTCCAAAGCTTTGTTTGAGCATGTCGTTTTTCAAAAATGCAAGATCCCATGGATTTTGCTGTGGTTTGGTGCTTCGATTCCAAGTTGGTTGCAAACACCAACCTCTACTTGACACTGTACTTACAATGTATAGTTCAGCAGGTAGTCTGGGTCCTGGGGACCACACTTACAGATGATAAGGAAAGGTGTTGGATCCTGGTGAAGGCATATTATTTAGAAAAATAGTTGTGACACCACACTTTCTGCACATTGTTGTTCAAAAAATATATATATTTTGTAAAGTATAAGCTTCTATCCTAAATAATGTCATAGATTCACAGTTTTTACAGCAAAAAAAAGGGATTGGTATTCACAGCAAAAAAGGGACAAAAGGGAACCTGTAACAGATAGTAGGCCACTAAGACCCACAATTAATCCCTGCGTCTCGGAGATTTGATATATTGTGGAATAAACTTCTTTATGAACATCAACTGTCTTTCATTGCTGACCAGCAGCTGTCACTAATGTGCATTGTGTTAAACGCACAATTTGGTAAAATTGGTATAGTATACAGCCAATGAGCAAGTAATGTTGCATGTTGTCAACAGAAGAGGTTACTGGCATGTATTGCTAGTGGCAGTAAGTTGCCTGTAAGGTACTGGAAGTGTTTTGCCAGTAACTTATTGAGAATTTTACAATAACTTACTGACAAATGGTTTCCAGTTAAGCAATTACTAATTCACACTATCTTCTGGCAACATGTTGCCATTAAATTACTGGAACATCTTTAAAGTACAGCTCGCCAGTGGCACATCCTCTTAAAACATTTGCAGACCAGACAGCATAAAAGGAGGGGCTCCCAAGTGGCACAGTGGTCTAAAGTACTGCATCTCAGTGCTAGAGGCATCACTACAGACCCTGGTTCAATTCCAGGCTGTATCACAAATGTCTGTGATTGGGAGTCCCATAGGACAGCCCACAATTGGCCCAGCGTCGTTTGGGTTTGGCTGGCTTAAGCCATAATTGTAAACAAGAATTTGTTCTTAGCTGACTTGCCTGATAAAAAAAAAATTGTATTGGCATAACCATCAAATATGTAAACTGCTACAACACTGACAGTTGGCACAAATATGCATATATTTAAGCATGCCCCAAATATGCTAATGAGCCCCACCAGTACGTTGCCCCCACCTACCAAAGCGCTGTGATGATCGTACCTTATATTCAAAATATTGGGTAGAAAATTACCCCACTATACCTACAAGGTACCAAACTATACAGTTTTCTGGGTCCGGGGGGCAGGAGTGGAACAGGGAGAGCAGATAGCTGGCTATTCAGTAGTGATATGGAAATGAAGCATTGAGCATTTCCAACCAATTGTGTCGAAAATAGGTTGATTACTCAAGATTTGATAAACACGTTGTACACTAGTGGCACTTGATGGTCAAAATAATTTAGAACAGCCAAATGATTATAGATGACGTCCCACACACCGTAGAGCGTGCCTTTTGACTTCTACCAAACCAATACCTAACCAATCAGGTGGTTTTTCAACGAAACAAAGCTTCGGACGTCATTGATCACGTGTTTCTGATAAAGTGATACAGGCATCGGGCACACTGCTTCGAAGTACACTGCTTCGAGATTTCGACGCAAGCCTCGGAGCTCCAGTATCAAACGTAACATCACTACTATTCAGCAGCCTGATGGTCTGGGGGTAAAAGCTATTGGAGGGCAGGAGGGGGACAGGGAGAGCAGATAGCTGCCTAGTGGTGAATATTCAGCAACTTGATTAGGTTCAAATCAAATCAAATCAAAGTTTATTTGTCACGTGAGCCGAATACAACAGGTGTAGACCTTACAGTGAAATGCATACTTACAGGCTCTAACCAATAGTGTGTGTGTGTGTGTGTGTGTGTGTGTGTGTGTGTGTGTGTGTGTGTGTGTGTGTAGGTAAGTAAAGAAATAAAACAACAGTAAAAAGACATTTGAAAATAAGAGTAGCAAGGCTATATACAGACACCGGTTAGTCAGGCTTATTGAGGTAGTATGTACATGTGGGTATGGTTAAAGTGACTATGCATATATGATGAACAGAGAGTGGCAGTAGCGTAAAAAGAGGGGTTGGCGGGTGGTGGGACACAATGCAGATAGCCCGGTTAGCTAATGTGCGGGAGCACTGGTTGGTCGGGCCAATTGAGGTAGTATGTACATGAACGTATAGTTAAAGTGACTATGCATATAAGATAAACAGAGAGTAGCAGCAGCGTAAAAGAGGGGTTGGGGGGCACACAATGCAAATAGTCCGGGTAACCATTTGGTTACCTGTTCAGGAGTCTTATGGCTTGGGGGTAAAAACTGTTGAGAAGCCTTTTTGTCCTAGACTTGGCGCTCCGGTACTGCTTGCCATGCGGTAGTAGAGAGAACAGTCTATGACTAGGGTGGCTGGGGTCTTTGACAATTTTTAGGGCCTTCCTCTGGCACCGCCTGGTGTAGAGGTCCTGGATGGCAGGCAGCTTTGCCCCAGTGATGTACTGGGCCGTACGCACTACCCTCTGAAGTGCCTTGCGGTCGGAGGCCCGAGCAATTGCCCTACCAGGCAGTGATGCAACCGGTCAGGATGCTCTCGATGTTGCAGCTGTAGAACCTTTTGAGGATCTCAGGACCCATGCCAAATCTTTTTAGTTTCCTGAGGGGGAATAGGCTTTGTCGTGCCCTCTTCACGACTGTCTTGGTGTGTTTGGACCATTCTAGTTTGTTGTTGATGTGGACACCAAGGAACTTGAAGCTCTCAACCTGCTCCACTACAGCCCCGTCGATGAGAATGGGGGCATGCTCGGTGCTCCTTTTCCTGTAGTCCACAATCATCTCCTTAGTCTTGGTTACGTTGAGGGATAGGTTGTTTTTCTGGAACCACCAGCCAGATCTCTGACCTCCTCCCTATAGGCTGTCTCGTCGTTGTTGGTGATCAGGCCTACCACTGTTGTGTCATCTGCAAACTTAATGATGGTGTTGGAGTCTTGCCTGGCCATGCAGTTGTGGGTGAACAGGGAGTACAGGAGGGGACTGAGCACGCACCCCTGGGGAGCTCCAGTGTTGAGGATCAGCGTGGCAGATGTGTTGCTACCTACCCTCACCACCTGGGAGCGGCCCGTCAGGAAGTCCAGGATCCAGTTGCAGAGGGAGGTGTTTAGTCCCAGGTTCCTTAGCTTAGTGATGAGCTTTGCGGGTACTATGGTGTTGAACGCAAAGCTGTAGTCAATGAATAGCATTCTCACATAGGTGTTCCTTTTGTCCAGGTGGGAAAGAGCAGTGTGGAGTGCAATAGAAATTGTATCATCTGTGGATCTGTTTGGGCGGTATGCAAATTGGAGTGGGTCTAGGGTTTCTGTGATAATAGTGTTGATGTGAGCCATTACCAGCCTTTCAAAGCACTTCATGGCTACGGACGTGAGTGCTACGGGTCTGTAGTCATTTAGCAGGTTGCCTTTGTGTTCTTGGGCACAGGGACTATGGTGGTCTGCTTGAAACATGTTGGTAGTACAGACTCAATCAGGGACATGTTGAAAATGTCAGTGAAGACACCTGCCAGTTGGTCAGCAAATGCCCGGAGCACATGTCCTGGTAATCCGTCTGGCCCCGCAGCCTTGTGTATGTTGACCTGTTTAAAGGTCTTACTCACGTCAGCTACGGATAGCGTGATCACACAGTCATCCGGAACAGCTGATGCTCTCATGCATGCCTCAGTGTTGCTTGCCTCGAAGCGAGCATAGAAGTGGTTTAGCTCGTCTGGTATGCTCGTGTCACTGGGCAACTCGCAGCTGTGCTTCCCTTTGTAGACTGTAATAGTTTGCATGCCCTGCCACATCCGACGAGCGTCGGAGTCGGTGTAGTATGATTCAATCTTAGCCCTGTATTGACGCTTGCCTGTTTGATGGTTCGTCGCAGGGCATAGCAGGATTTCTTGTAAGCTTTCGAGTTAGAGTCGGTGGAGTTGCCCTACCAGACTGTGATGCTGCCCGACAGTATGCTCTTGATGGTGCACCTGTAGAACACTGTGAAGGCCCTCGGGGTCAGGCCAAATTTCATGAGCCTCCGGCCCAGCCTGGTTCCTCCTGAAATCCACAATCAGCTCCTTTGTTTTGCTGACGTTGAGGGAGAGCTTGTTTATCGTTGTTGGTAATCAGGCCTACTGCTGTTGTGTCATCAGCAAACTTGATGATGGAGTTGGAACTGTATGAGGCCACGCAGTCGAGGGTATACAAGGAGTACAGGAGGGGACTGAGGACACACCCTTGTGGGGCCCCCGTGTTGAGGATCAGTGTGGAGGAGGAAATGTGCATACCTTCACCACCTGGAGACTGCCCGCCAGGAGGTCCAGGACTCAGTTGCATGGGGAGGAGTTCAGTCTCAGGGCTGTGAGCTTTGTAGTGAGAATTTCAGAAAACACAACAGCTAGCTCATCTGCACATGCTCTGATGGCATGGCAAGGGATGCCGTCTGGGCCGATAGCTTTGCGAGGGTTGACACGCTTGAATGACTTACATACAGTAAGTCCTCCGTAGAGACCGTAAGCACGTAGCCCTCGTTGTCCTCAAGGGCTATCCTCGGCAGCTCAGAATCGTTATACTTGAAGCGTGAGAAAAGGTGTTTAGCTCGTCCGGTAGGGCGCGGTTGGTGTCTGCACTGTGACTGGCTTTCTTTTTGTAATCCGGGATCGTTAGACGCCCTTGCTACATATTTTGTTCCTCTACTTGTGTTTCGCCATCTTGATCGATCTGCATAGGTCATATTTGCACTGTTTAGCCAAACAATTATCCCTGGTCACCTTGCCGTGTTTATAAGCAGCATCTCTCTCCTTCAGTTTCCCGACAAGGCTGCCACCAATCCACGGTTTTTGACTCGGGTAAGTTTTGAAAGACACCATCAGTATCACATCAGCGATGCATTTCTTGATGAATCCGGTGAATGAGTTGGAGTATTTATTGATGTTACCCCCAGAGTCGCCCCAGAAGATATTCCAGTCCACGTGATCAAAACAGTCTTAGAGCATGGATTCTGATTGATCAGACCAGCGTTGTACAGATCTGACCTCCGGAACTTCCCTCTTGAGTCTTTGTTTGTAGGTGGGGAGGAGCAAAATGGAGTCGTAGTCAGATTTGCTGAAAGGATGACGGGGAGGGCCTTATATCCTTGTTGAAATGGCATGTAGCAATGGTCAAGAATGGAATTTCCACGAGTTGGACAGTCACTGTGTTGATAGTAATTTGGGAGCACGGACATCAAATTACTTTTGTTAAAGTGAACAGAATGAACTCTGCCTCCGGGTACAAGGTCTCCAGTTTGTTTAGGGACCAATGAAGATCTTTGAGAGCATTTTTGGTGTCGGCTTCGGGTGGGATGTACACAACCGTGGCGATAATGCCTGAGAACTCTCTCGGAAAGTAAAAAAGTTTTAAAAAAGCAGCATTTGATCATCAAGTATTGCGAGTCGAGCGAGTCAAGGTCCGGTACGTTTCCCCCATCGCACCACATGTAATTGGTCATGATGCCAACACCACCGCCTTTGTTCTTTCAGAGAGAGTCCACTTCATATCCGCTCAATAAACTGTAAAACCCGCGCTGGTTGTATATATTCCATTTGCATGTCGGAGGAAAGCCAATTCTCCATGAAAAACATATATGTTGCAGAAACTGATCTTCCTCTGTAAGGAGTACCTCCCTCTGAGTTCGCCAAGTTCATTCACTAATAATTGAACAAGTAGTATGCTTGGTAATGGAGGATGGGCTACCCGCCGTCTCAAACTCACTAAGACCCCTCCACGTCTGCCTCTCAGTCAGTGTCTTCCTTTCCTTCTCACTGGTAGGACTCCCAGGCTACCCGGCGCCTCACCGAAGAGGCTAGACCACTGTTCCACCACAGTGAGTACCCAGCAATTCATATTCCAATAGTTCTACCTGGGTGTATAAAGTAATACACAAAACAGACTAAGACAATTTGAGAAAAACGCTAGAAAAATCACTAGGAGCTCGAGGCGAGTTTTGTAGGAGCTCGAGGTGAGGCTACCGTATTCATCGGGGTCATCTTGCCATAGGCCCTGTCTGACTTAGATTTGAGGTCACTATATAAAAAAATATATGTCCCTATATAAAAATAGCAACAAAAATGTAAATGATTGAGTGACAGGTTGGCGCAAAATCTGTATCTCTGCTGCACTGTTTCAGCACAATGGGCATAGCGTGCTGCAGTGTGTGTATGGGGGCTATGGAAAGCCACTGGGGTGGATATGTATGACTCCTTTCGGTTTTCATAAAAAGCAAGAAAAAAACGCTTCTCATCTGTGGTAGGTTAAGTGAATAACGCGATACGCATCCACCTGTAATATTTGATTTTGATTTATAAGGGTGGGGTCAAGTTTACCTCACGGCCCACCACTACACAGTTTAGTTATCTTCTTAGCTAGGTGTATAAAGCATTGGTGTTATTAGCCTTAGCGTCCTATTTAGCTAGCTCAAACCAGTTCCTCTCTGACATTGAATGTACAGTACGCGTTCAGACAACACAGAAGTAAGAATTCAGGCTACAGGGCTGCTGAAGTCGGTGACAGACCCCAGACTTTAGGTTTACAGCCACCATGGTGCACATAACCCTGTCTTCTTGATCCCCCAAACAAATTACTCCAGTCAAAGCAACTAACAAATATCATACCCTCCAAAAATGCTAACCTCCCCTGTTATTGGTGAGAGGTTAGCATGTCTTGGGAGTATGATATTTGTGCATCTGTAACTTTCTCACTCATCATCATTCATGATTCATTCAGGACTATCTGTAATCATGGTAGCATCCACATTAATGCAGAAGTGTTTAGCAACATATTCTGTTCTTATTTACAATTAAAAGTTACTCTATAATGACACAATACATTATTTACCATTAATTTATATTGGGAACAAAATCATCTGAAACACAGCCAAAACAAACAGCAAATGCATCCAACACATTTGTAGAGTCCCAAGCTTGATGTAATCATTGCGTGCCAGGAATATGGGCCCAAATACTAAACTTTTTGGGCCCATATTCCTGGCACGCAATGATTACATCAAGCTTGGGACTCTACAAATGTGTTGGATGCATTTGCTTAATACACATACAGTGCATTCAGAAAGTATGCAGACCCTTTGACTTTTCTACATTGTGTTACGTTACACCCTTATTCTAAAATTGATTAAAAAAAAAAAAATCATCAATTGACATACAACACCCCATAATAACAAGGTAAAAAAGGTTTTTAGAAAATGCTTGTAATTGATTAAAAGTTAAAAACATAAATACCTTATATGCATAAATATTCAGACCCTTTGCTATGAGACTTGAAATTGAGCTCAGGTGCATCCTGTTTCCATTGATCATCCTTGCAGTGTTTCTACAACATGATTGGAGTCCACCAGTGGTAAATTCAATTGACTGGACATGATTTGGAAAGGCACACACCTGTCTATATAAGGTCCCACAGTTGACAGTGCATGTCAGAGCAAAAACAAAGCCATGGGGTTGAAGGAACATTTCTGCAGAATTGAAGGTCCCCAAGAACACAGTGGCCTCCATCATTCTTAAATGGAAGAAGTTTGGAACCACCATGACACTTCCTAGAGCTGGCCGTCAGGCCAAACTGAGCAATCTGGGGAGAAGGGCCTTGGTCAGGGAAGTGACTTGCCAGGATCGAGGGAAAGATGAACAGAGCAAAGTACAGAGAGATCCTCAATGAAAACATGCTGCAGAGCACTCAGGACCTCAGACTGGAGCGAAGGTTCACCTTCCAACAGGACAACGACCCTAAGCACACAGCCAAGACAACGCAGGAGTGGCTTCGGGACAAGTCTCTGAATGTCCTTTAGTGGCCCAGCCAGAGCCCGGATTTGAACCCGATCTAATATCTCTGGAAAGACCTGAAAATACCTGTGCAGTAACTGAGCTGAGTACCGGCTCTTCAAATGTTCTAAAGCTTGAGATCCTGCACCACCTTATAAAATATTAGCTTGAACATTTTATGGAACTCCTGCACCTGAATGTAAACAGTACCGGCACCCAAAATGAGTACAGGCACCTATTTCAGTCCGAGTCAGTCACTGACCGCAACTAGACAAAAACCTCCAGGTTCTAAAAACGTTCTAAACATTTTCTTTGGGACGTTCCTGGAACAAACCGGGAACAAGACAAAGCCTGCAGGTGACCATGACTGTTTAAATTAAATATATGTCAATTATGCCTTTGAAGTAAAATATTCTCAATGACATTTGACACCTGGGTTTTCACGTGTGCAAAAATGTTGTCACATGCGTAGGTTCATGGTATCACATGTTACAATGTTGCATCCCCATTTTGTCACGTTTATTTCACATGAGATCATGTTTCCAAATGTGCTCACCCACACCCCGATCCCCAAATAAAGGATAGCCCCTACAAAGGTCAGTGTGGCCCAAGAGGCCAGGTTGAGAGGGCATTCAATCTAAGGGTGGAAATTGAAACTGTCAGGGCAGTGGTAATGTTGGTTTGTATGCATGACAGATTGCCCAGCCACTCTCCCTATATTGATGGGGGAAAGCTAGGGCATGCCTTATCACTGTTTCTACAGTGTTTTCTTTTCCAAAGTAATTTTTCTCATTCTGAAGGTTTTATTTCTGTCTGGATGCCTCCACTCTCTATTTATATAATTGGTGACGCATGCTGGTGGCATCACTTTTTAGCTAGAGGAGAGGGAGCCATTGATTGAACTGTCCCAATAAAAAGGCCACACCAATTGTGTTTTGAAAATAATAAACATATGGTTTGTATATTATGAAAAATATTCTGGAGTGAAACTTGCATGCTTTTGCTAGTAGAGAGTTTTTTTTCAATTTGCAAAGGAGAAAATCCATATTGCCTGTCCTTTACGATCCAGTATTTACAGGTTTCTCTCTGCATAATGAAATGTACTTTTGACCCAGCCGCTTGCCATAGTTTGGTCCCAAACAAGGAAGTGCATTATATTGAAAATTTAGAGTAACAAAATAGTGAATGTAATGCATTTAAACAATGTATTGCTACTTTATTTGACATAAAACAATTTGGATGCATACAGTGCAGTCCATTAGAAACTGATACAATTAACTTGGCTATTATAGGTTAAGGACCTTGCGCGAGAACTCCAATTCTGTCAATGCAGGCATGCTAGCTAGCTAACTTGCTAGTTTAGCTGAACAGTGATGGCAGCAAATACCGAAAAGACATTCAAGTTTGTGGTCGTCGGTGGTGGCATTGCAGGTGTAACGTGTGCTGAGCAGGTGAGACCACTGTGCACTTTGTCAAACTGCCTGTACTATGATCAACTTGACATGTTACGCTGTTGTGTGATTGTCTTTGACAGCTGGCCTCCCAGTTCCCATCAGCTGATGTTGCTCTCCTGACAGCAGCCCCTCTGATTAAGGCAGTCTGCAACTTCAAACAGGTGATCATACACAGAAAGACTAGCTATCATGATTGTTAAATTGTGTCAAAGATAAAAGTTATAGTCTATGTTTTATTATAGACTACTAATCTGTTCAAAATAGCATTAGTTTGTGAGTTAATACTATAGCTATGTCTACAATAGATCTGTCCATAGGTCATCCAGTAATTCATAATGCCCTAACGGTAACCCATACACTCCCCTCCCTGGCCAGGTATCTAAGACGCTGGAGGAGTTTGATGTGGAGGAGAGGCCCTCCAGTGTTCTAGAGGAAAAGTACCCCAACCTGAGGGTCATCCAGTCTGCAGTGAAGGCCCTTCATGCACAACAACATGTACGTTTAATAATAAACACACCCAGGCTGAAATGCATTAGATTAGGCTAATATATGGTATTTTTATGTTAATGTATACAGTTATATTATAGCTATCTATATTAATATAACCTTTCAAATGTATTAATGTACACTACATGACCAAAAGTATGCAGACACCTGGTCGTCGAACATCTCATTCCAAAATCATGAGCATTAATTGGTTGGTTCCCCCTTTGCTGCTATAACAGCCTCCACTCTTCTGGGAAGGCTTTCCACTAGATGTTGGAACATTGTTGCAGGGACTTGCTTCCATTCAGTCACGAGTATTAGTGAGGTCGGGCAATTAGGCTTGGCTCACAGTCGGCATTCCAATTCATCCAAATCAAATTTTATTGGTCACATATACGTGTTTAGTAGATGTTATTGCGGGTGTAGCGAAATGCTTGTGTTTCTAGCTCCAACAGTGCAGTAATATCTAACAAGTAATATCTAACAATTTCACAACACTACACAAAATACACACATCTAAAGTAAAAGAATGGAATTAAGAGTATATAAATACTTGGACGAGCAATGTCAGAGTGGCATAGATTAAGATACAGTAGAACATAGAATACAATATATAGATTAAGATACAGTAGAACATAGAATACAGTATATAGATATGAGATGAGTAATGCATAGACTAAGATACAGTAGAACATAATAGAATACAGTATATACATATGAGATGAGTAATGCAAAATATGTAAACATTTATTAAAGTGACTAGTGTTCCATTATTAAAGTGGCCAGTGATTTCAAGTCTATGTATATAGGGCAGCAGCCTCCAATGTGCTAGTGATGGCTATTTAACAGTCTGATGGCCTTGAGATAGAAGCTGTTTTTTAGTCTCTCGGTCCCAGCTTTGATGCACATGTACTGACCTCGCCTTCTGGATGATAGCGGGGTGAACAGGCAGTGGCTCTAGTAGTTGTTGTCCTTGATGATCTTTTTGGCCTTCCTGTGACATCGGGTGCTGTAGGTGTCGTCTAGAATGTCATTGTATGCTGTAGCGTTAAGATTTACTTTCAATGTTACTAAGGGGCCTAGCCCAAACCATAAAAAACAGCCCCAGACCATTATTCCTTCTCCACCAAACTTTACAGTCGGCACTATGCATTCGGGCAGGTAGCATTCTCCTGGCATCCGCCAAACCCAGTTTTGTCCGTTGGACTGCCAGATGGTGAAGTGTGATTCATCACTCAAGAGAGCACGTTTACACTGCTCCAGAGTCCAATGGCGGCGAACTTTACACCACTCCAGCTGACACTTGGCATTGTGCATGGTGATCTTAGGCTTGTGTGCGGCTGCTCGGCCATGGAAACCCATTTCATGAAGGTCCCAACGAACAGTTCTTGTGCTGACGTTGCTTCCAAAGTCAGTTTGGAAATGAGTGTTGCAACCGAGGACGTGATTTTTTACGTGCTTCAGCACTCGGCGTTCGCGTTGTGTGAGCTTGTGTGGTTCTACCACTTTGCGGCTGAGCCGCTGTGGCTTCTAGACGTTTCCAATTCACAATTCCAGCACTTACAGTTGACCGGAGCAGCTCTAGCAGGGCAGAAATTTGACGAACTGACTTGTTGGAAAGGTGGTATCCTATGACGTTGCCACATAGAAAGTCACTGAGCTTTTCAGTAAAGCCAATCTACTGCCAATGTTTGTCTATGGAGATGGCATGGCTGTGTGCTCGATTTTATACAGCTGTCAGCAACGGGTGTGGCTGAAATAGCCGAATCAACTAATTTGAAGGGGTGTCCCCATACTTTTGTATATATAGTGTACCATTAGGTCCCAGCATAAATCCCTGTCCAACACTACCACCTTCTGGATGTCTTTTCATCAATTACTATGTCATCCATTGTCATACAGAGCATGCATACAGTACAGTATGTGCTATTAAAATGCAAGCATAACGTGATCTTCTTTCCTGCTTCTCTCAGACTTTGCAGACTGTGGATGGTCTGGAGATCCACTATGAGAAGCTGTGTATCTGTAGCGGGGGCAGACCCAAACTCCTTACCCAGGATAACCCCTATGTGCTGGGGATACGAGACACAGACAGTGCCCAGGTACTTGACAATGGCTTCCCAGTTAAGATTTGCTTGTTTACCACCCATTCGCTTCAGTTAATCTAGTGCTCATGATGTCTTTTGTGCTGACAGGAGTTTCAGAAGCGGTTATCCAAAGCCAGGCGAATTGTAGTCGTTGGAAACGGAGGGATTGCCTTGGAACTAGTGTGAGTATATCGACATTATTTTTGTCTGAATTGGTCTTGTTCTAAAATCTCAAATGTATATATATTATAGTTAAATGTACTGTATATTGGGTTCAGGTATGAGGTGGAAGGTTGTGAGGTAATCTGGGCAGTGAAAGACAAGGCCATAGGAAACACCTTCTTTGACGCGGGAGCAGCCCAGTTCCTGATCCCCTCCCTGGACACAGACAAACCAGAGAGAGCTGCTACCTGTAAGAGGGCTCGCTACACCATAGAGGGGCCTGCAGCTACGCAGGGCCTTGCTGTAGGTGGAGGTGGCGACAGACAAGGCCAGAGAAGAGGGTTGGAAGAGCCAGGCAGTGCCCTGGGACCAGACTGGCATGAAGGCATCAGTCTGAGAGGAGCAGAGGAGGTAAGTGTGCTCCTGTGTGTTCACAATTATAGAATACAACTTTAATATTATATTGTTTTAGGAAAGCAATTTTATTAGTTTATAGATGGTTTAAAAAATCTGTTATAAACAAATATAACACGTTGGTGGAAATGTATCCATTCAGAGATGAGAATTTGTCTGGAACGAGGAAAGAAAGGTCAGCCTGGAGTAGAAATTCATAGTAACCTAAGTTGTTTTAACTCTTGCTGTGGCCAGGTGTCTCACAGGGTATCAGTGGAGTACCAGTCTGAGGTGAAACAGATCTACACTCACCAGGACTTCCTGCTGTCACCACTTGCCTCACAGACAGCAGACACTGGTGAGAGGAACCTATGACTCTATGACTATGGAACATATACCGGTGTGAAAGAGATGGAAATATGATGTGCTGTAAATGTGTTAGTTTCCATTAATCAAATAGTAAATTATACTGAACAAAAATATAAACGCAACATGCAACAATTTCAAAGATTTTACTGAGTTACAGTTCATATACAAAAGTCAGATATGCATCTGTTGGTCACAGATACCTTAAAAAGGGTAGGAGGTGTGGATCAGAAAACCACCATTTGACTCATGCTCCGCCTTATCTCAGCTCACTGGTCATGATAACAACACTCACCCGTAGCACGCGCTCCAGCAGGTATATCTCACTGGTCATCCCCAAAGCCAACGCCTCCTTTGGCCGCCTTTCCTTCCAGTTCTCTGCTGCCAGTGACTGGAATGAATTGCAAAAATCGCTGAAGCTGGAGACTTACATTTCCCTCACTAACTTTAAACATCAGCTATCTGAGCAGCTTACCGATCGCTGCAGCTGTACATAGCACATCTGTAAATAGCCCACCCAATCTACCTACCTCATCCCCATATTGTTTTTATTTACTTTGCTGCTTTTTGGCACACCAGTATCACTACTTACACCATCATCTGCTCATCATCATCTGCTCATCTATCACTCCAGTGTTAATCTGCTAAATTGTAATTACTTTGCTACTATGGCCTATTTATTGCCTTACCTCCTCATGCCATTTGCACACACTGTATATTGACTTTCTTTTTTTTCTATTGTGTTATTGACTGTACGCTTGTTTATTTCATGTAACTCTGTGTTGTTTCTGTTGCACTGCTTCGCTTTATCTTGGCCAGGTCGCAGTTGTAAATGAGAACTTGTTCTCAACTAGCTTACCTGGTTAAATAACGGTGAAATAAAAATTAAATGCATCGTGACACAAATCCTTCGTATAGAGTTGATCAGGCTATTGATTGTGGCCTGTGGAATGTTGTTTTCCACTCCTCTTCAATGGCTGTGCGAAGTTGTTGGATATTTCCGGGAACTGGAACACACTGTTGTACACATTGATCCAGAGAATCCCAAACATACTCAATGGGTGACATATCTGGTGAGTATGCAGGCCATAGAAGAACTGGGACATTTTCAGCTTCCATGAATTGTGTACATATCCTTGCAGCATGGGGCTGTGCATTATCATGCTGAAACATGAGGTGATGGCGGTGGGTGAATGGCTTGACAATGGGCTTCAGGATCCCGTCCCAGTATCTCTGTGCATTCAAATTGCCATAGATAAAATGCAATTGTGTTTATTGTCCATAGCTTGGGGCACTCTGTTCACAACGTGGACATCAGCAAACTGTTCGCCCACACGACGCTATACACGTGGTCTGCGGTTGTGAGGCCGGTTGGATGTGCTGACAAATTCTCTAAAACGACGTTGGAGGCGGCTTATGTTAGAGAAATTAACATTCAATTCTCTGGCAACAGCTATGGTGGACATTTTTGCAGTCAACATGCCAATTGCACACTCCCTCAAAACTTGAGACATCTGTGGCATTTTGTTGTGTGACAAAACTGCACATTTTAGAGTGGCGTTTTGTCCCCAGCACAAGGTGCACCTGTGTAGTGATCATGCTGTTTAATCAGCTTCTTGATATGTCACACCTGTCAGGTGGATGGATTATCTTGGCAAATTAGAAATTCACACTAACAGGGATGTAAACAGATGTCTGCACTACATTTGAGAGAAATAATCTTGTTGTTCATATGGAACATTTCAGGGATCTTTTATTTCAGCTCATGAAACATGGGACCAAAACTTTACATGTTGCATTTATATTTCTGTTCAGTATAGTTGATTTATCTTTTCATCCACTGTACTGTTTTCCCCTACTATAGGCTCTTGGCCAGTGTATGCTCAGCTGACCAATGGGAAGACTTTTGGCTGTGACTTCATCGTCAGTGCCACAGGAGTCGTGCCAAACACCGAACCTTTTCTCCAGGGAAACAGCGTAAGGAAAATAAGTAAAACAGATGCTAGATGTTTCATATCATCCATTATTTCATGACAACTCAGGCCACTTATACTCAGAAGCATTATTTACCAATATTTGTCCATACATATTCTGTTCAGTTTGCGTTAGCTGAGGACTCTGGGCTGAAAGTGGATGACCACATGATGACATCAGAACCAGACGTTTACGCTGCTGGAGATGTATGTACAGCAGGCTGGGAGCCAAGCCACCTCTGGCAGCAGGTACACAGGCCACACTGAATCACTTCTAATCACGTTATGCTGCGTCTGACTATTCCTTTGGGTATGAGGCCTTTGGATTTTGTGGTGAACTATCCTGTCATCAATTCAGTTGTGATATATGACATGATATCCTGTATACATCTCTCCTCTGTAGATGCGTCTGTGGACGCAGGCCCGTCAGATGGGCTGGTACGCAGGGCGATGTATGGCTGCTGATGTCCTGTCTGAAACCATAGAGCTGGACTTCTGCTTTGAACTCTTCTCTCACATTACAAAGTTCTTCAACTACAAGGTGTGTGAAGGCAAAGTTGTTATGCTTTTCTACATCAGTTGTTGATGTGTTGAATCTGCTTTTATGGTGTGTTCTCTGCAACAAGATGAATTTCCTGTCACGTTGTAATAAGAAATCATCACTTGACTTGAAATGCTAAATAAGGTGTGTCCACTTGCTGTGTTTTTTTCTCCTCCAGGTGGTTCTGCTGGGGAAGTTTAACGGCCAGGGTCTGGGTCTGAACCAGGAGTTGTTGGTGCGCTGCACTAAGGGCCATGAGTACGTCAAGGTAGTGCTGAGCGGAGGGAGGATGTTGGGAGCAGTCCTTATTGGAGAGACTGACCTGGAAGAGACCTTTGAGAACCTCATCCTCAACCAGATGGACCTAACACCCTATGGAGAAGAGCTACTAAACCCCAACATAGACATAGAGGACTACTTTGACTGAGCATGTGTCTACCTAACACCCTATGGAGGGTTACTACTCAACCCCGGCATAGACTACTTTGACTGAGGGGCCAAGAACTTCCCCGTAAATCAATACTAAACTGGATGTCTGCTTTAGCCCTGTTTATATCTGGTGCTAACACGTCCTGATCTTGCCCACATTTTTAGACCGGTGTAGACGATAAAAAAAAACTGATTGTGATCAGATCTTCCTGACCACCTCCGGAAGTAGTCAGGGACACATATCTGGATAGTGTAAACAGATCTGGATTATCAAACCATTGAATTTGTCCCTCTAAAATCATTGACAGGTGGCACTATTGACCCAATGTGTCAGTATTTGTTTTAACATAAAATATGATTATTTTGAAACAATATGTCAAATGATTTGCATTCAGGGAGGGACCAGGTCATCTGGTAACAATGCAGACACAGTGGATAGATAGTCTTGTTCTCACGGCAGCCCTTAATGCTCAAATCAGTTTTATTTTTCAAATCCATTTTGGAACACTGACTGTCCAAACAGTGACCTAATCGTCTGTGTGTGTGTGTTCAGACAGCAGTCATTTGCTAACATGGCTGCGCTAGCTGTCATAGTAACAACAGATGTGTGCGCAGTGGTGTAGGCTGATTGGTGCTTCCTATCCTGCAGAAGTTATGTACTGTAGCAAGCTAAAGTGATAGCAATGCCTGCCATGGACATTTCCCAGTTGCTTTGAATGTTCAAAATCATAGTGCAAGAACAGAAGCTAGCACAGTCACTCATTTGTTTGTAAACAATTAACAAGCTAGTTAGCTACCACATGTTCTTGTCAGAGTAGCGAGGAAGCAACACGATATGCCAAATGACAGTCTAAAAACCACTTGAGGGCAAATAAATCAGATTTGACCGTTCAGACAAGTCACATATGGCCAGGAATCAGATTTATCTTATTTAAAATCACATTTGAAGGTGGTTTGAAATAGAGTCCATGTGCTTTTTGGCTGTTCAGACTGCAAGAAAAACAGATTAAAATCAGATATGCATATATTTTTTGTCACTTTAAACTGCCAATGTGACATTAAGACATTTTAATACCATATGTAGTTGCTGCAAATGTGTAGACTAGTGATGCGGTGGTCAGCTGTTTGTTCACCAGCACTTGCTAATAACCCATCCACAACCACCCGACTATGTGATAGTGAAAATCTGAGGCCCACAGCCGACTAACCTGCAAATATAGACAATGTGCCTTAGTTCCCTTTTTGCCTCAGTGGATCGATGTGAACTTTTTCTGCCCAACTTACCAAAGCATTTGACACGTGTAGTTAGGCCCACGCACTAAATCCAGATAAAAATAAATCTCAATGTAGCTATAGATATGAATTGCACAGTAATTATCCATTTATGGGTTTTTTTATTCATTGTTTTCTCTTTATTCAACCTGCACGCAGCCCACTCCCCCATCATCCACACTATTTCATGACCCTAAACCCAGATATAACAGCAAATTGCGGGTTATGAGTCAACCCGCGCGTGTGTGTGATCCTTGTGCAGACGCTAATAGTGATCGGATCACGAAAACCACATGTTAAGGCAAAGTGTAACCAGGGCTATAAATATACCTTTGTTGAGAAAGGGCATTGGCAAGTTTAGAACCTGTGACGTTCTGGTCCCTATCCCAGTGCCTAGTTTATTGCGCAAGCAATTGGGAGGGCACTAGTTTTTTTTTTTACATATAAAGCTGTTCAGTCAGGTAGAATTGTGATTAGTAAGGTTGGAAAACAAAAGCTGCATTGGCATTCCAACTGGCAACATTGTGTGTCGCAAACCGCGTTTAACGCCCTCGAACCTACTTCCCTAAAGAAGGCTTTTCTTCATTTGACTCTCACCTGTACACCCCACCCTTTGACCTGTCCATCGAGCCTTCATCCAACCAATCAATTCATCCCCGTGTACCTCTGGAAACAGTCTGGAATATCTGATCGCAATCAGTTCTTTTAATCGTCTAAACCTGGCTAAAAATGTGGACAAGATCAGGACACGTGTTATTAACGGGGCTCTTGACTGAATCCTGCAGGGCTAAGAGCAGATTTGCGTATCAATATCAAACCTTGAGTTAACATTGTTTTCAAGAAAAGGGTAATCTGCAATACACTGTAAAAACACATTCTGGGGTGAATTGAACCAACATACTTAATAAAAATCAATGCAAGTCATTTTACCAAACAAGTTAAGAATAAATCCAACTCTGTTGCATAAAATCTAAGTATATTTTGAGGATAACCAAAGAGAATTTATTTAAATGAATGGCTCTGTTTTTAGAGAATTGTGAGTAAATCAACATATGTAGACCGTTTCTTTTAAACAAAGTTGTTTACATGTTTGAAGAAAAGTATATTTCTATATTAGTATTAAGCAGCTTGTGTGCAATGAGGTGTAATGGATATCAAAACCGTCAGACAAATTGACGTTCAATTGTGAGACCACCCATTTCCACCATCAGCAACCTAAACGAGAGGCAAATGCAGCACATTGTAATACCTCCAGTTACTGCAGATGGATTGAGCACTTGCCAAAGCTGGTAAATGGCAAATTAATGTTTAACATTGTTTAATGTATTTGTTAAGACACCATCACTGAAAGTAACTAATCAGAAATTAAGTAAATCTCATTAATATTACAGCTATTATTATTTCCTTGTACATTTGAATAACTTGTTTTTCTTCAAAAAGATAACTACATCTACTCAATATTGTTTAAATTGTTGCCTTAATTTAAGCAGATTCAACACTTTTTTACAGCGTTTGTTGATTCAATATTATTGTTTTAATGTAATTATTTTCCTGATCAGTGCTCTTACTGTGTTTTTGGGGGGTTAGTGGAACTCCAAAAGGAATTATTTGAAAATATACCAGAAGAGGGTGCAAAAACTAACTTTACAACCAAAAGATTAAAATGGAAATGGTCACATGAAACATTTACATTTTAAAATCAGATTTTTTATTAATGATAGCTAAAGATATATACTGTGTTCCTCAAATGTGAATGGACCTTCTTATTCCAAAGCTGCAGTGCAGTATTATAAAACGTATTAGAGTGAATCAAATTCACTAGCGTGCACATTGTGGCTGTTAGATTAGGATATGCTCGAATATAAAAAAAAAAGTGACATAATACATTGTGAAAACATTCTTCAGTTCAACAAACCTTTCAATTCATGCGAGTTAGTTTATCCAAAGTAAAATATTGAAATGTCAGCAAAAACAGCTCTTCATCTTAGGCTAACAGTGGTATTGATCCAACCGTAAAATAAAACTAACTTGGATGGGGATATTCTGTCACAGCCAATCCAGAAAAATAGAACATCAAGTGGTACAGAAAAAAGTAGACTCGTCTGCCCCAGGGCTCTAGGTCTGGCAAAGTGAGACGTGAAAGAGAGAGATACAGTATTGTCCACATCTGAATGTTAACTGTCCCAGGGAAGGTCAAGATTCATCTTTGGATGAGTTTCCTTCTGGAGCTGACTCTGGTCCACAGGTTGCGTGCCGTCCGGGCGATGGTTGAGCCACGGGGGAGGCGCAGGCTCTTTAGTGGCTCTCTGATACAGGCCAGCACCCCTGGGTCTGAGCACCCCTGATTCTGCAAGTACTCATGGGAAATGTAGTTTATCCGCCTCAGCTGGTTGCTGTAGTAGTTCCTCAGGTCACAGAGCTCCTCCACTGCAGCCTCAGAGATGATGGAGACCTGGGAGGGAGAGTTGACCAATGCTGGCCTCCGGTGGTCAGAGTCTGTAACTGCACCTTCTGAAGGAGCTGGGCACACAGCAGTACAGGGTTTCCTACGCTTCTTTTGAGGGGTTGTTGATTTAGGTTTTGAATTTAGTTTTAATGGTGGTAGCGGGGATTCGATGTCATTAACTTTCTCTATAATATTGATCTCTACGTCTACTTCAATGGCAGTGGGCTGGGCAGCAGCAGGGTCATTCTGGTCGTACCCTGTCTGACTTTCTGTCTGGTCATGGTCCTTGTCTTGTTTCCTGGCCAGATTCTGATGCTCTTTATCCATCTTGATCAGTTTGTTGTGTCTGGGAGGGGGAGTGCTGCTGTCGTTGGGGGCAACGGGAGGAGGAGACTGGGAGGTCACCACCTCTTTAACTCCAGCAGCTAATTGGTCCTCCTATGGGAGACAACAGGAAGTGTCAGTGACCCCTGACTTTACTGAAGAACCAATCCTAAATCGAAGATGGTTGATTTGGGATTGGGCATGTTGTTATACAGAACCATGTTAGTGAACCCCAATGTTAGTGTGGCATAACGCGAGTTAGTGAAAGCATGCTCCATAATGAATCTACAGCCATGTGTGTAGACATTGACAGGACATACACACATTACTGAGTAAGGACACAAACCATGAAAGCTGTAACAATGGTTATGAGTGTTTACAGAAATACAGTACCAGTCAAAAGTTTGGACACACCTACTCATTCAAGGGTTTTTCTTTATTTTTACCATTTTCTACATTGTAGAATAATGGTGAAGTCAAACTATGAAATACCACATATGGAATCATGTAGTAACCAAAAATGTGTTAAACAAATCAATATTTTATATTTGAGATTCTTCAAAGTAGCCACCCTTTGCCTTGATGACAGCTTTGCACACTCTTGGCATTCTCTCAGCCAGCTTCATGAGGAATGCTTTTTCAACAGTCTTGGACTGTGTTTTGTGTCACTGTCCTGTTGAAAAACAAATAAGCTCAAACCAGATGGGATGGCATATCGCTGCAGAATGCTGTGGTAGCCATGCTGGTTAAGTGTGCCTTGAATTCTAAATAAATCACTGACGGTGTCACCAGCAAAGCACCATCACACCTCCTCCATGCTTCACGTGGGAACCACACATGCAGAGATCATCCGTTCACCTACTCTGCGTCTCACAAAGATGCGGCGGTTGGAACCAAAAATCTAAAATGTGGACTCATCAGACCAAAAGGACAGATTTCCACCGGTCTAATGTCCATTGCTCATTTTTCTTGGCCCAAGCAAGTCTCTTCTTCTTATTGGTGTCCTTTAGTAGTGGTTTCTTTGCAGCAAAGGCCTGATTCACGCAGTCTCCTCTGAAAAGTTGATATTGAATGTGTCTGTTATTTGGGGTTCAATCTGAGGTGCAGTTAACTCTAATGAACGTATCCTCTGCAGCAGAGGTAACTCTGGGTCTTCTTTTCCTGTGGCAGTCCTCATGAGTGCCAGTTTCATAATAGCACTTGATGGTTTTTGCGACTGCACTTGAAAAAACTTTCAAAGTTCTTGACATTTTCCAGATTGACTGACTGTCATTAAGGGACGAAATTCCACAGGCACACATGTTAATTGAAATGCATTCCAGGTGACTACCTCATGAAGCTGGTTGAGAGAATGCAAAGCTGTCATCAAGGCAAAGGGTGGCTACTTTAAAGAATCTCCAATATATTTGTTTTGGTTACTACATGATTCCATATGTATTATTTCATAGTTTTGATGTCTTCACTATTATTCTACAATGTAAAAAAAGAAAAACCCTGGAATGAGTAGGTAGGTCCAAACTTTTGAACAGTACTGTATGACATCATGCATATTCTATTATTTTATGAATAATTATGCATTCTGTAAGGATATCATTCAGGGCCCAACGTTACAGATTTGTCTTTAACCTGATTGACATACACAAGGTTGCCCAGACAGTGTCATGCCATAGATGCAGTGGGTTGAATAGAGAATCAGGGAACTGTACTTTTTCTTTGGTCTCTTCAGGGGGGAACTAGAGGTCTTTCTTGACTTTCTTGGTGACAGGGTAGTTTGCAGCATTGTCACCAGATCTCTTTCCTTCTTTGGTCTTTACCTGGGACACTTTTACCTGTAGGTCATCAACAACAGCTTTAACCTGTCTGTCTCTCACATACACACACATTCACTCACTCATTCACCTAAGCTAGGTGTGGGTAATAACGTAAGAGAAGGGTTTAAGAATTGACATGGGAGAACCAGAAACATGAATCATTCCCATATCAAGGTGTTAGGATTGTGATCAGCCATTACCGGCACCTTGGTCACCTTTAGCAAATATCAACATGGATTAGATAAGTAGGTCTAGATCTCAGCACCACCCAAAACCACAGGTGTTGTACACTTGGAACCCTGATATCGGCGCCTGTCTGGTACTACGCAACAAACACTACATTGTTTAGAAAACCTATAGCATTAGAACTACAGTGATTTACATATACAGTGATTAGGGATATGTTTTGTTTACAGTAAGCGTGCTAATGACAATCAAGGGTGATGGTAAGAATGATTTTACTCAATCTTTAAAATAATAATTGACATTGATAAAAGGGAAAACACTGATTTTGTTGGCGATTGATTGAATAATAGAATCAAAATGCTGAGAGAAAAAAAATGTGATCCTTCATCCGATGGCCTGAAAGGAAAAGAAACTGACAACATAGTTCACTTACCTGCAGGTAAGTAGCCAAGTAAACAATAGGAGGTACACAGAGCAGATACAGAGAAGACTAAACAGATTGAAAGGGCAGAGAGAAGACGGGGCAAAGACATACAAGGAGATGAGCATTGAGACGGTGAGAAAACAAGTTGAGTAAAGTACTACTTTAAAACAGGGAAATAATTACACTGAAATATTTCAGTCAGAAGTGCAGAAGGAGAAATAGAAAAAATGTGATAAGCAGAAAAGATGAGACATGATGTATGCATTTTCAGACAAAAGTGGCTTCCCATCTGCACGGGCTAGAAAAAAATGACAACCAAAAAAAGCTATTACCAGGTAGTCATTTATCATATCGATTCCATGCAGATGGAGGAGGCCACTTTAGTCTCTTGAGATGCACCCAAAGGCTTCCTGTCTGAATGATTCCTGTACCGTTTGCTGTGTAGTACTGACCGTGTTGGCGTCCAGGCCTGTCCTCCTCATCTTCATGGTGATGGAGTGACTCTGGTTCTTCAGCAGTGGTGCCTTACGACCCAGCTTCAGGTAGAAGTAGGTGGTGTACGGAGTGAAACTGAAGTCTTCACTGTGGAGAAGAGGGGGAAAAAGGGGATCAAACAAAGATCAACATTCTAAAAGCAACCAGCTGTGCAGTAGTACAAGTCCATTGTGACCTCACAATTCTCTCCAGACGCCACTCTTGACAACCCTATTTGTCCTTAGTCAGTACCTGATGTAAGGATGTGTTCTTTAGAGAGGTACAGCCTAAAGTGAAAACAATTTTTGTTGCAAAGGTTTTTCCTATTGTGTGCTGAACATGCCCTAGGTCGTAGGCCTACCTGAGGTATCCCTGCAGCAGTAAGCATATTGAACTGGTAAAGGGCTTAAAGTTAAGTCAGTCAGTACCTGAGGTAGCCCTGCAGCAGTAGGCTTGTGATGATGGCCTCCACCTCCAGGCGAGACAGGGTGGTGGTCTGGATCATCTTCCTGCGTTTGGCCGGACCCTTCCCCATCCACGCCTCGGTCACCTTCAGGGGGGTCAGTTTCTCATCCAGAGTGCCCGCCAGTTCCACAATCTGGACCACATCTTTAGCATGCTGCGTGATGTCCACTGTGATGTAGTCTGGATAGAAACACAGGCATCTTAGGTATGAAGACTCAACATAAATGATGGCAGATCTTTCAATTCGATGGAGTGTAACTCATATGTCCAATTCCAAATCTACTCCTACGCCCCTAGCACGCCATGTACGTTGGATTTGAAAAGTGGTATGTTCACTATATTGTATACATACCATTGCCATGGCGACAGACGTCACACATCTCGTTGCATCCTTCATCGTCCCAAACCTCATCAAAGTGAACAGCGATCACTGAGCGCCGACACCTTAAAACAATAGAGATACTCACGTACTGTACTCTTGATCCTCACACAGATATCTACACAACTGAAATGGTCAATAAGAGCGTTGTTATTGATCCAGCTCAGTACCTGTCTACATTCTGACAGTAGTCGACCATGGTCAGCAGCTTCTGTTGTCCTACGTTCTCCATGACAACCATGGTGCTGATCCTGAAGATGTCGTTGAAGCCAAAGTACACAATGCAGTCAGCCGGCTTATCGTCTCTGCCTGGAGGAACGGAGAGAACCATGGTAAAGATATGGGAAAATAAGTTCAGAGTTTTAAGAGGAAAAGAGTTTAAAAACAAACTGGCTACTCCCATGGCTGCGGTCGAAGTAGAAGCGCAGTTGGAAAATCAGAGGGGGGGGGAAAAAATATTTCAAATGTAGAATAGTATTTCGTCATTTTCTGAGGTCAAGGGATCCGGTGTTGTTTCTAAATTATCACATTTTTGAGTGGGGAGAAAAGAGTTGTCTACCTGCTCGTCCACTCTCCTGATAGTAGTTCTCTATGGACTTGCTGATGGTGTGATGGATGACAAATCTGACGTCAGCTTTGTCGATCCCCATCCCGAACGCCACAGTAGCTACCACCACCTGGATCTTGTTGGTGGCCCATTTGCGATGAACCTGTGACTTGTCCTCTGGATTCATGTTAGCGTGGTATGAAGATGCATTGACGCCTTTCTTCTGTAGGTCTGCTGACACCGTCTCCGCATCCTTCTGGGAAAACACGTACACTATCCCTGCCAAAAGCAGAAGCATAATACCTCAAAAGTCTGGATAACAAGCTGCCGATGGTTTCGAAAATGGGACAAACTGAATTTTGACCTATCCGTTGTTTTTCCTTTCAAAGTACCTGACTGGTCCTTATATCTCTCCTTGATCAGTGCGGAGATGTCACTGATTGAATCATCACTGATCGAGTCTTTAAGGCGTACCTGAGAGACACAAAAACAGTACAGATCCTCAATTCTTCTGTGCAGAGATACAGCGGGAATCTAACAAGCATCCCCTTTAAAAATACACACACGTGTGTTACTAAAGGTCAAAAGAACATCAACAGGTGTTTGCCAAGCAGGTGGCGGCCAGGTGTGTATAGTTGCCATGACGCCCACCTCGTAGTAGAGGTTGGTGCGGTTGAAGGAGGCGGTGAGTGTGATTGGCTCAGGGACACACAGGATCTTCTGACAGTCCTTTAGAACACTGCTGGTTGCCGTGGCCGTCAGCCCTAGCAACGGAACCTTTGGGAATTGCCTCTTCAGGATCCCCAGGAGCTTGTAGTCTGGCGGAAGAGGAAGGTTAGTTGGCTATCAGCCCAACACAAAACTCCCTGCATACACCTTAGAATGAAGCAATCTATTGGGCATGCATTCTAAGTGGTATGCATAGAGATACATTGAAGTGTTCTGTTTAATTATATGGTGATATCCTTGTTTGGGTATTGTAACGTAAAGAAGAATTATTAGAATTCTACTTTGAGTGATTTGTTTGAGTAGCCCTTTACCTTCCAAAACAAAGTAAGGAGACTAATAAAAAGTAAGTAGTCCATATACAGTACAGTTGCACGGTCTCTCACCAGGTCTGAAGTCATGTCCCCACTGGCTGCAGCAGTGCACCTCGTCCACAGCAATACGGCTAAGCCTGCCTGCATTGTAGGCCTTCTCCAGCCTCGACATCAGCAGCTTGCTCTTCGCGATCTTCTCTGGAGTCACATACAGCAGCTTGAAAGGCGCTTTGGCGTCCGTCATCTCAGCTAGGACCATTTTAGCATGTTCCTGAGGTACATAGCAGAAGTCAAATCAAACACGAATCCTACAGCTATAATCATAATCAATACCAGCAAAGTATCAATAATGTGTTTGTGTTGGTCATTACCTTACTGCTGGATGCGTTGAGAGAGACGGCTTCAACGTCGATGGACTTTAAGTACATGAGCTGATCCTCCATCAGAGAAACTAGAGGAGTTACTACCAGCGTGAAACCTGGCAGCACACAAACACACGTTAAAAAACACTGCAGCGAGTAATGGCTGCAACCATCTGCGGTCAGGACTCTAAAGTGCAACCAATTTAGTCGCATATGTGACCAAATATTTTGCTGTGCGCCCAGGAGTTTTATTTTTGTAGCACAGTGCGCCTTTTTAAACTTTGTTCAGTCATGTTACCTCATTGGCTAGCTAGCTAACATCCTGGTAACTTTACCAGTATATCCAAACATTTGGGGGCACAGAAAGAAAAAGGGACAGCTTTTTCAGGAGAGCAATGGATGAATGGCAGAGCTCCTGCATGTCATCACAAACCTGACGTTCTTAAAGATAGAAATTATACACTAACGTAATGCATCTCAATAGGAAAATAGTGCTTTTACACAATGTAGAAACCTAATATTCCACAAATTCCTTTGAAATTTCAATGACAGGTATTCGTATTAACATTTTAGCCTTTATAATAAACTCATGTCTTTACTTTGTTACATATTAGTTTCTAAGGTATAACATGTGGTTCAAAAGTAAGTCAAGTTCATATAGGTCCAATATGTGCTGTATCACAATTATTATTATTTTTTTTTATCTTATTTTCTGGTGCTCCTAAATTTCATGTGGTGCTCCTAACTTTTTAAAATTAGGAGCACCAGTGCTACCAATGAAAATGTTAATTTAGAGCCCTGTCTGCAGTATGTGTTTGCACAGCACACACAATTATTCAATGAACTGTAACATTAGTGTTATCAGTATATGCACCTGCATGCATTTTGTGTATGTGTGTGTGTGTGTGTGTGTGTGTGTAGTTCTCCCCTTACCCTCAGAGCAGACTGCAGGTAGCTGATAGCAGAGGCTTTTCCCTCGTCCAGTGGGCATCACTAGGAAGAGGTCTTTACCAGACATACTAAGGTTGATGGCCTTCAGCTGGAGAGCACGAAACTTAGAGAGCTGGAAAACATCCTTCAGATTCTGCTCCAGCTCTGTTGACCACGAGAAATCTAGGTTTGGAAAGAAAACATTCAAGCATGTCAAAATACAGTACAGCAATATTTTCAGCCTTCAAGATTGTAGCCCACCTAATAAAATAGCACTTTAGACACAATCTACATATTTATTTTTGCTTTAAATTTAACTGCGCAATTCAGCTCCTGGAAAGATATATCTGATGTGTTTACATCCAAAAAGATAGGCAGAGTTCAAATACATGTGTATTCGATTATTAGTTATTTAAAATATGTATTTGAGTATTTTCAAATAATGTGGCCCGAATCAACTACTTCTATTGGATGTATTTTAATTTCCTATAATTAGCCTACTATTTGAAAGTATTTTCAAATACTATTTTCAAAATACCTGGGTTAAACGTATGGGAGTGTATTTGAGTCAGTGTATGAGCATTGGCAAATACATACCAATATTCAACTACCGTACTTGTCTTTTAAAAAAAAAAAAAAAAAATCTGAGTACTTCCTTAGAAATGTATGTGAAAGTAATTGAGATATTTGAAATAGTATTTGGAACCCAGGTCTGGAACATATTACACACACAGCAGTGTGGTTGTGCTTCTCAATTCATTTACCGTAATTTCCGGACTATCAAGCGCACCTTAATATAAGCCGCACCCACTGAATTAAAAAAAATATATTATTTTGAACATAAATAAGCCGCACATGTCTATAAGCCGCAGGTGCCTACCGGTACATTGAAACAAATTAACTTTACACAGGCTTTATCGAAACACGGCTTGTAACAAAAATAAATAGGCTTAATCGAAACACGGCTTGTAACAAAAAATAAAAAATTTGCAGTAAACAGTAGCCTACCAAGAAAGTCATTGGTCACTATCTTCCTCCTCCGGTGCACTGAAACCACTCAGAGTTGAATAGCCTCAGAATTGCTTCATCCGATATTGGATCGTTTTCATTGTCGCTCTCGTCACTTTCATCCAGAGGCAAATCCCCCGCTGAGCCCTCTTCAACACGCAGGAGTCCAGCGTTTCGAAACCCGTTGATGATAGTGGATTTTTTGACAATGCTCCACGCTGTCAGGACCCACTGGCAGACTTGACCATAAGTTGCTCTTCGCATGCGGCCCGTTTTAGTGAAGGATTTCTCCCCACTTGTCATCCAAGCCTCCCACTGAACACGGAGCGCCACCTTAAATGCACGATTTACACTGATGTCGAGTGGCTGCAAATACTTTGTTGTGCCCCCAGGAATCAGGGTGACAAAATGACTACTGTAATCAGAATGATGGGAAGTTTGAGCGCGCTCGATTTAATCTAAACAGTAAACAAAAAAGTTGTTTGACCTTAACCCGTTTGGCAATTTCATTGGTCTAATGAAAGCTTCATGCCGCCAAAAAACTGAGCACATCACAGAATGTGAAAATCCATATATTAGCCGCGTCATTGTTTAAGCCGCGACGTTCAAAGCGTGGGAAAAAAGTTGCGGCTTATAGTCCGGAAATTACGGTAACAAACATTGTAGAATGATAGTGAATACATCAAAACTATGAAATAACACATATGGAGTCATGTACAGCCGTGGCCAAAAGTTTTGAGAACGACAAATATTAATTTTCAAAGTTATATGATGGCAATTTGCATATACTCCAGAATGTTTTGAAGAGTGATCAGATGAAATGCAATTAATTGCAAAGTCCCTCTTTGCCATGCAAATGAACTGAATCCCCCAAAAAAACATTTCCACTGCATTTCAGCCCTGCCACAAAAGGACCAGCTGACATCATGTCAGTGATTCTCTCGTTAACACAGGTGTGAGTGTTCACGAGGACAAGGCTGGAGATCACTCTGTCATGCTGATTGAGTTCGAATAACAGACTGGAAGCTTCAAAAGGAGGGTGGTGCTTGGAATCATTGTTCTTCCTCTGTCAGCCATGGTTACCTGCAAGGAAACACGTGCCGTCATCATTGCTTTGCACAAAAAGGGCTTCACAGGAAAGGATATTGCTGCCAGGAAGATTGCACCTAAATCAACCATTTATCGGATCTTCAAGAACTTCAAGGAGAGCGGTTCAATTGTTGTGAAGAAGGCTTCAGGGCGCCCAAAAAAGTCCAGCAAGCGCCAGGACCGTCTCCTAAAGTTGATTCAGCTGCAGGATCGGGGCACCACCAGTACAGAGTTTGCTCAGGAATGGCAGCAGGCAGGTGTGAGTGCATCTGCACGCACAGTGAGGTGAAGACTTTTGGAGGATGGCCTGGTGTCAAGAAGGGCAGCAAAGAAGCCACTTCTCTCCAGGAAAAACATCAGGGACAGACTGATATTCTGCAAAAGGTACAGGGATTGGACTGCTGAGGACTGGGGTAAAGTCATTTTCTCTGATGAATCCCCTTTCCGATTGTTTGGGGCATCCAGAAAAAAGCTTGTCCGGAGAAGACGAGGTGAGCGCTACCATCAGTCCTGTGTCATGCCAACAGTAAAGCATCCTGGGACCATTCATGTGTGGAGTTGCTTCTCAGCCAAGGGAGTGGGCTCACTCACAATTTTGCCTAAGAACACAGCCATGAATAAAGAATGGTACCAACACATCCTCCGAGAGTAACTTCTCCCAACCATCCAGGAACAGTTTGGTGACGAACAATGCTTTTTCCAACAGTCTTGAAAGAGTTCCCACATATGCTGAGCACTTGTTGGCTGCTTTTCCCTTCACTCTGCGTTCAAACTCATCCCAAACCATCTCAATTGGGTTGAAGTTGGGTAAATGTGGAGGCCAGGTCATCTGATGCAGCACTCCATCCCCACTCTCTTGGTCAAATAGCCCTTACACAGCCTGGAGGTGTGTTTGGGGTCATTTTCCCGTTGAAAAACAAATGACAGTCCCACTAAGCGCAAACCAGATGGGATGGCGTATCGCTACAGAATTCTGTGGTAGCCATGCTGGTTGAGTGCTTCAAAATTCTGCCTTGAATTCTAAATAAATCACAAGTGTCACCAGCAAAGCCCCATCACACCTCCTCCTCCAGGCTTCACAGTGGGAACCACACATGCAGAGATCATCCGTTCACCTACTCTGTGTCTCACAAAGATACAGCGGTTGAAACCAAAAACCTAGAATTTGGACTCATCAGACCAAAGAACAGATTTCCACCACTCTAATGTCCATTGCTCGTGTTTCTTGGTCCAAGCAAGTCTCTTCTTATTAATGGTGTCCTTTAGTAGTGGTTTCTTTGCAGCAATTCGACCATGAAGGCCTGATTCACGCAGTCTCCTCTGAACAGATGATGTGTCTGTTATTTGAACTCTGTGAAGCATTTATTTGGGCTGCAATCTGAGGTACAGTTAACTCTAATGAACTTATCCTCTGCAGCAGAGGTAACTCTGGGTCTTCTTTTCCTGTGGCAGTCCTCAGCCAGTTTTTTTCATAGCGCTTGATGTTTTTTGCGACTGCACTTGAAGAAACTTCAAAGTTCTTGAAATGTTCCTTATTGACTGACCTTCATATCTTAAAGTAATGATGGACTGTTGTTTCTCTTTGCTTGTTTGAGCTGTTCTTGCCATAATATGGACTTGGTCTTTTACCAAATATCTTCTGTTCACCACCCCTACCTTGTCACAACACAACTGATTGGCTCAAACACATTAAGAAGAAAGGAAATTCCACAAGGCACACCTGTTAATTGAAATGCATTCCAGGTGACTACCTCATGAAGCTAGTTGAGAGAATGCCAAGAGTGTGCAAATCTGTCATCAAGGCAAAGGCTGGCTACTTTGAAGAATCTCAAATATAAAAATATTTTTTTATTTGTTTAACACTTATTTTGGTTACTACATGATTCCATATGTGTTATTTCATAGTTTTGATGTCTTCACTATTATTCTACAATGTAGAAAATAGTAAAAAATAAAGAAAAACCCTGGAATGAGCAGGTGTGTCCAAACTTTTGACTGGTACTGTACACACAGACACACTGTACAAAACATTAGGAACACCTGCTCTTTCCATGACATGGACTAGGGTTGTTAAGGTTAACTGTTAATCGGTTAGCTGAAAATACATTTGACCGATCATGCTTCTCCGTCTATAGGTTCATTAGCATAATTTTATTTTGGGGAATTAAATTGGCGCGTGTGTATTTTTGTTGGTCGTCATGCATTTTATTTATCCCGTGCGCACAGCATACAGAGCCTATTTTGAAGAGCGGAATAGCCTACCACCTGTCAGACAACGCGAGAATAGCTCCTCAAAAAGCCTGTAGGTTACTGGAGTGAAACCTGCTTTTGTAAGCCCAGTCATTACGCAACAAATCGCGTGTTCATTTTGATGGCCACGATTAAAAAAAGGAGCTATTTTTATTTCTCTCTCTCACCTCCCATTCGCCATTTGGATGCATAGGCTATATATAGCCTGCCAACCATTGACTATCAGCGCGTCACACACCACTTTAATGTCTGCTTGAGGCAGTATAATTGTTTGAAACCTGAACGTTTTAAATTACTTGAAATAACGAGGCGTGTCTTACCTTACTTCAAAGTAGCCTTGCAAAAAAAATCCATCCATAGAAACGTGGAGGCAATTATTTTATAATGACTTCCTCATGCCATTAACCAGGATTTCTCTCCTGTTCTATTGGTTTTCATATAAACTTTACTTCGTTGTCCAGAAGCCAAAGGCACAATCCTAGACATATAAGCAATCCATCATAGTAGTTGCTATTAGACGCTTTCTAAAGGAAAAGGTCACATCTGGCACTGCTCGCATTAGGTGCGCACTTTAGAACTGTGTTTTCCGCTAAATGCATTTAAGCAAAATGCTTTATTAGCTGTTTCATGACAGGAGTCGCATGTTCAATAATAGGTTATAGCCTTTTGACTCTAAGACGATAGCCTTGACATTGTTGCATGTTTCCATTAAGCTCGTAATGAACAATGTTGGGTCCTTGTACAGTTGAAGTCGGAAGTTTACATACACCTTAGCCAAATACATCAATTTTTCACAATTCCTGACATTTAATCCTAGTAAAAGAATCCCTGTCTTAGGTTACTAAGGATCACCACTTTATTTTAATAATGTGAAGTGTTAGAATAATAGTAGAGAGAATGATTTATTTCAGCTTTTATTTCTTTCATCACATTCCCAGTGGGTCAGAAGTTTACATACACTCAGTTAGTATTTGGTAGCATTGCCTTTAAATTGTTTAACTTGGGTCAAACGCTTTGGGTAGCCTTCCACAAGCTTCCCACAATAAGTTGGGTGAATTTTGGCCCATTCCTCCTGACAGAGCTGGTGTAACTGAGTCAGGTTTGTAGGCCTCCTTGCTCGCACATGCTTTTTCAGTTATGCACACACATTTTCTAGAGGATTGATGTCAGGGCTTTGTGACGGCCACTCCAATGCCTTGACTTTGTTGTCCTTAAGCCATTTTGCCACAACTTTGGAAGTATGCTTGGGGTCATTGTCCATTTGGAAGACCCATTTGCGACCAAGCTTTAACTTCCTGGCTGATGTCTTGAGATGTTGCTTCAATATATCCACATAATTTTCATTCCTCATGATGACATCTATTTTGTGAAGAGCACCAGTCCCTCCTGCAGCAAAGCACCCCTACAACAAGATGCTGCCACCCCCGTGCTTCACGGTTGGGATGGTGTTCTTTGGCTTGCAAGTCTTCCCCATTTTTCCTCCAAACATAACGATGGTCATTATGACCAAACAGTTCTATTTTTGTTTCATCAGACCAAAGGACATTTCTCCAAAAAGTACAATCTTTGTCCACATGTGCAGTTGCAAACCGTAGTCTGGCTTTTTTATGGCAGTTGTGGAGCAGTTGCTTCTTCCTTGCTCAGCGGCCTTTCAGGTTATGTTGATATAGGACTTGTTTTACTGTGGACATAGATACTTTTGTACCTGTTTCCTCCAGCATCTTCACAAGGTCCTTTGCTGTTGTTGTGGGATTGATTTGCACTTTTCGCACCAAAGCATGTTCATCTCTAAGAGATAGAAGACATCTCCTTCCTGAGCGGTATGACGGCGGCGTGGTCCCATGGTGTTTATACTTGCGTACTATTGTTTGTACAGATGAACGTGGTACCTTCAGGCGTTTGGAAATTGCTCCCAAGGATGAACAAAACTTGTGGAGGTCTACAATTATTTTTCTGAGGTCTTGGCTGATTTCTTTTGATTTTCCCATGTCAAGCAAAGAGGCACTGAGTTTGAAGGTAGGCCTTGAAATGCATCCACAGGTACATCTCCAATTGACTCAAATAATGTCAATCAGAAGCTTCTAAAACCATGACATAATTTTCTGGAATTTTCCAAGCTGTTTAAAGGCACAGTCAACTTAGTGTATGTAAACTTCTGACCCACTGGAATTGTGATACAGTGAATTATAAGTGAAATAATCTGTCTGTAAACAATTGTTGGAAAAATTGCTTGTCATGCACAAAGTAGATGTCCTAACCAACTTGCCAAAACTATAGTTTGTTAACAAGAAATTTGTGGAGTGGTTGAAAAACGAGTTTTAATGACTCCATCCTAAGTGTATGTAAACTTCCGACTTCAACTGTATGCATGCATAGTATCAGAGAGGAAGAAGCGATGCGAGAGGTTTCACTCTCGCCAAAATATGTCCAATGCTTTTCTATGGGCTTATTTTGGGCCTAAGCTTGTCGCCTGCCTTCTCGCCTTGGGACGACTCCCATTGTTAGGGCGGAAATGTAAGCATCTCGTCATTACATTCAGATCTCTGATAGTATTTTCTGTTGGTCACCTCGTTTTTTTGCCGTTTGTTGACCGGTTAATAAGGGTCAGTTAGTCGGCAGCACAATTTACCGAAATTTGCATCCCTAACATAGGGTGAATACAGGGGAAAGCCATCATCCCTTATTGAGGTCAATTGTTTAATCCACTTCAAATTAGAGTACATGAAGGGGTGGAGACAGGTTAAAGAAGGATTTTTAATCCTTGAGACAATTGAGACATGGATTGTGCATGTGTGCCATTCAGAGGTTGAATGGGCAAGACAAACGATTTAAGTGCCTCTGACCGAAGTATGATAGTAGATGCCAGGCACACCGGTTTTGAGTGTGTCAAGAACTGCAACGCTGCTGGGTTTTTCACACTCAACAGTTTCCTGTGTGTATCAAGAATGGTCCAACCACCCAAAGCACATCATGAAAACTTGACAACTGTGGGAAGCATTGGAGTCAACATGGGCCAGCATCCCGGTTGAACGCTTTCGACACCTTGCAGAGTCCATGCCCTGACGATTTGAGGCTGTTCTGAGGGCAAAGGGAAGTGCAACTGAATATTAGGAAGGTGTTCTTAATGTTTTGTACACTCCGTGTATATTGTACATATGTGCCACATCCTATACATTGTAGCCTCTACCGTACCATCATTCTCATAGCGCAGCAGCTCCTGCTTGGTCATTGCAGGTCCAGATCCAGAGGGCTGGGTGGAGTCACATGGCTCTTCCAGCCTGCAGAGCAGCTGTTTCTTCTTGGAGGTCAGGCTAGCCTGCTTCTCCAGCAGCTCAGCTATCTGCAGCGCCACCACCTCCAGCTCGGCCTCCACAGAGTCCAGCTCTGCCTGCACGTCTGGGGAGGAGAATATTAACAAAAAATAAAACCATCATTATTTGCTGTATTCAACGTGCTCTATGGTATCTACTACTTACGATGGAGCATTCATGTAACACACATGCCCCTCTGGTAGGGAGGAGAACATTAGGTTAATAACTATATTATCTTTAAATGACTTTTTCCTGTAATCAAAGCTCACTACGGTATCTAGGCCCTACATAGAAATAATCTAGAATATGCATTGAACATCCTTGTAGATAAACACATGTTGGCCAGGGCCTAATATTATTATTATGATATCCATTTCAAAGTTTGTCACAATCTGCCCTGGTTAGCTTTCCTCTGGGACCAATCGCATGTGATCCTATACAAGGAGACTGTCAGGTCTGACACTTCCGAGTCACTAACGACCTGTGTTTCACAGGTAGGGCGCTAATGATGTCAGACACAGATCAGTCTATTTCACAGTCACTGTTTCTCTATGGGTTCGGTACCATACTTTTAAGAAAGGGGAATAGAAATGTGAGATTACATTCACTTACCTTCGGCACTGTCACTGTCCATTTCCAAGGCAAATCTACAACACAATCAACCACCTTGCAGACTTTAATCACTCTGTTGAATAAGGGGGGAAATGGCAGTGTTATGCAATGTAGCCTGCAAGATATCGTGCCTTCAGAAAGAATTCCTACCCCTTATTTTTTTTCCCTCATTTTGTTGGGTTACAGGCAGCCTAAATTTAAAATGGATTGAACTGAGATTGTGTGTCACTGGCCTCTGCCCTAACAATAGGAGTCGTTGTCCCAAAGGTGGGAAGGCAGGCGACAAGTTTAGATCCAAAAATAAGCCCATAGAAACACATTGGCCTTATTTATGGGCAAGTGAAACCTCTCGCTTCGTCTCTTCCGCTATGATTTACACACATACCAAGCCCGTCCCCCTTCCTCTCACGCCAACAAAGTTGAGAGATCACATCTTCCTCTGAAATGGGGTTTCAACTCACTATTTGCATTTGAGGTTTGGTCCAACAGAATCGGTCATATGGACACAAAAACACATTGAGACATTATTTTACAGTAATAGAGAAGTTAAAAAGTTTATCGTTAGAAAAGTTGTCTCAACTACTCAAATTGTGCGCAGAGCAGACTACTAAAACGAGAGTGTCAATGAACATGGATTCTGGAAAATTAATGCTCAAGTTTGTCCGCCCGGCATTGGGGGTACCACTTACCGCTAGCAGCATTTTAGCCAAAGGGCTGTTATTATACTAGCTGTCTAGTCTGTGATTTATAAATATGCAATAAGAATAAAACACAATTAAATAAGTACTTGGCAACTCGTTCTCATTCTGAGAAATAAGGTAGGCCACTTGATTTCAACATCTGAACAAAGTGGACATGCTTTTCAAACAGTTGGAGACAGACAGAAGGGTGTGTTCATAACAATTCAACTGTTCAACTTTGTTTGCTAGCAACTAGATCAAAGTTGTCTAAAGATTAGCTGGCTAATCACTAGCACGTGGGCTTGAGATATTGTTGATGAGACCTGTGTTAATTGTCTAGTGCCTAATGCCTACTACAATAAGTTAGTCATTATCAGTGAATGTGCATTGTGCATGATACTAGTTAAATTTGTAACAAAAAAGGGCATTTTCATAGACATACTTGAAAGCCAGATCAGTGATTATATATATTTTTTTAAATGCAGGTTATTCAAATATTTGTATAAAATAATGAAATTATTAGTGAGTTTTATGGTTGTGGAAGGCTTATTTTTAGTCTAGATATAATTTCACAAGCCCTGAATTCATTAGACTATTGCTGACTGTTTGAAATGCAGTGTATTTGACCTTTAATAGCACAACAATCGCCCAGAAGTTTGAGAAGAAAATAAATTGAGATATAAAATAGAGTTTAATGGTTTTGAAAGGAGAAAACTGAGGATGGATCAACAACACTGAAAATAAATATATTCCAAAACATGCATCCTGTTTGCAATAAGGCACAAATTGCCTTATGCATAAAATGTGGCAAAGAAATTAACTTTATGTCCTGAATACAAAGTGTTATGTTTGGGGCAAATTCAACACAACACATCACTGAGTAGCACTCTCCATATTTTCAAGGATGGTGGTGGCTGCATCATGTTATGGGTATGCTTGTCGTCAGCAAGGACTAGGGAGTTTAAGATAAAAAGAAACGGAATAGAGCCGTTTCTAACTGACACTGGGAAACAAATTCACCTTTCAGCAGGACAATGACCTCAAACACAAGGACAAATCTACACTGGAGTCGCTTACTAAGACGACATTGAATGTTCCTGAGTGGCCTAGTCACAGTTTTTACAAATTGGCTTGAAAATCTATGGCAAGAATTGAAAATGGCTGTCTACCAATGGCCAACAATCAACTTGACAGAACTTGAAGAATTTTTGTAAAAAATTATGTGGAAATATTGTACAATACAGGTGTACAACACTCTAGAGACTTACCCAGAAAGATTTAGCTGTAATCGCTGCCAAAGGTGAGTCTAACATGTATTGACTCAGTGGATTGAATACTTAATTTTTTTTTTTTTACAAATGTTAGAATTTTTCTTCCACTTTGACAAAAAAATTACAATTAAAATCCATTTTAATCTCACCTTGTAAGACAATAAATGTGGAAAAAGTCAAGGGGTGTGCATACTTTCTGAAGGCTCTGTAAATAACATGTAAAACATTGCTTACACAATCTTTCTCCCTCAACATTGGATATGTAAGGGATAATCAACGAGGAGCTATGCGTTCTATGGAAAATAATGAGATGGAAGGTGTGTTTCAAGACATGCTAGCTGAGTAGAACTGCTAGTTTAGCTAACCAAACCATCAGTCCTAGCTTGCCATTATGAAAAATTCAACAATGCCAATAATGTTTTCAATTCGACTATTGCTTTCAAAAGCAGCTCAAACATTAAACATGTAAAGAATGAAATATTGGCAATGAATTCTACAGTGCAATTATACTGTCCATTATTTAGGGAAAGAATGCCCTTCAAGCCAATCAGAAACAAGTATTCAACAATGCCATGGTATAATGTGCATTATAAACTGGGTGGTTCGAGCCCTGAATGCTGATTGGCTGAAAGCTGTGGTATATCTGACCATATACCATGTGTATGACAAAACATTTATCTGTACTGCTCTAATTACATTGGTAACCAGTTTATAATAGCAATAAGGCACCTCGGGGGTTTGCGTCGTGGATATGAACAGCCCTTAGGTGGTATATTGGCCACATACCACACTCCCTCGGGATTTATTTCTTAATTAACCAAGGATATATTATAAACTGTATGCTTAAAATACACTTTGAATCTATCCATACACGAACAAGCTGTTTCCTTGAGCTTTTGGCAAGCAGGCCGGAATGTAAACATTTATTGTGTAAAGTAAACGGACATGTGTGAACCGGGAAAGCCCCCACCCTTCCTCCATGTGGCTTTACCACTTTTCTTAGCTTTTTCTTCACCACATTAGATTGCTAGCCAATGATGGTTAGATAAATAGATTGCCAATGATCAACCACCCTAGCAGAAGGTTAACCAGCCTCCATCGGGAATCAGCCACCTGCTACACCAAACAGCCTAATGTTAATGTTAGCCAACCTGTAGCTGACTAGCTAGCAAATTATACTTCAACTTTTTGACAGCTACATATTTGGCTAGCCATTAATGATACTAACATGTGGGACGAAATTATGGAAAATGAGGGAAAGAGGATGTTGAAAGAACAAAGCAAAACTCACCATCAAAAATGTACTCGCCTCACTTGAGTTTGCACTGTTTATTAGCGCTCCCTTTTTTCTTGATCGTTGCTAGACAGCTCGCGCGGGTGATTTTTTTTTTTTTTTGTGCAGACCAATCAGATTGCTGTTTCACTTTCTCCACGGTATGGGGTACATTCAACAAACCAACTGCAATCAATGCTGAGTAAATGTTGTATTTTTATTTTACCTTTATTTTACAATACAATACAACCTGAAAACATTTTCCATCCGGAAAATTGACGTTTATGTAGGCAGGGCAGATATTTTCCAGCAACTACCTAGTTATATTCAGCAGATAAGTGCTCTCCTTATTTTTTTCATGAACGTTTTTAATACAACCCTTTAGAATGTTGAATGCAACCCTGATTTTGTCCGGAAGAATGATATTTTTGATGAAACCAAGAAGGCATGTTTCCGGAAGACGTGGCTAGTGCTACAGTGGCAGCACTTGAACTTGTATTTTAGTAAAATACAATTAACAGTGTCAACTTTTATATTTTACAAGCTGTTGATTCATTGTCAAAATGATCTCTCTAACGGACTCACAGAGTAAGGCGATTTCTATTTTATCTAACGGTTGTTGCTTGCCAACTTGGTCCAGCTCTCTAACTAACATTAGCAAGCTATCCTCAGCTACATTACTAATGCGCTATTCTCTTATGTGAGGAAAACAGCTAGAAATAGCTAGCCTGCTGAATCGTATTTGTGTACTAGATAGAGTGACCATTGACAGCTAACGTTAGCTAGCTAATGACATTCATTCTGAACCAGATGGCTAGTTAGGGAGGGTGGATGTCAGTTGAAAGTACGGGGGGGATAGGCTGTGGAATGGTTGGATGCCATTCCATTTGCTCCGTTCCGGCCATTATTATGAGTTGTCCTCCCCTCAGCAGTCTCATGTGATTCAAACGTATTAACGTTAGTGTGCTTGGATACTTTAAATAATGTGATTCTTCTTTCTTGCAGAGATCGGAATGGGACTAACAGGCTTCGGCGTGTTTTTCCTCTTCTTTGGAATGATTCTGTTTTTTGACAAAGCCCTCCTTGCCATAGGAAATGTGAGTGATTTCATCATCACCATCCACAGTTCATATATTTGTCTGCCTTCTGCAGCTACATACACGAGGCTTACGTTTTGCTATATTTATTGGAACGTTGGTCTGAAATGCAATTCCATTATCTCTGAGTGACACTGAGAAAAACACAGCTGCAGAGCCCTCCTTGCCTTTCTGACTCTCTCAACTGAGCACAATCACCACCTTATAGAGTAGTGGGGAATTGTAGGGTTTAACTGTGAAGTACTCTGTCATTGTCAACAAACATTGACATTGTCTGTTCCCTGTCCCTTCTATCTCGCTATAGATCCTGTTTGTGGCTGGCCTGTCGTTTGTGATCGGTCTGGAGAGGACGTTCCGGTTCTTCTTCCAGAAACACAAGATGAAGGCAACTAGCTTCTTCCTGGGTGGAGTGTTGATCGTTCTTATTGGCTGGCCCATTGTGGGAGTGGTCCTGGAGGTCTATGGATTTTTCCTTTTATTCAGGTGGGTAAAGTACAGGCCCCAGGCTGTTTGCTAAGCTTATCTTTCGAATAAAATGCAGTCTTGAGGAAAACAAGCCAAGGAAATCTTTGTTTGTCCTGTCAACTGTCTCGCCCCCACCCCCTGTTGAGTGCAGCCCTCATTTTATGCAAGGGCTTGCTGCGTGTAAAGATCCGTAGTCCGTCATCATGTGCTTGCTGATGTCAACTAACTCTCTCTCTTTATCTTCTCCAGGGGTTTCTTCCCAGCGGCAGTAGGCTTCATCAGAAGGATACCCTTCCTGGGCTCCCTGCTAAACCTCCCATTCATCAGTGGGGTGAGTTCAGAGAGGTAGTGGTAAAAAAAAAATAGCTGGGTAAATTCTGATTTCCGGTCATGGTGAAAAAAGAAACGCTCCAATAGTTTCAATGCATTATTCCCGGTGGGTAAACTGTTTACACTTCGTTTACCCTCCACTACACCACTGTGTGAGGAAGAGTATGGCAACAGGAGCTACAATGCAGTGGGTGCTGGGTAGGCTGAGGTGGTTATACTAAAGACAACACAGGGTCCAATTGGCCTCTGACATTGGTTCTGGAAGGCTGTAGTGTCTCATACTGTCACTCAATCTTCTATCATATAAGTGTGTGTGTGTTATGCGGTGTATGTTCGTGAAGTCACTTGTTTTGAGGAGAATGTGTCTCTGTCTCTTTTTAAAGCCTTCATAATTAACTCTGAGGACAATCCGCTGTCTTGGTCAGTCACTGCAGATTTTCCCTTGCATGTGAGCATGATTCACATCTGTTTATAATGTATGTTATACTGTAATGTTGCCTTATGCCTGACCAGAGTAGGGAACCATTGGTATTGGAAATAATTTATACTAGGACACCAGCAACAGCATTTATCCTACACGCCATTTTGAATAGTCTACTCAATCAGTCACGTCAAGCAAACATTTAATTTTCCCATGTACAACTATGCACTAAACGTTTTAGTCAAGCTTATATATGTCATCTATTTTTGCTCTACTTTGCAAAGGGGGGCGGTAGACTGTTGACTTAAATTAGTTTATTTTCTCTCTCTCTTTCAGTTCGTGGACAAAGTGGGAGAGAGCAACACCATGGTATAACAGTGACTTTTTGTTTATGGAGAAAAACAATCTATTATATTTATGATACAGTAGTTCTCATAAAGCCACTTAACCCCCATTGGTCAATTGCTTACCTCCAACAGTTAGCTAGGTCATTTTCATGAGACTTTGTATATTAAGACCTCTTCCCATTTAAAGGGAAAACAGTCAGCTTTTTTGTATCTTGATTCTGCAATTTGAAGGTCCGTACCAGCCAAGGGTACCAGTCCTGGTTGCTACGGGCCACTGTTACTAATGAATCTGGAGTTGGTTACGATGGCTACCCCAGAATGTTTTACATGCTGTTGAATGCTGCTCTCCTCTAATGGAGTACTCCCCACGAGGAGGAGAGTCCCTCTACTGGACTGAAGAGAACTAGTGTCCATTTTGGCGCTCTTACTCTGCTATTGAATGTACAGACAAACTCACCATGTCATCGCCTCTGGACAACATCAGAAGAGGTGTGGCGGAGGAGAGCTGGTCCTATTGTTACATTGTAGATGGCCCAGGGGGTTTTCCTAGTGCTGTGCTGTCTTGCCAAAAAATGAACTAGGGGTTAGCGAGATGGCACAAACAGGTCTTAGACCATGTTAGGGTTTCCTGACCATATGACCAGACCAGGGAAAACTCAAAGCCATATTTAAAGGTGGTTTCCTGGTCAGGTATTGGAAAGACTCCTGGTCCTACTTATGGTGCCTGTGCTTTCTCATACTGGACTGAAACTTGAGTCCCGTGGAAGAAAATAGCTTTACTTTCCTTTTCTCTCACGCCTGTTATGATTACCAGATCTGGCAGTTGCATATTTTCCCTTCATTTTTCTGTCGTTTCTGTGTATGACTGGATGAGGAAGCTCTGTAGATGATTATTATTTATTATTTTCAAGAGCAACATTTGAGTTGGAATTTTATCAATGTTAGCTATAGTAATGGAGGGTACTGAATGGAATGGCTAATGGGATATGACAATGGTTTTACAATGTTTTGTCTGACACTTTAGTAATTACGCTTTAAAAAAACGTGCCTTGTGCCGTTGTCTGTCATTCATTGTTTTTGATTGTGAGAAATTGCAAATATACTAAACAAAAAATATGAACGCAACATGTAAAGTATTGGTTTCATGAGCTGAAATAAATGATCCCAGAAATTTTCCATACACACACAAATCATATTTCTCTCAAATTTTTTCCACACATTTCTTTACATCCCTGTTAGTGAGTATTTCTCCTTTGCCAAGATAATCCATCCACCTGACAGGTGTGGCATATCAAAAAGGTGATTAAACAGCATTATCATTACACAGGTGCACTGTGTGCTGTGGACAATAAAATACCACTCTAAAATGTGCAGTTTTGTCACACAACACCACAGATGTTTCAAATTTTGAGGGAGCGTGCAATTGGTATGCTCACTGCAGGAATGTCCACGAGAGCTGTTGCCAGATCATTTAATGTTAATTTCTCTACCATAAGCCACCTCAAACATTTTAGAAAATTTGGTAGTACGTCCAACTGCAGACCACGCCAGCCCAGGACCTTCACCCCCCGGGGTATTTTCTGTCGATAATAAAGCCCATTTGTGGGGAAAAACAAATTCTGATTGGCTGGGTCTAGCTCCTGTGCGCCCCTGACCAGTCATGTGAAATTCATAGATTAGGGTCTAATTAATTTATTTCAATTGACTGATTTCCTTATATGAACTGTAACTCAAATGGTTGAAATTGTTGCATTTATATTTTTGTTCAGTATACAGTGCATTCGGAAATTATTCAGACCCCCTTGACTTTTTCCACATTTTGTTATGTTACAGCCTTATTCTAAAATGTATTATAGATTATAATTGATAAAAAAAAATTTAAAAAAAAACATACCATATTTATAAGTATTCTGACCCTTGAAATTGAGCTCAGGTACATCGTGTTTTCATAGATCATCTATCAATCTACACCCAATAGCCCATAATGACAAAGGAATAACAGATTTTTTTTAATGTATGCAAATGTATTTCAAAAATAAAGAAAATGAAATATCACATTTACATAAGTATTCAGACCCTTTACTCAATACTTTGTTACAGCCTCGAGTCTTCTTGGGTATGACGCTACAAGCTTGTCACACCTGTATTTGGGGAGTTTCTCTCATTCTTCTCTGCAGATCCTCTCAAGCTCTGAGGTTGGATGGAGAGCGTCGCTGCACAGCTTTCTTCATGTCTCTCCAAAGATATTCGATCGGGTTGAAGTCGGGGCTCTGGCTGGGCCACTCAAGGATATTTGTGTGCTTAGGGTCGTCCTGTTGGAAGGTGGATCTCTGTACTCTGCTCCATTAATCTATCCCTCAAGCCTGACTAGTCTCCCAGTCCCTGCCGCTGAAAAACATCCCCACAGCATGATGCTGCCACCACCATGCTTCACCGTAGGAATGTTTCCAGGTTTCCTCCAGATGTGACACTTCAGGCCAAAGACTTAAATCTTGGTTTCATTAAACCGGAGAATCATTTTTCTCATGGTCTGAGAGTCCTTTAGGTATGACACTAGGCGAGACCCAAATGCAGACACAGGAGTCAGATGGTTGGAGTTTAAGATGTTTAATAAATCCAAAGGGAATAGGCAAGAGAATAGTCGTGGACAGGCAACAGGTCATAACCAGATCAGAGTCCAGGAGGTACAGAGTGGCAGGCAGGCTCGATGTCAGGGCAGGCAGAATGGTCAGGCAGGCAGGTACAGAGTCCAGAACAGGCAAGGGTCAAAACCGGGAAGACTAGAAAAAGGAGAAAAGGAAAACGGGAAACACCACTGGTAGGCTTGGACATACAAGATGAACTGGCACAGAGAGATAGGAAACACAGGGATAAATACACTGGGGAAAACAAGCGCTACCTGGAGGGGGTGGAGACAATAACGAGGACAGGTGAAAGAGATCAAGGTGTGACATTAGGTGCCTTTTGGCAAACTCCAAGCGGGCTGTCATCTGCCTTTTACTGAAGAGTGACCACTTTACCATAAAGGCCTGATTGATGGAGTGTTGCAGAGATGGTTCCTCCACAGAGGAATTCTGGAGCTCTGTCAAAGTGACCAACAGGTTCTTGGTCACCTCCCTGACCAAGGCCTTTCTACCCCGATTACTCAGTTTGGCCGGGCATCCAGCTCTAGGAAGAGTCTTGGTGGTTCCAAACTTCTTCCATTTAAGAATGATGGAGTGTTCTTGGGGACCTTCAATGCTGCAGACATTTTTTGGTACCCTTCCCCAGATCTGTGCCTCAACACAATACTGTCTCGGAGCTCAACGGACAGTTCCTTCAACCTCATGGTTTGGTTTTTGCTCTGACATGCACTGTCAACTGTGGGACCTTATATAGACAGGCGTGTGCCTTTCCAAATCATGTCCAATCAATAGAATTTACCACAGGTGGACTCCAACCAAGTCGTAGAAACACCTCAAGGATGATCAATGGAAACAGGATGCACCTGAGCTCAATCTCGAGTCTCATAGCAAAGGGTCTAAATACTTATGTAAATAAGGTATTTATGTTTTTGTTTTTTTGATGTGCTAAAATTTCTAAAAATGTGTTTTGTTTTCGCTTTGTCATTATGGGGTATTGTGTGTAGAGGATTTTTTTTTACATCCATTTTAGAATAAGGCTGTAACGTAACAAAATGTTGAAAAAGTCAAGGAGTCTGAATACTTTCCAAATGCACTGTAGATGCCAGGATAAACTTGGAACTGGACCAGGGGCATTTCAGCATGTCTATATAGCCTATGCCAAACAAGGCACTTGCATACACTATGGCAGTGGTTCCCAAACTATTTATAGTCCCGTACCCCTTCAAACATTCAACCTCCAGCTGCGTACCCCCTCTAGCACCAGGGTCAGCGCACTCCCAAATGTTGTTTTTTGCCATCATTGTAAGCCTGCCACACACACACTATACGATACATTTATTAAACATGAGAATGAGTGTGAGTCTTTGTCATAGGACCAGGGCACAAATAATAATATAATAATAATCTATAATTTTGCTCTTTATTTAGCCATCTTACATATAAAACCTTATTTGTTCATCAAAAATGGTGAATAACTCACCACAGGTTAATAAGAAGGGTGGGCTTGAAAGGATGCACATAACTCTGCAATGTTGGGTTGTATTGGAGAGAGTCTCAGTCTTAATTGACCCCCCGTAAACGTAACGTACATATACCAGGAGCTGTGCCAGGCCCGCCACGTCTGTTGACTCATCCAGCTGTAACGCATATAATTCACTGGCTTGTATGCGAAGCAGTAATTGTTTCAAAACATCTCCTGCCATGTCACTTACAGTGGATTTAAAAAGTCTACACACCCCTGTTAAAATGCCAGGTTTTTGTGATGTAAAATAATGAGACAAAGATAAATTATGTCAGAACTTTTTCCACCTTTAATGTGACCTATAACGTGAACAATTCAATTGAAAAACAAACTGAAATCTTTGAGGGGATTTTTTTTTTTTAAATCACAATAGCCTGGTTGCATAAGTGTGCACACCCTTAAACTAATACTTTGTTGAAGCACCTTTTGATTTTATTCCAGCACTCAGTATTTTTGGGTAGGAGTCTATTAGCATGGCACATCTTGATGTGGCAATATTTGCTCACTCTTCTTTGCAAAAGCGCTCCAAATCTGTCAGATTGCGAGGACATCTCCTGTGCACAGCCCTCTTCAGATCACCCCAGAGATGTTCAATTGGATTCAGGTCTGGGCTCTGGCTGGGCCATTCCAAAACGTTAATCTTCTTCTGGTGAAGCCATGCTTTTGTGGATTTGGATGTGTGCTTTGGGTCGTTGTCGTGCTGAAAGGTGAACTTCCTCTTCATCTTCAGCTTTCTAACAACCGCCTGAAGGTTTTGTGCCAAAATTGCCAGCTTTTTTGGAACTGTTCATAATTCCCTCCACCCTGACTAAGGCCCCGGTTCCAGCTGAAGAAAAACAGCCCCAAAGCATGATGCTGCCACCCCCATGCTTCACTGTGGGTATGGTGTTCTTTGGGTGATGTGCAGTGTTGTTTTTGCGCCAAACATACCTTTTGGAATTATGGCCAAAAAGTTCAACCTTGGTTTCATCAGACCATAACACATTTCCCACGTGCTTTTGGGGGACGTGATGTTTGTTTTTGCAAACTTCAGCCGGGCTTGGATGTTTTTCATTGTAAGAAAAGGCTTCCGTCTTGCCACCCTACCCCATAGCCCATTCATATGAAGAATACGGGAGATTGTTGTCACATGTAGCACACAGCCAGTACTTGCCAGAAATTCCTGCAGTTCCTTTAATGTTGCTGTAGGCCTCTTGGAAGCCTCCCTGACCAGTTTCCTTCTCGTCTTTTCATACATTTTGGAGGGACGTCCAGTTTTTGGTAAATATCTCTGTGGTGCCATATTTTCTCCACTTAATGACTGTCTTCACTGTGTTCCATGGTATATGTAATGCTTTGGAAATTATTTTGTACCCTTCTCCTGACTGATATCTTTCAACAATGAGATCCCTGTGATGCTTTGGAAGCTCTCTGCGGACCATGGCTTTTGCTCTGAGATGCAACTAAGAAAATGTCAGGAAAATCCTACTAGAACAGCTGAACTTTGTCACTTTAAATGATGGCCGGTGTCACTTTAAATGATGGCCGGTGTGTAATGACTTCTATTTAACATGAGTTTGAATGTGATTGGTTAATTCTGAACACAGCCACATCCCCAGTTACATTTACATTTACATTTAAGTCATTTAGCAGACGCTCTTATCCAGAGCGACTTACAAATTGGTGCATTCACCTATAATATCCAGTAGAACAACCACTTTACAATAGTGCATCTAAATCTTTTAAAGGGGGGGGGGGGGTTAGAAGGATTACTTTATCCTATCCCAGGTATTCCTTAAAGAGGTGGGGTTTCAGGTGTCTCCGGAAGGTGGTGATTGACTCCGCTGTCCTGGCATCGTGAGGGAGCTTGTTCCACCATTGGGGTGCCAGAGCGGCGAACAGTTTTGACTGGGCTGAGCGGGAACTGTGCTTCCTCAGAGGTAGGGAGGCGAGCAGGCCAGAGGTGGATGAACGCAGTGCCCTTGTTTGGGTGTAGGGCCTGATCAGAGCCTGAAGGTACGGAGGTGCCGTTCCCCTCACAGCTCCGTAGGCAAGCACCATGGTCTTGTAGCGGATGCGAGCTTCAACTGGAAGCCAGTGGAGAGAGCGGAGGAGCGGGGTGACGTGAGAGAACTTGGGAAGGTTGAACACCAGACGGGCTGCGGCGTTCTGGATGAGTTGTAGGGGTTTGATGGCACAGGCAGGGAGCCCAGCCAACAGCGAGTTGCAGTAATCCAGACGGGAGATGACAAGTGCCTGGATTAGGACCTGCGCCGCTTCCTGAGGATGTGCACACTTATGTAACCAGGTTATTGTAAGGTTTTTATTTTTCATTTTTCCCCCTTGAAGATTTCAGTTTGTTTTTCAATTGAATTGTTCACATTATAGGTCACATTAACAGTAGAAAAAGTTCTGACATGATTTATCTTTGTCTCATTCTTTTACATCACAAAAACCTGGCATTTTAACAGGGTTGTGTAGACTTTTTATATCCACTGTATGCGTCATGAAACAGTGTTGTTTGATGAAGGCAATGTCTGCTCAATAGTTAAGGTTTCCCACGAGAGAGTAACGGTTAATGTGATTGGATGTTAATTATTTGACATTGTATTGTTATTTTGCTGAACACTAGATGGTTTAATTTTATTTTTGGCAGTGAAACGAGGCTACTTAGGCGAGAAAAAAACCTCACCCAAATGTATAGCCCATTGGGAAATATGAATGTACTGTTTGAAAATTTGAATTAAAAAAATGTTTTTAAAAAAAGGGTATTTTTATTTTTTTAAATGTGAATCACATTTTTATTTGGCGTACCCCCGACGGCATTGCGCTTACCACTGGGGGTATGCGTACCCCAGTTTGGGAATACCTGCACTATGGTAATAGACTCACAGGTCACAGGGTCAATAACATGACATCACTACTCACGTCAATGGACTTTATGACACATTATAATGGCAGGCCTGTTTTTGTCTCAACATTTATGCACAGAAAATGTAAGACTGTAGTCCTTCATTTTTTAATTTTTTATTTAACTTGTATTTAACGAGGCAAGTCCAGATGGCCTTACTATTATTTTGTTCATTTTTAATGTATGAATAACTTTTAGAATAATGTATTCTTTGTCTCCATACACATTACATTGTAGGCATATGGTAGGCCTACTACACTACAATTGTTTAGTTTTAGTTGTGGATTGTTTACCAGCGTTAGACTATATATAATAATTGATGGTAATGTCAATGAGAATCCCAGGGAACCCATCACCTCCAGCTTCCCTGAGTCTATCCCAATCAAACACTCCTACATTCATTGGGAGACTGTCAGCTGTTCATTCATAAAAACGACCAGGCATCTATCCATGAACCGCTTCAGTGCACAAGAAGTAAACATATCAATATTTCCAAAGCAATTACTTTCATTTTTTACAACAGTAAGAATACTGATAGTGTCTCAGCATTTTGCATTAAATGGCTTCTTTCTTGACTTTTGATAAAAGATGACCTTATACAGTGCCTTCAGAAAGTACTCACACACTTTGACTTTTTCCAAATTTTGTGGTGTTACAGCCTAAATTTTAAAAGGGATTAAATTTAGATTTTTTTGTCACAACAATACCCCATAAAGTCAAAGTGGGATTACAGTACAAGTCAAAAGTTTGGACACACCTACTCATTACATTTTTCTTTGTTTATACTATTTTGTACATTGTAGAATAATAGTGAAGACATCAAAACTATGAAATAACACATATGGAATCATGTAGTAACCAAAAGGGTGTTAAACAAATCAAAATATATTTTATATTTGAGATTCTTCAAAGTAGCCACCCTTTGCCTTGATGACAGCTTTGCACACTCTTGGCATTCTCTCAACCAGCTTCATGAGGAATGCTTTTCCAACAATCTTAAAGGAGTTCCCACATATGCTGAGCACTTGTTGGATGCTTTTCCTTCACTCTGCAGTCTGACTCATCCCAAACCATCTCAATTGGGTTGAGGTCAGGTGATTGTGGAGGCCAGGTCATCTGATGCAGAACTCCATCACTCTCATTCTTGATCAAATAGCCCTTACACAACCTGGAGGTGTGTTTTGAGTCATTGTCCTGTTGCAAAACAAATGATAGTCCCACTAAGCGCAAACCAGATGGGATGGCGTATCGCTGCAGAATGCTGTGGTAGCCATGTTGGTTAAGTGTGCCTTGAATTCTAAATAAATCACAGACAGTGTCACCAGCAAAGCACCTTCACACCATCACACCTCCTCCTCCATGCTTCACGGTGGGAACCACACATGCAGAGATCATCCGTTCACCTACTCTACGTCTCACAAAGACACGGCGGTTGAAACCAAAAACCTAGAATTTGGACTCATCAGACCAAAGGACAGATTTCCACAAGTCTAATGTCCATTGCTCATGTTTCTTGGTCCAAGCAAGTCTCTTCTTATTAATGGTGTCCTTTAGTAGTGGTTTCTTTGTGAATCGACCATGAAGGCCTGATTCACGCAGTCTCCTCTGAACAGATGATGTGTCTGTTATTTGAACTCTGTGAAGCATTTATTTGGGCTGCAATCTGAGGTACAGTTAACTCTAATGAACTTATCCTCTGCAGCAGAGGTAACTCTGGGTCTTCCTTTCCTGTGGTGGTCCTCATGAGAGCCAGTTTCATCATAGCGCTTGATGGTTTTTGCGACTGCACTTTTTCTGGATTGACTGACCTTCATGTCTTAAAGTAATGATGGACTCTCGTTCCTCTTTGCTTATTTGAGCTGTTTTGCCATAATATGGACTTGGTCTTCTGTATACCACCCCTACCTTGTGACAACACAACTGATTGGCTGAAACGCATTAAGATGGAAAGAAATTCCACAAATTAACTTTTAACAAGGCCACACCTGCTAATTGAAATGCATTCCAGGTGACTACCTCATGAAGCTGGTTGAGAGAATGCCAAGCGTGTGCAAAGCTGTCATCAAGGCAAAAGGTGGCTATTTTGACGAATCTGAAATATATTTCGATATGTTTAATACTGTTTTGGTTACTACATGATTCCATATGTGTTATTTCATAGTTTTGATGTCTTCACTATTATTCTACAATGTTTGAATAAGTAGGTGTGTCCACATTTTTGACTGGTACTGTGTAGTTTTTTTAAATTTGTACAAATATATTAAAAAAGAAAAGCTAAAATGTCTTGAGTCAATAAGTATTGAACCCCTTTGTTATGGCAAGCCTAAATAAGTTCAGGAGTAAACATATGCTTAGTAAGTCACATAATAAGTTGCATGGACTGACTGTGTGCAATAATAGATTATTAACATTATTTTTGAATGAGTGCCTCATCTCTGTACCCCACACATTCAATTAATTATCTGTAAGGTCCTTCAGTAGAGCAGTGACTTTTACACACAGATTCAACCACAAAGAACAGAGAGGTTTTCCAATGTCTCGCTAAGAAGGGCACCTATTGGAAGATGGGATTTTTTTCTTCCTAAAAGCAGACATTGAATATCCCTTTGAGCATGGTGAAGTTATTTATTACACTTTGGATGGTGTATCAATACACCCAGTCACCACAAAGATGAAGGCGTCTTTCCTAACTCACAGAGTACCACTATTCATATTTTCAAGCATGGTGGTGGTTGCATCATGTTATGGGTATGCTTGTCATCGGCAAGGACAAGGGAGTTTTTTGACGATTAAAATATATGTAATAAAGCTTAGCGCAGGGAAAATCCTATAGGAAAACCAGGTTCAGTCTGACACTGGGAGACAAATTCTTCTTTCAGCAGGACAAAAACCTAAAACACAAGGCCAAATATACACTGGAGTTGCTTACCAAGACAACATTGAATGTTCCTGAGTGGCTTAGTTACAGTTTTGACTTAAATCGTCTTGAAAATCTATGGCAAGACTTGAAAATTACTGTCTAGCAAAGATAAACAACCAACTAAACAGATTGAAGTTGAAGAATGAAAAAATAATAATATGCTAATATTGTACAATCCGGGTGTGCAAAGCTCTTAGAGACCCAGACAGACTCACAGCTGTAATTGTTGCCTAAAGAGACTCTAACATGTATTGACTCAGGGGGTTGAATACTTATGCCATCAAGATATGACGTTTTCATTTTTCATACATTTTTTACTAAATTTAGATTATTTTTTTTTACTTTGACATTACAGAGTATTTTGTGTAGATCATTGACAAAAATGACAATGAAATCCATTTTAATCCCACCTTGTAACACAAAATGTGTCAAAAGTCAAGGGATGTGAATACTTTCTGAAGGCACTGTAGATCTATGATTGCCTTTGGCAGCTAATTGTATTCATAAAATGTGTATTGTGTACATTAAAATGTGAGTAAGTGATTTGATTGGTTCCTCTCTGCATTCCCTCTCTGAGCTTGGAGCCCACCTCTCTTTCATCAAATTGACATGACCTATCGCTGTTGACATCCATAACGTGTTGCGCTGTGGGCTACGAGGTCTCCCCCACCCGTCCAACATAAATACAGGGACAGCACTCGCCAAGGCACACAACTTCTGCCCTTTTCCACTTGAAACAGATCTCTACCGGCATTACAGGGATCTAACATCCTCCGTCGCAATGAAAGTAAGTTGCCTATTAGGGAGGTATATTTTGATCTTTGCGTTCTCACGAATGGAGATGCGCATGGCGCACACAAATTATTACGTTCTTGTCATTTATTTTGAAGGCATATTTGTTTTACATTGTCCGCTTGTTCATACAGCATAACTCTACTTTTACATGTTTCAGGGTGTGAGGACTATTACAGCTTATGCACTTGCTCTTTTACTTCTGGCAACGCTCGTCTCCCATTCGTGGAGTGCACCGAAGGGCAGTTTCCAGAGGAGAAATTGGTCGCCTCAGGCAATGCTGTACCTCAAGGGCACCCGTATGTCTACTACCTATTTTAGCCTAATCATACTTTGCATTCCCTTGACATACCTTTTAAATGTATTTCTGCATGTATGTCCTCCACAGAGAATAATTGCAAATAATATGCATTTATTAGCTGTTTTTATGGCACAACTATAATGATATTTCATGTACAGAGATTAACATGATCATTTAAATCTGAATTATTTATTATTTCCTCATTATGTATGTTTATTTATGAATGCAACTAAAATATATTGTATTTCATAACTGTGTGTGACTGTGTGTATGTTGCTGTTACAGAGGGACGGCGATTTATCAGCGAGGACAGAAAAGAAGGAGACGTATATGACACATTACATTTAGGTAAATACAATACGCTTGTATTCGGCAGTAGGCACATATTCTTCTTTTGTGTGGCTCTTCTACTGTATGGCTCTGTAAAGTAGTGCACTGTATGGGGAATTGGAGGATTTGAGATTTTACCATCATCTTTTACTTTGACCTATCATTCCTCTGTATGACATCCTTTTTTCAGAGACTCGCAGTCAAAACACAGAGAAACTCAGTGTGAACCAGGCAGCCACAGTCCTGCTCAACTTCCTGCAACAAGCCAAGGAGGACAGTGAGTTGGGTCATATTATAACCTACAGTAATGGTTAAGGATACATCCAAGCTAGATAGGAAAGCCACCTCAATAGGCGCTAATTCAGGCATCGACTTCCCCCAACTACATCCAAGCTATAGGTTTGAAATGGCCATAAAGGTAATTGCACTGTTAACTTTTTTTGTTTCAGGAGAAGAAAATCTTGAACAACTGTACTTTCAAGACTTGCCGGCATGGAAAAGAGAGTACTTCTGATGTGTTTTATAATGTATTTATTATTGTTGATAACATTCTAATCTATTGCATTTGTTGATCTCTTGTTGGATGTAGAGTATTTAATGCGATGTGAGAAAAACACTGGACTCTAAGTACGGCTACACTGAAAATGTTTGAATGTATTATTTAATAAAATGTGGAATAAAATGATTTAGAATTCATAGCAACACTTGTCTGAGGGTATATCTGATCATATGTTCAGGACTAGGTTTGGCCATCCCAGGCTATAGAGAGAGAGACTTCTCAATGCAATTCCTGATATATAATAATTGATTAAACTATTCATGTCTCATATCCTATGGGCATGAGGGGACTTTTAGCATCAAAAGAATAGGCATTTTCTCTTAGAAAATATACATAGGTAGTATGTGTAACAGCTACTTGAGACTCAGTGTCCCTGCAACAGAGCTAATATTGTATGTTCTGGGCTGGAACAAAAACCTCCACATACTGCAGCTCTCAAGGACCAGGGTTGGCCATCCCAGGCTAGTAGCGAGAGATCTCTCAGTTGGCAGACTCCCCTGGGTGTGTCTTCTTGCCCTCGGGCGTGGCACCCAGAGTGAATGGGGCTTTGATGTTCTGCCTGTCCCTCTCCGCCTCCTTATCTTCATCATACGGCTCTTCATCATCATCATCATCCTCCTCATCGCTGTGGTGGGGGGTGGAGTGCACTGACGCCGAGGGGGAGGGGGGCACAGAGCCGGGGCGGGGGTAACGGAATCCCTCTGTCTGAGGAGAGAGAGAGAGGAGAGACAAATTATTCACGTCTGTGGAAAAACCACAGTGCAACTGTACCTGTACAATACATACAAAATACAAACCATGAACAAATGAGCAGAGAGAGAGACAGGGAGAGATTGTTTTACTTAAGAGGACAGTGCTTAGAGAACAGTAGTAACAGATTGCACAAATACAAAATCATGTCTTGTCATTTACTAAAATGTTAGGTTGTCAATTAAAGCGAAGGGAATGGATGAACTCTGGGTCTCTGATGCATCTATAGTGTCAATCAATAGAGTCAGAGGAAGACAAACTCTCCTCCGTATCTCACCTGTGGCGGGGCCAGCGGCTCCATCTTGAACTTGTCAGGGAAAGCCCTGCTGAGAGCCAGGCTCCGGGCGTGCATGTAGAACTGCAAACATAAATCAACTGAATCAATTGAACCGCAAGTAAAACACAACTGAACCAATCCCAAATCAACTGAACTAGTCTGGAGAAGGAACAATAAAATACTTCTCAGAGGAAAGAAGGGACATTGTTTACATTATATGTTACAAAAATAAATCGTACCAATAACAAAGAATAGCAATGAAGTTAGCACCAAAAGCATGCAATTCAGTGGAATTACTTTCAGTAGGCTGCAATGTTGGTCATAGTATTTTGTTTTCTAAACTTTGTTGCATTGTGAGATCCACCAGCCTTTCAAACCATTAGGTAAACAGGGACATGAACCTATAGCGACTCACCCGTCCCAGGTACCTCCAGTCCAGCAGGTCCGACAGTCTCTCTGTGCGGTTCCTCTGGATGATGCGCTGTCGTCTGGACTGCTGGCAGAACCCGAACATGAACTGGGTCAGCTGGTTACACGAGTCATCTGCCGAGCGGAACCGCCGGTCCACTATGTAGATCCCTGAGAGGAGCGGGATAGGAACGGACCACTGAGACGCAGGAATAAAGTATTCCATTCTAATGTAAATAGAGTATTTATTCTATTCTAAACTGCTGACTGATAGGAAGTAGGGGCTTGAATTTCACTGATAAAAAGAGTTCTTCTGGTTTTGGGGCACTCCCAAAATATATCAGACCTGTTCCATAAGAGGTCAATCAAACTATGTATTGATTTGGTGATGAAAGTGAAGAGGTCTATACGCACGTACATACCGTAAGCTGTAGGGTCTGACACATGTTCCTCCATGAAGCAGCCGAAGCCAGACAGGTTGGTGGTCACACTGGGTATTCCCATCACAGTACACTCACCTGGGGAACAATAACAACTCCAACATAGTAGTGCACCCACACGTTACACAACTCTCCACGCACATGAAGGAACACACAAAAACAATGATATAAACATTAGCCAGAGAAAACCCAAGTGATGGAGTTTATGTTTGCAGGCTTTGTAAGTGGTGACAGGTCACCTGGTGTGTATCCCCAGGGCTCGTAGTAAGAAGGGAAGACCCCCAGGTGACAGCCTCGTACAAACTCCTCATAGTCCATAGGAAGCAGGGGACTGGTGGACGACAGGAACTCTGGGTGGAACACTATCTGAGAGTATCAGGAAACATGTCTGTTAGTACCATTTAGAATAAAATATAGAGATCAGCACTACGCTGGTTATACTTTATGCTCTAAGGGTCCTCTGTAGTTCAGTTGGTAGAGCATGGTGCTGGCAACACTAGGATAGTGGGTTCAATTCCCAGGACCAACTGTACGTAAAATCTATAGATGCAAGTTCCTTAGGATAAAAGCGTCTGCTAAATGGCATATACAGTATACTCTAACACAGGGGCTCCCAAACCTTTTTCCTTCATGACCCACCAATTGAGGTTTCTTTTGAGCCACAACCCACCATAAGTGTTGTGCGGTGAAAAAACATACACAGACCAAAAAATAAGTAAAACATATTATCGTGCCAGCGGAGAGGAAATTTTGCAGCTTCAAAACTAATCTCCTGCAATTCCACACATCCTGATATGGATCTGAAAGAAAATGTTGCAATTTTAAAGCCAATTTCCTGAAATCCTATACATTTTTCCATGGAGCTTAGAGAACATTTTGCAGTTTTTAAGCCAATTTCCTAGAATTCTACGCATTTTGACATGGCTAATGTTGTGTTGTTATGCTCAAACATTATAACGAAATCAATGTGGTCCTGATCGTCTAGCTTTTATTTTGTTGATTGTAAATTCAAAGAAATGATAAACCTATTATAGAAAAACATGTAGGTCCATTATCTTTTCTACCTACTTTCTATTTGGTTTAAGTCATTTAAGTTTAATGAAAGCTTTTTTTCTATACGGAAAATGTATTCTAAAAATAAATAAAACAAATGGGGGGGGTAATGTCCTCCCGCGACCCACAGTTGTGGAACCACTACTCTAACGGAATAAAGAATACTTTGATAGTATGTACATTACTACTCATAAGCACGTATGGGTCTTTATGGGGTCTTTTATATTGTCAATGTCTCGGCTGCCAGGCTTTTTCCAGACAATGCTTCAACTGGTTTAACACAATAAACGAGGCAAAACACTATCAAACACGGACATCAAACAAACATCCTGCATACCTTGACTCGGTCAATGCGAGCATTGAAGAGGCCGATGCGTCTCACGTTGGCCAGGATGGGGTCCGAGGTGTCATCCAGCATGTTGTGAGTGGTCACTGGAGGAAGGGTGTGTCTCTGAAGAGAGGGAGACAGACAGAGTGCAGTGTGTGTGTGTGTGTGTGTGTGTGTGTGTGTGTGTGTGTGTGTGTGTGTGTGTGTGTGTGTGTGTGTGTGTGTGTGTGTGTGTGTGTGTGTGTGTGTGTGTGTGTGTGTGTGTGTGTGTGTGTCTGTGTACGCGAGTGCATGTGCACGTGTTGTGACAGCGTCATCGTTGTGCACGTGCCTTGAGCAGTAAACATGGCCCGTATCAACATCTATAAGTCACTGATCCATGACTAATAACCTTTACGGGTAGACATCAGGAATATGGATCTGAAGGAGAATATCTAACCATTGGCCTAATGATGTTTAATGATTCTCTTCTCCTGGGATTACCCTCAAAAGAAACACAAGCCCTTCTCTCAGAATATATTAACTTGCATGTAAAAGAGTTGCTGAATGGACAGTAATGCTAAAAACATGTCACACGTGAACAGGCTGCTACATCAGCTTTGAGGCGTAAGAACTTACCAGACACGCAAAGACATTTGTCACCCTAATCGCTGTGTGAATGCAGCAAAAGTAGAGACAGACAAGTCATTCTGTACTGGTACATCTAACACAAATGAGACTCAGGGTCAATAGAAATGGCAGTGAGAGTAACAATGGCCACAATCTGTCCACCCATCAAACACCCGGGTCGTAATTTTACGCCTACACACAAGTGACATGAATAAATCTAAGTGACAACACCATTTTCACTGGCACTTTGCTATTAAATACTGCAACAACACCCAATCTATTGACCCATGGCCTGGTGTTATGGCGGTTCAATGATTCACGCTGGGCTGTGTAACTGCAGGGACCATTCATTCATGATTTTAGCACCAGGAATCCCCCAATCCCATTCTGAATTGATCACCTTACAGAGTGACCTTATAGGCCCATTTTACCACGTCAATGTTAAGTTACTCCTTTCATAAAACAGCAGGGTACAATATATAGGGATTCTCTGTACGATACATCACTATATTACCTTATTGTCCAGTTGTCTCTGTCTTTCTACCACTCTGGTTGTCTCACACCCCAACTCTGTTTAATTTGATATTTATCATACAAATGTCTATACGCCGGTCTTTTAATCATAATGTAGACCTGACCCAATCTACAATATGGAGACTGTTAGCATTCTCAACAACCTAACACTTAATGGCTTTATTACTGTGTATAACGCACATCTTACAACAATTATACACTATAACATTTACCAGAGTATATTTCATACATTATCTGTCTCTTCAACTCCTACCTGTGTGGCATAGATGGCTCTCTTCATGATGGTGAAGTCGTCTCTGTCCAGGATGGTGTTCATATCAGGGATGTCTCCTCTGAAGACATCATGAGGTCATCAGCAGGTCAGTAAGGCAACACTCAAGTAATCACATTATAACCCGCATGGACAAGCCCTTCATTAACACGGAAGCTCGTTCCACACTTTGGTAACATGGAAGACCCAAAGGTCACACACCATCCGCATGAATGAACTAAGTGAAGCCTTAGTTCATTCATAACAAAAGCCTGCTTAAGGATTGCCTGGCTAAATGGCAGGGTCGTCAAATAGAGGAGTGTTACACTGATATGACATACAGTACAGCTCTGTTGAATACACTGGTGGAAGAGAGCCTGTATTTTTTATTTACATTTAAATTGACTTACTTTAACAAAGCCTCATAAAGCCTCTTGCCAAACTTATCTTTCACAGTGTGAGCAGTGTCCCTGTCAGAGAGAGATACATAGATAATCAGCAAACTGTTTAAGATTTAACATGTTCATGGGAACCATGTTGGCAACACGAGTTCCAAGGCAACATTCTAAGAAGAATACAAATTAGAATGTTATTTTCAGGAAACGTTTGGTGCTAACACCGCAGACATTTCGCAGAACTCCATGAGGTGTAACGTCGGGGGTTGCAGAAACGTACCAGAGCTGTTTGCGTACCGCCTGACCCTTCAGCGTCTCCACGTTAAAGTTGTTGGTCTTGGCTGGCATGATGAAGAACACCACCACTGTGACGTCATTCTTATGCACCTGGGAGAGAAGGGGAAAAAAACTTAAACTGTCATTTTGCTATGAGAGAGACCAGTACATGTGCAGTATTGATTAGAGGTCCATACCCTTAGCAGATAGTTGAGTCTGGACAGTGACTCCAGGAAGATGTCAACTCCCTTGTTGGAGAACTCATATCGTCCAGCAATAAAGAAGAAGAGAGTTTTCTCCAGATTGAAGTCCAGATGACTGACAAAAACAAGGGATAATAGTTTTATAACGAGCAATAGTAATATAGTTAACAGTATATTGGATAACAAACTTGAAAACATAATAAGGACCTAAGTTTTACCCATAGAAGTGTCCCCTGATGAATTCCTGAATCCGGCCCTTATTAGTGGAATGAAGGTTCTGGAACTCGTGCATGGCTGAGAACTTCTTGATGTTCAATCCGTTTGGAGTCACCACATCTGTACAGTAGATAGAGAGAAGTCAGCTTACTTCAATATCAAATATCCCTGCTCTGTCACTTTTTGTTCAATAGGAGGAAATAGAGTGAAACAGGAGAAAACCTTTTTAAACGTGAAAAGAGCATTCTTATTGGACATAAATTGACAATTTCAGGTAGTACCTCCTCCATTTCGAAAGGTTTTGGTACGGTGAACCGTAATGTACAGGACCCTGGCCCCCTCACCTGGTTTCCTGTGCAGCATGTGGTTAGCCTCTACAGCAGTGATCTGGGATACAGTTGTAAAGACATGGGCACAGTGGACAGCAGCTCTCTCCAGACAGTAGCGATGGTAGATCTGCCTCTCACCAGCCTCCTGGTCTATGTTGAACTGACAGGGGCACATCAGAAATCAACACAAGAGTCATTAGTAGGTCATTGTTAAGAGATCACTAGTGTGTAATTATCTATTGTCATGCACATTCTAAGTAAATATCAGGTGAATAGTGAATGAAACCTGTGAACACAACTTTTTCAAATGTTGAGATCTACAATAACTATTATTGGGGCTATGGGGTTCATTTCGAGTTTGTTGGGTATCTGTCAATCAAACAGTTTGACAAATGTTTGAAGTAAGATCACCCTTGAGTCTTCTGTCTGCCAGTGATGAGGAGGCTTCCGCTTCCTCTCCATAAGGAGAAGCTGCTGTCAATTACCCTGTCTGCCCAGTGAATGACCTTTAGGTCCACAATGACCTTTTTACACTTAGCCTGAGGGCCAATTACAATACCGTACACCAGCGTGAACACAACACAGACCCATAGCTCATTGACACCCACAGGGAAGATACTATGAGAAACTAAACTCAAACTAACTCTAACGATGCTTAACGTATTATCACGTCAACATTGTCAAAGCAGAAAAAGTTTGTGAGGAATTTGAATAACAAAACTTTATTGTGCGTGCGTGCGTGCGTGCGTGCGTGCGTGCGTGCGTGCGCGGCCTCTTTACCTTGCCCAGGTTGTTGTAGAAGTCAACATTTCCGGCACAGATGTATCTTCCCAACAGAGTGGCATGGGTTGTGAAAATGGTTGCCAAGGGAATCTTCCGTGAGCGACAGAGAATAAGTCCTGCCCCTACCTGCCACTCATGGAAATGGGCGAGGACATTGGGCGAGTCTCCAAGCTCGTCGGTTAACTAGGAATGAAAGCGATTAATTACTGATAATTAGCTCTGAAATCTCATATTACCCAAGAGGGTGAATATGTCTTGGGTAAAAAGAAGTAGGCTACTGTATAATTTATTTTCAAAGGTATCTGACATTAAGGTATTCACATCAAGCATAAACCTCTTTCAGAGTATTTTTCAAAGCATCCTGAACAACCGGACAAATTACCTCTTTAAAGAACCAGGCAACCATGGATCCGAAGATGAGTGAGTCGTTGGCCTCTCTGTCATGGGCGGGCAGGCCGATACCACAGGTGTCCCACAGATCCCCCTTCCATCGGTCCAGGTTCCAGGCTGCTGACCCCGTGTCAAATAGGATCACATAGGGACTGCCCTCGATCAGCCAGCGCCCAAAGTACACCTAAAACATACAGTATAACCCCAACACAAGGGAAAGATATGTGTGGTTCTACAAGGCAGTACCAATCAACACGAGACCCACAATCACAGTATCAAACACATGGGGCAAAGCTGAAATACTACTAAATAATACTTTCTGAAGCTGTTGATGTATTTGTTTGTTTCTGATCCTGGAGATGGAGTTTGTCTGCCATCTTGTGGATTCATCACCTCTATCTAACTCTATTGACGCCAATAGTCTAGGCCTACTTCTGTAGAAGTGCATGTCTGCCCTCTTCTGGCCAGGAAGTACTGCTACAGTACTACTATTATCCACTCGCATGTCACAGCCATAGAATAGAATAGAAAATAATAGAATCGAGTAATTCTGTAGTAGAGTACCAGGCAGCCGTTGTCATTGAGGGCACCCATGGCTTTCTTGATGGCTGGGTTGGGGGGCTCACACTGCTCCACCTGGGTGTTAAAGTTGTGTTCGTAGTACGGCCCCATCATGAATAAGTTCTCCCCCCATTCATCCACTGTTATCTTGGCCTTGGTCTGGATAACTGTGTAGATCCCACCCACTGGAGGAAATATATATAATATACATGAGATTCAAACTTTCTAACCTGTGACTTGTTATGACAACCATAAGGGGACATGTGTCCACATATTAAGATATAATTCTGCATGATATTGTGTGTTTTGCATGATTAATAGTCCAAGATACACTGGAATTAACAAAAACAAAGACCATGATATAAATAGCTTATAAATATAAATCAAAAAACTGAAAATGCTGCATAGAAGATAAGCTACAGTTGTCAAATATTTGTGAAGAGTACCCTCAACAATCACAAACCACTGTATTATGTTTGCACACCGTCATATTGTAGGCGAATAAGACATTTCCCTGATGCCAAATACATTTACTCAGCATACCTGATAAACAGTGTTGGGGATGCTACTCTTAAAATATAGTTTACCAAGCTACTAATTGCTTCAATCTGGAAGAAGTAAAGCTACCCTTAAGAACAATATAGTTTACTTAACTAAATTGACTTTGGAAAAGTATTTCACTACGTCCAAACTGCATCTGAAATGTCATAGACTACGAATTGCAATAACAGATCACTTTGGGGTCATATGTAAACAGAACGTGTAATTTAGCCTACTAAATACAAAAACATTGTTTAAAGTAACATCTAGGCAAGTCTGATGCCGAAAAATGAACGAAATTCTTGCCTACCCAAGAAAACACAACCAAGATTTGAATTCAATTCAACTACCACCAAGCTACTGCAAAATGTAGTTACATTTAAATCAAATCAAATGTTATTTGTCACATGCGCCGAATACAAAAGGTGTAGAGCTTACCCTGAAATGCAGTTTTAAGAAAATAGAGATAAGAAAATATTTACTAAATAAACTAAAATAAAAAAATATACACCTCCGTTCAAAAGTTTGGGGTCACTTAGAAATGTCCTTGTTTTTTCAAGAAAATCACATTTTTCGTCCATTAAAATAACATCAAATTTATCAGAAATACATTGTAGACATTGTTCATGTTGTAGATTAGTACTGTAGCTGGAAATGGCAGCTTGTTAATGGAATATCTACATAGGCGTACAGAGGCCCATTATCAGCAACCATCACTCCTGTGTTCCAATGGCACGTTGTGTTCGCTAATCCAAGTTTATCATTTTAAAAGGCTAATTGATTGTTAGAAAACCCTTTTGCAATTATGTTAGCACAGCTGAAAACTGTTGTTCTGATTAAAGAAGCCATAAAACTGGCCTTCTTTAGACTAGTTGAGTATCTGGAGCATCAGCATTTGTGGGTTCGATTACAGGCTCAAAATGGCCAGAAACAAAGAACTTTCTTCAGAAACTTGTCGGTCTATTCTTGTTCTGAGAAATGAAGGCTATTCCATGTGAGAAATTGCCAAGAAACTGAAGATCTCGTACAACGCTGTGTAATACTCCCTTCACAGAACAGTGCAAAAGTGGGAAGCCCCGGTGCACAACTGAGCAAGAGGACAAGTACATTAGAGTGTCTAGTTTGAGAAACAGATGCCTCACAAGTCCTCAACTGGCAGCTTCATTAAAAGTACCTGCAAAACACCAGTCTCAACGTCAACAGTGAAGCGGCGACTCCGGGATGCTGGCCTTCTAGGCAGAGTTGCAAAGAAAAGCCATATCTCAGACTGGCCAATAAAAATAAAAGATTAAGATGGGCAAAAGAACACAGACACTGGACAGAGGAACTCTGTAGATATTCCATCTATGTCGATATTCCATTAACAATCAGCCGTTTCCAGCTACAATAGTCATTTACAACATTAACAATGTCTACACTCAATTTATGATTTATTTTGTTATTTTAATGGACCATTTTTTTTATTTTCTTTCAATACAAGGACATTTCTAAGTGACCCCAAACTTAAAAAGTAACACAATAAAATAACAATAATGAAGCTATATACAGGGGGTACCGGTACCGAGTCAATGTGCGGGGGTAAAAACAAGGGGGGGGGGGGGGTCTGGGGACCCATGCCAAATCTTTTCAGTCTCCTGAGGGGGAAAAGGTGTTGTTGTGTCCTCTTCATGACTTTCTTGGTGTGTTGGACCATGATAGTTTGTTGGTGATGTGGACACCAAGGAACTTGAAACTCTACCTGTTCCACTATAACCCTGTCGATGTGAATAGGGGCTTGTTCGGCCCTCCTTTTCCTGTAGTCCATGATCATCTACTTTGTCTTGCTCACGTTGAAGGAGAGGTTGTTGTCCTTGTACCAAACTGCCAGGTCTCTGGCCTCCTCCCTATAGGCTGTCTCATCGTTGTTGGGGATCAGGCCTACCACTGTTGTGTCGTCAGCAAACTTAATGATGGTGTTGGAGGAGTCGTGCAGTTGTGGGGGAACAGGGAGTACAGGAGGAGATTAAGAACACACCCCTGAGGGGCCCCAGTGTTGAGGATCAGCGTGGCAGATGTGTTGTTGCCTACCCTTACCACCTGTGGGCGGCCCGTCAGGAAGTCCAGGATGTGTTTAGTCCCAGGGTCCTTAGCTTGGTGATAAGCTTTGTGGGTTGAACTAGTTGAACTACATATATAGAAGTTCACTACTCCCAACACTGCATAAGTGATAACCTCTGAACTCTTCACATCAACAACAGGATAGACTCAGACAACAGATCCGTACGTGTACAGTACACAGAACTGAATCAATCAATCAATCAATCAAATGTATTTATAAAGCCCTTCTTACATCAGCTGATGTCACAAAGTGCTGTACAGAAACCCAGCCTAAAACCCCAAACAGCAAGCAATGCAGGTGTAGAAGCACGGGGGCTAGGAAAAACTCCCTAGATAGGCCAGAACCTAGGAAGAAACCTAGAGAGGAACCAGGAAGAGCCCTATACTACAAAAAGTACATCATGTTTTTATGATCATTGGGACTCTCATGTCTAGTTCAGTCTATTTTCCAGGAACACACATTTATTTTGCCAGTAAGGTTAAGGTTCATATAGTATATATAACCCTAGTTCATATGGTTCACACATCCTCTTACACAAACAACATTAAGACATATGTATTTGACAGAGATTGTGTATGTATCTTCAATTTAATGTTTAAAGGTTCAGACACTGAGACAGTTAATGTTCTCCACACTGTAATTTCACTGTATTTCAATATTTGCTCTTTTGGGGCCAAAGATTCAAAGATGACCATATTTAGCAAAAAAGAGATGACAGGTGACACTGGCATTAGGCTGAACTGTCACAGCCCCAGAGGAATTTTAAGATGATCCTCTCAATCATGATAGTATCCCATATCTGACCACTCTGGACCAATAGTCCAGGGGTCATGAACTCTGTAAGAGTTGCTCCATATTTGTACACTTCACTGCAACCCATCTTTACACAACAGTAGTAACACTGCCTAAAATATATGATGGACTATTACAATTGAAAGGTCATCAATGGCATCTGTAGATAATGCATACAACATTGCATCCACTGTCACTATTACATTTACTGAGGAGGGACGCAAAACAGCTATACTCCAAGGACCAAGACTATTGGAAGAGACTTCACAGTGAATTGTCTGTCTCCATGCAAATAATTCTCGGTCAGGTAATACTAACCTTTATTAGTGACCTCCCAGGCTACCTCAAACAGCAGCAGGTCGTCTACAGGTAGATCTTCCTCATCCCACAGAGGCAGACCGCTCAGTGACGTCACGGATAAGGAACGGGTCAGGGGCATGTTGCTGTCAACAAGTAGAGTTTTTGAAGTTAAGAAAAGGTAAGTGCCACTGATGCTCTCTCAGTTTGTTGGTCCACTCCTCTGTAGGTTCAACTGTAAACTGTCTATCTTCTCACACCCGAATATCCCACTGGAGTTCACTTGGACTCAGAAGAGGATACAACACACATCCCATTGTCCCAGTTCGTCACTCGTAGCGGTCCACTGTCCAGCCCGCCTACTTTTTGTGATTGAATCCGACCCTCGTCTTTGAACAGAAAGTCAACATTCCCTGGCTGCATGCACGGGACTGAAGTCCACACACAGACATCAAGAGTAATGTTTTGACAAAGCCAATAGTGAGCCAAAGTGGAGAATATACCGATGTAGGATCTTAATTTGAGCCAGTTTGCTACAGCAGGAAAATAATCCTGCAGCAACAGGAAATATGAATTATTATGAGGATTATGATTAATTGACATTTTTATAGGGGTTGATACATTTTTCATTACTGGAAATTACAAACTTTAGAAGGCTTTTTAAAACTCAAATACACTACAAGTTTGCATTTCCTGCTGTGCAGGACAATTCTCAGCAACAAAAGAGTGATCAAATGAAGATCCTACATAAATTATAAATGAAAGTTTTACAGTCATTATTCTGTGGTTTCCCTAGCCTTAAACAGTACACCAAATTCATGATATTAAAATACTCATTCATATTTGGATATTGTATTTTTTATATCAAAATGTAAATGTTTATTATTTATATCATGAATTTGTCCATACTATTTATAGGGCTATGGTTTCCTCCTTATTTAGGTGCTGTAGACTATATTAGGCCTACTGGAGTTTTATTATCATGCATATCATATGTCTGCAATTGAGGGACCTCGACATTAATTACAATAGCCTAAATAATTACACAAATCACATTTTTGTTTTGAAACAATAGTTTAAGTTAGGGGAAAAAACAGTAATTGCGACAAAAACGTTCACTTGAACTTTGCTCCTCCTCATTCAGCGACAGCCAAATGTTAGGGCTGTGTAGTATGTATCCACACATTGAAACCTGACCTCGCTCTTAATCCATGTTCAGTCCATGTAGCCTTTTCAAGTGTATAGTCCTTTTCTCAATGTTGCCTAGCCTATAGGTGGTTTAGCCTATAGGTGGTTTAGCCTATAGGTGGTTTAGCCTATAGGTAAGCCTATTGGTGGTATATGGCATAATTTCTCAGCAAATAATCTCGATTCATTCGTAGAAATAGGCCTTATATGTTGTGTTGGCTATGCAAACACTTGGCACCCCCATTCGTCCTGAATGGGGTTGAATGTTGGTCAAATATAATGCATCCGATTCTGACGGACCGACATTACAAGAATCAATCATGGGTGAAGTAATTTAGTATTAACAATCATCCCTATTGGACAACCTCAGGAAGCAGATGGAGGCAGTGCTAAAGAAGCCTTCAGGAAGAACATCAGGTCAACTTGAAAAAGATGCAATGGATATATTTGACAATTTCATTGACCCTTTTGCTGGCGTTGCAACAACATTTAGACAGGACAGTGTTATTAAGAAGCAGTTTAGCTGTTTGGACGCAGAGGAAATTCCAAACGCTCAAAACATATGCAGGATGAAATGTGGAGGATCAAAATACTTCTTTATCAAAGACAAATTATTTAATTATGTACCATTAGTCAAAAGTCTAGAACAGTTCTTATCACACCCAAGGATTTTGTCTATGGTTGAAAAGGGACCCCAGATGTGCAGGGAAAGTTTTTTTCATGACATTGTTGATGGTACTCTTCTAAAATCACATCCCTTATTTTCAGAGAAACCAAAGGCATTGCAGATGGTTCTATACACGGATGAAATAGAAATCTGTAATCCACTAGGATCCTTTGCATCAAAAAACAAGTTGTTAACGGTGTACTACACCCTAGGAAATATAAATCCAAAATTCAGGTCTAAACTGGCTGCTATCAGGCTACTTGGCATAGCTAGATCAGCAGACCTCCGTCAATCTGGTGGAGATGTAATATTGAATAGAATCAAAGAAGACATGGATGCATTGTACAGTGGGGTTAAAATGCTAATTATTAACGGAGAGAAAACGATATATGGTGCCATGGTCTCTCTGTGGAGACACCCTGCCACACCATGAACTAGCAGGGTTCAAAGGGTGTGGGCTTTGCCTACATTAAGTGCAGACACTGAGTGTTCTTTTAAGGACATGCAGACACACTTCAATGAGGATGCATATACTAAAAGGACATTGGAGAAGCATGTCAGAAAGTGTGATGAAATAGAAAAGGCACAGATGGACTTGCTTCGCAACAGCCTGAGAACAACATATGGGATCAATAGAAGGAGCAAGTTAGTTGAATTCCCAGCCTTTGACATTGTGCATGTAATTCTGGAGGGCATAGCCCCATTGGAAATCAAATGTGTTTTGAATCATCTTGTTGTGTCAGGACAGATTGATCTGGACTCAGTGAATTCTGCTATTCTTGGTTTCCCTTATTCCCCTCTAGATGTTAGAGATCGGCCACCCCCAATTTCTGTTAGTACATTAATGTCAAGTGATGGTAAACTAAAACAGTCACCTGGGCAAATGCTTGTCCTGCTAAGGATATTTCCGTTTGGTTTGTAGAGTTTGCAAGTCAATGCATATATACGACTGATAATTGAGCTAATAGAGATTGTACAGATAGTATTTGCACCTGTTCTTTCCATTGTGACTGTGTCTAGGTTGAAGTTACTCATTGAAAATCATTTGAAGCATTGGAAGGAGCTTTTTCCAGACACCTAAACAGCATTACATGATACATTTGCCATCACAGATAAAGTCTTTGGGTCCAATGGTTTGACATTTGTGTATGCGGTTTGAGTCTAAACATTGTTTCTTTAAACAATGGGCTTCCAAGCTCAATTTTATAAATATTTGCAAGTCTTTGATCAACCAGAACCAAATATATGAAAGCTGCCAAAATGTTGACAGTTCAATGCACCCAATTTTTTTAAATGAAAGGGAGATGGGACTTGTATCAGAGGTTAAAGATCTACAATATTTCTGTGGAAAATTGAGGGACTTCCTAGGTTTCAATGAAGTAAACCATGCTTTATCAGTCAAATGGCTTGTAATAAATTCTAATAAATACATAACTCAGAAGTCCATGATCTTTGCCAAAGTACGGAATGGTAATATGCCAGAATTTGGACTGGTCAAAAGCACATTTCTTGTTGATTCTAGGCTTTATTGTTTGGAATAGCAACCATTTCAAACTATATGCTTTGATAGAAACGTCATGGCTTATCAAGTTGAGGTCCTACACCTTGCACAGGCCACTGAGTTAGTGGATGCTGAAAAGCTGGTTGATTTTACCTCCAACATAAAAACTGGCTGATAAGAAGAAATATCTTGCCAGACAAAAAACAAGCATATATTTCCTTGATTTAAGATATTTAATCTTACTTAGATTTTAATTTTTGCAGTGTATGGATGTTTATTTTTTACTTTAGCCAAACGCATAACACGTACTCTTTTCATATCCCTCAATCATTTTACATTTTTTTATCCTCTCATGCACTCTAGCAAACTGCATCAATTCAACAATAACCACATCTGACGGTCATATTTTCAGAGAAAAGACATCCCTTGGCTCGGTTGTCAACATTTCCTAGAACATAATGAACTATTCATTTCAGCACCACTAAACAGTGGACAGCGCTGCGAACGCGACTCATTCGCTGTCATCTCGCTCCTAACAATCCGGGGCATACAGACGGAAATATAAAAGGCACAGAATACACGTCATGTATCAAAGAAAGACAGCTTAGTGTAGATAACATATCGTTTCTTTCTGCATCACTTGCTTTTGACAGAATGAGAATGCTGGCATTTTTCCTTGTTTGTGCAATAACTCGCCAGTATGGAACATCGGGAACTCCAACGCATGGATTTGGGTGGACGGATATCCCAGGTAATTTCTTGATTTGATATATTCTAATTACTTTTGGATTTCTTATAGGTTCATTTTCTTCTCATAATGTCCTGAGCCAAACGTTGTAATATCCAAAAGTAATAAGCTAAGAAAATTCAATTTTATAATTTGATGCTCTCTCTTTTCTCAGGACATACACCAGCTAAGGTGCAAGTGAGGCACTCTGTGGTGATAGGAAGCGAGATTGTCAGTCCGAATTTACCTGGCGATGCGAACCTTTGTTACCTTTTGAAAGAGGGTGATGAAGACCAGCGACAAATGATCTGCAAACATCGTTTAACTCGGACGAGCAAATTCAACTTCAACCCATTCGGCCTCCGATTTGGAAAGCGCGATAAATTTGACCCATCCAAGGCCAACCTCATAAGATCCAGGACAAGCAAACTGTTGCCTACTCTACTCTACCTCCGAGAACTAGAAGTTCCTGCCTAAATTGACAAGCATTTTCTCTTCCCAAGAAGGAACCAATATTTAAACAACGGAGACGGTCAATTTCTTATTGTTGTAGCAGTTATAGCACGTCACTTATGAGGTAAAGAGTGTGTGTCATATTGTCAACTTGTAAGTTGGGTTTGAGAAATACAAGTCTGCTAAATAAAAGTTTTGTACATGTATTGTGTGATGTAATTATTACACCTTGTAACAACCGATCCGGAAAAATACACTAAATGGCCAAAAGTGCACCACATTAGCAAAAGTATGTGGACACCTGCTCGTTGAACATCTCATTTCAAAATCATGGGCATTAATGTGGAGTTGGTCCCCCCTTTGCTGCTTTAACAGCCTCCACTCTTCTGGGAAGGCTTTCCACTAGATGTTGGAACATTGCTGCAGGGAATTTCTTCCATTCAGTCACAAGAGCGTTAGCGAGGTCAGGCACTGATGTTGGGCGATTAGGCCTTGCTCACAGTCGGCTTTCCAATTCACCCCAAAGGTGTTTGATGGGGTTGGGGTCAGGGCTCTGTGCAGGCCAGTCAAGTTCTTCCACACCGATCTTAAACCATTTATGTATGGCATTGTCATGCTGAAAGAGGAAAGGGCCTTCCCAAAACTGTTGCCAAAAAGTTGGAAGCACAGAATTGTCTGGAATGCAGTAGCGTTAACATTTCCCTTCACTGGAACTAAGGGGCCTAGCCCAAACCACGAAAAACATACCCAGACCACTATTTCTCCTCCACCAAACTTTAGTTGGCACTATGCTTTGGGGCAGGTAGCATTCTCCTGGCATCCGCCAAACCCAGATTTGTCCATTGGACTGCCAGATGGTGAAGCGTGATTCATCACTCCATAGAACACATTTCCACTGCTCCAGAGTCCAATGGCGGCAAGCTTTACACCACTCCAGCCGACACTTGGTATTGCTCATGGGGATTAGGCTTGTGTGCGGCTGCTTGGCCACGGGAACCCATTTTATGAAGCTCCCGACAAACAGTTCTTAAGCGGACATTTCCTCCAGAGAGTTTGAATCTCGGTAGGGAGTATCGCAACTGAGGACAGCACTCGGCGGTCCCATTCTGTGAGCTTGTGTGGCTTACCACGGAACCATTGTTACCACTTCACAATAACAGCACTTGTAGTTGACCGGGGCATCTCTAGCAGGGCAAAAATTTGACCAACTAACTAGTTGGAAAGGTGAAATTCTGATGGTGCCACGTTGAAAGTCATTGAGCGCTTCAGTACGGCTATTCTCCCAATGTTTGTCTATGGAGATTGCATGGCTGTGTGCTCAATTTTATACACCTTTCAGCAACGTGATGATTCAAGACAATTACACTAAAGTATGCGGACACCCCTAAAAATGTGTTGCTAAATTTGAAGGGGTGTCCACATACTTTTGGCCATGTAGTGTAATTGTCTTGAACCAGCTAGAAGCATTTCAGTACAACTAAACAGTTGACAGGGCCTTCATTTGTTGGTTGGGGAAGAAAAGCAATGTAAAAGGCATGTAGTCGTGTTGGCTATTTAACAGAATGTTTCTTTGCTGAAAATGTCAATAATTGTCCAAATTAATTTGATGGTTTATGTGAATAAAAGCATGGCCAGGGATCTGGATTTCCTTCTCCACTTAACTCATCTTGAAAAATGTCAAATTATGTAGTAGCAATACCTAACCACAGGGAGGCATTGTGTAGCCTAGTTTTTACAGAGAAACATTTACATCATTGGACACAACAGGCTTCGTAAGGTTCAAATATTTATTAATTGGTTGTTATCATTCATTACACAATCAACATGGGTGTTACGGTAAGTAAAAATAAAGTAGGCCATTTCGATTGAGTCCAACTCTGCCCTCTCTGACACTGATTGCCAGAAAGAAAGACTGAACATCTCTCCTCGCACAATAACCAACACCACTGCTCCCCTCAGGAGGAGACTGAGTTATAGGGTCTGTGTTTCTGCGCTCACTACAGGAAGTGAACAGAACAGTGCTTCAAGACAGTGCAAACGGAGGATAAAGCCAACATTTTTTTTGATCGTAGTACAATAGCTTCAACACATGAATCCAATGAGGGTGCATACAGTCCTACTGGTTCACACAGTACCTAGCATGGAAACACAGCAACCTAATCCTACAAGGAAGGAAGAGTACACCAGTAGATTAAGATGAAAGGGAGATGGATACAGTAGATCGGAGGACGGTTGGAACTAGGTCTGGGTTTGACTGCATCGGGAACGGAAAAGAGAGGGTAGGTGTGTGTGTCTAGATGTCCTTGAGGTCCTTCTGGATGCCCCAGAGTGTGTCTGCGCTTTTCTTCAGCTGTCCCACCTCAGCGTCGGTCAGGGTCATATTGATCACGCTGCCCACTCCGTTGCTGTTCAGCACACATGGCAGGGACAGGAACACCTCCTCGCCAATACCATACATGTCCTTGGGAAACAAGACATAGCCGTCAGTTATTATCGCATAAAAATGAGTGTTTTATTCTCGTGTGTGTGTGTGTGTGTGTGTGTTTACATTTCCGCATGTGGATAATGTGTGACTGTGTGCGTTATCCCGTCACCTTGACCATGGTGGAGACAGGATGGATCCTGCTCATGTTCTTGATGATGCTCTCAGTAAGATCCGCCACACTCAGGCCGATGGCCCAGTTAGTGTACCCCTTCAGCTTGATCACCTCGTAGGCACTGGAGGAGCACACAAAACAGTCACCGTCAGTCAACATCCGACTGTTGCCATCTTGAACAGGTCTCTCTCTCTCGCAATGAGAGGAACCTGTATGAGGGGTAAAGCGGCCTTTACTGGTTCTAACAGCAGACCTATCAGCTCGTTGCAAACTGTTAGAAAAAAAGAAAAGGGTGTTGACCAAATACAATTTCTCTGTAAACAAAGTAAGACTTTGCTTATAGTGAAGGGCACTCAACATGTACTGCACTGACACAAATGATTGACATTTGACGCAGCCTTTGATATTATTGACCATAACCTGTTGAAAAAAAAAGAAAACGTGTTTTATGGCTTTTTAATGGAAGCTTCTCTAATGTCAAACATGTAAAGTGTGGTGCACCACAGGGCAGCTCCCTAGGGCCTCTACTATTTTTACCAGTGACCTGCCACTGGCATTAAACAAGGCACGTGTGTCCATGCATGCTGATGAGTCAACCATATACGCGTCGGCAACCACAGCTAATGAAGTCACTGAAACCCTTAACAAAGAGTTGCAGTCTGTTTTGGAATGGGCGGCCAGTAATAAATTGGTCCTGAACGTCTAAAACTAAGAGCATTGTATTTGGTAAAAATCATTCCCTAAGTTCTAGACCTCAGCTGAATCTGGTAATGAATGGTGTGGCTGTTGAACAAGTTGAGACCAAATTAATTGGCGTTTACCTTAAAAACCAAGTCCTGCAGGCTCTAGTTTAGTCTTATCTTGATTATTGTCCAGTAATGTGGTCGAGTGCTGCAAAGGACCTAGTTAAGCTGCAGCTGGCCAGAACAGAGTAGTACGTCTTGCTCTTCACTGTAAATCAGAAGGCTGATATAAATACTATGCATTGAGGAGAGACTGTTTCTTATTAAAAGAGGTGATGCAGTCAATGTGTTGAAAATTCCTAATTATTTGCATAGTCAACTTACACAGCTCTGACACACACTTACCCCACCAGACATGTCACCAGGGGTCTTTTCACAGTCCCCAAATCCAGAACAAATTCAAGATAGCGTACAGTATTATATAGAGCCCTTATTGCATGGAACTCCCATCTCATATTGCTCAAATGAACAGCAAACCTGGGTTCAAAAAACAGATACAGCAACACCTCACAACGGCTCTCCCAGATTTCACCTAGATAATTTGTGTATGTATTGATATGAAGGCTACGTGTGCCTTTTTTTAATTGACGTAGTTCTGTCCTTGAGCCATTCTTGTATATTAAATGTTTCATGTGGACCCCAGGAAGAATAGCTGCTCCTTTTGCAACATCTAAGGGGGATCCTAATAAAAACACAAAAAAACTCAAAAGCGAATTCAAAATAAATAAAAAATGTGGAAGGGAGGGCAGGCTTTGACAGCAATTCTAGTATACAACATCAGTAGAACTAATTATATGAATTATACAGAAAATTAGCCCAGCCTTATATCATCCTTATTTTAGCCCTTACACCTTGACAGCTCCAGTAGATATGAATGAATCAAAAGGTGGGGAACAATACGGTGTAAACTCCAGATGTACTACCAGGGCTAGGTGGAGTCAGAGGCACATATTTAGACTCTGGATGGAGCTGGGGATAGGTTCAGTGTAGTTACCTGTCGACCACTGCCTTGTGGGTGGCCTTCCAGTCCTCCTTGTCTCCATCAAGGCCAAACTCTGGGTTCAGCTTCTGCAAGTTGACTCCAGCCACATTGACACCGCTCCACACAGGGACTAGCACACACAGGGAGAGAGTCAGATATTTACACATTCATTTAACCAGATATTAGAATTTCCTATTTAAAACAAGCAGACTCAACTCATAACACATTCTTTCTGACAGAGATAATTGATGTCCAGAGTGATGTAAAAATCCATGCAAAAACAAGTACTTTCGTGGGATTCATTTAAAGCCTTTAAATCTGCCAACAGCCTTGTGGTTTACTAGATGTGACAAGAAGTTCACACATGAGCTCAGATTCCCACTGAAGTACACACTCCACTGACATCAATATTATCGCCATCATCCCCACCACTGGTATCGCCGTGTTCTCCCAGCACCCATCCGTTGAAGCTGGAGGCATGGATGCCCAGGCGCTCAGCCATCAGGAAACGGAAGCGGGCGGAGTCCAGGTTGGTGCCGCTGCCGATGACACGGTGTTTGGGCAAGCCGCTCAACTTCCACGTCACATAGGTCAGCACATCCACTAGGGGGTAGGGAAAGACAGGGTCACACACTTATCCTTGACAATGTTAACCTGTTGGGGCTAGGGGCAGTATTTGCACGGCCGGATAAAAAAAACGTACCCGATTTAAACTGGTTACTCCTCTTGCCCAGAAACGGGAATATGCATATAATTAGTAGATTTTGATAGAAAACACTCTAAAGTTTCTAAAACTGTTTGAATGGTGTCTGTGAGTATAACAGAACTCATATGGCAGGCCAAAACCTGAGAAGATTCCATACAGGAAGTGCCCTGTCTGACAATTTGTTCTCCTTCTGCGGCATCTCTATCGAAAATACAGCATCTCTGCTGTAACGTGACATTTTCTAAGGCTTCCATTGGCTCTCAGAAGGTGCCAGAAAGTGGAATGACGTCTCTCCAGTCTCTGGGCAAAAAACAGCAGGAGATTTTGTGAGTGGTCAGGCTGAGAACAGTGACACTGGAGATGCGCGTTCATGTGAATTCTCCATGTTTTTCTTTCTCTTTGAATGAATACAACGTCGCCCGTTTGGAATATTATCGCTATTTTACGAGAAAAGTCGCATAAAAATTGATTTTAAACAGCGTTTGACATGCTTCTAAGTACGGTAATGGAATATTTTGACATTTGTCACGAAATGCGCGTCACCCTTCGGATACTGACCGCACGAACAAAACGGAGGTATTTGGATATAACTATGGATTATTTCGAACCAAAACAACATTTGTTGTTGAAGTAGAAGTCCTGGGAGTGCATTCTGACGAAGAACAGCAAAGGTAATCCAATTTCTTATAGTAAATCTGAGTTTGGTGAGGGCCAAACTTGGTGGGTGTCAAATTAGCTAGCCGGGCTATCTACTCAGAATATTGCGAAATGTGCTTTCGCCGAAAAGCTATTTTAAAATCTGACACCGCGATTGCATAAAGGAGTTCTGTATCTATAATTCTTAAAATAATTATGTATTTTGTGAACGTTAATCGTGAGTAATTAAGTAAATTCACCGGAAGTTTGCGGTGGGTATGCTAGTTCTGAACATCACATGCTAATGTAAAAAGCTGGTTTTTGATATAAATATGAACTTGATTGAACAAAACATGCATGTATAACATAATGTCCTAGGAGTGTCATCTGATGAAGATCAAAGGTTAGTGCTGCATTTAGCTGTGGTTTTGGTGACATATATGCTTGCTTTGAAAATGGCTGTGTGATTATTTTTGGCAGGGTACTCTCCTGACATAATCTAATGTTTTGCTTTCGCTGTAAAGCCTTTTTGAAATCGGACAGTGTGGTTAGATTAACGAGAGTCTTGGTCTTTAAAAAAAATGGTGTAAAATAGTCATATGTTTGAGAAATTGAAGTTTTATGGGGTATTTGTATTTCGCGCCACCACTGGCTGTTGATTAGGTGGGACGCTTGCCCAGGGAGGTTAATGAATGACTGCCCATCCCTGTCACCCAATTTGTTGTCACAGTGACCGCCCTATCTTTTAATGTGGAGTGATACTGTAGTAGTTGATAAGGGTGGAATGTTGGGACAACATAATCTAGGGGAGAATGAGAACATTTTGTGTGTCCAAGATTTTATTTGAAATGTCAGTGTGTGTACCGGGTTGTTTGTTTGTTTGTTTGTTTGTGTACCTGGGTTGGACACCACAATAAGGGTGCAGTTGGGGGAGTGTTTGACAATCTGTGGGATGATGTGTTTGAAGATGTTGACGTTCCTCTGAACCAGGTTGAGCCTGCTCTCTCCCTCCTGCTGACGCACGCCAGCGGACACAACCACGATGCGGGAGTTAGCCGTTACGGCATAATCTGGACAGAGATCGGGAAAGAGCAATTTAATTACGTAGGATTTTTCCATTTCACATTTAGCAGGGGTAAAAAAAAAAAATATAATAATCTAAATGGTAATCAAAACCATACCCTGGTAAGGCCACTCGTTTCAAAATAGGCTGCATTACATGTTCAATTGCGAAATACATAAATATTCTGCCATTTTAGCTCTGAGCCACTCCAGTGGCATACACACAAGGAGATTCTCTTACCTTTGTCAGCGACTATCTTAGACGTCTTTAGGAAGAGGCTCCCGTGCTGCAGGTCCATCAACTCTCCCTTCAGCTTATCCTCCATCACGTCAACCAGAGCCAGCTCATCAGCCAAGTCCTACAGGAAAGAGGGAGAAGGTAGGGTGGAGGGGAGGCGAAGGGCCAAAAGGAGAGGAAGGATATGAATACCTGGTATTTAGTTAGAAATGACAGGGTAAAATCCACAATTACAACTAGCCTACATAACGGAGTAGTAACTATTTGCTGGTATCACAATAGTAGAGGTAAACTAGTACTGATAACACAATAGTAAGAGAAGTAAAGTAGCAGTAAGACAGTGATATAGTTAGACTTACCCTGAGGAGGACGCTGACGGCACAGGCCATACCCACCATGCCCACCCCCACCACGGTCACCTTGTTCCTGGGAGGCTCCGCGGGGCCGCTGGCCACGGGGGTGAGCAACTTCTGCATCACAGACGACATGATTCACGATGCTGGAGGGAGGGAGGGTAGGGAGATCGAGTTTAACCTACAGACTAGTTATCAAGGTTGGTCTACTGAGAGAAAAAAAATTCAAACGGAAACCAAGATGAGTGTGAAATTTGGGTGAGAGGTCATCATGCCTTGGCAAAAAGCAATCAAATTGACATTCACCATTGAGCACGCTCTTTAGTCCAGGCATAGGCTTAATCTGTGTCTGGGAATCCAGCCCAAGGAATCTAATTCTTAAGCCAATCAAACACTACTGTATTTAACTTATTCAGTTAAAACCAATATCCTAGTAACTGCCCCCCTAAAAAGAAAGGGTCTGATAGTGACCCTAATCCTCCCTCCTACCCCATCATTAGGCCCCCCTGAGCCTAAATTACAATCCACAGCACGCATTTCCCCCTCCATTTGCTGCTGCTGAAGCAGAGGCGCGCACGCACACCGAGTGATGTCAGTGGGAGAGTTGCTCTGTTCGCAAATATCTAGTTTAGTCCATGTGAGACGCAGTTACTATTGCTCGCAAACACCTCAAACATTATTTGTAACACTTCTTAAAAACAGACGCAGACGAAGTAAGCACTTCACTGTTATTGTACACCTGTCCTACACCAGGTGTTTACAAAGCATGTAACAAATAAAAATGTGACAAGTTAGAATTGTTTGCCACCAGTAGCCTGAATCCTCCATCAGCAGCTAAAAATTATACTGGAGTCCAGAGGCAGGACAGTCAGAAAGGTCAAGCAATGGTGTTATTACAATTTGACCTGAATAGAAGAGAAGTTCAGCTGACGACACCTGTTCTACTACAGTTTTACATGACAATGTGACAAGTGGGCCTAACGTAGCCCTCTAACGAGTAGCATGACCCAGATGTGAGTGCATGTTATTGCAATTCTTAAATATGAAAACAGTGCACCCTCTGATAAATGTCTTAATATATTTTCATCTTATGACAATGAAGGATACAGTGCCTTCGGAAAGTATTCAGACCCCTTGACTTTTTGTTACGTTATACAGTCTTATACTAAAAATATATTAAATAAAAAATATCCTCGGCAATCTACACAGAACACCACATAATGACAAAGTTAACAGGTTTCGATTTTTTTTCCCACATTAAAAATAAAAACAGAAATACCTTATGTAAATAAGTATTCACCCCCTTACCAAGAGACTCGAAATTGAGCTCAGGTGCATCCTGTTTCCACTGATCATCTTTCAGATGTTTCTACAACATGATTGGAGTCCACCTGTGGTAAATTCAATTGATTGGACATGATTTGGAAAGGCACACACCTGTCTATATAAAAGTTGACAGTACATGTAAGTGCAAAAACCAAGCCACGAGGTCGAAGGAATTGTCCGTACAGCTTGAGAGTTCCTCTGTGGCGTTGGAAGAAACTTCCAGAAGGACAACCCATCTCTGCAGCACTCCACCAATCAGGCCTTTATGGTAGAGTGGCCAGACGGAAGCCACTCCTCAGTGAAAAGCCCATGACAGCCCACTTGGAGTTTGCCAAAAGGCACCTAAAGACTCTCAGACCATGAGAAACAAGATTCTCTGGTCTGATGAAACCAAGATTGAATTATTTGGCCTGAATGCCAATTGTCACATCTGGAAGATACCTGGCACCAACCCTACAGTGAAGCAGGGTGATGGCAGCACAGAGAGAGAGATCGTTCATGAAAACCTGCTCAGGACCTCAGACTGGGGCAAAGGTTCACCTTCCAACAGGACAACAACCCTAAGCACACAGCCAAGACAACACAGGAGTGGCTTCAGGACAAGTCTCAGAATGTCCTTGAGTGGCCCAGCCAGAGCCCGGACTTGAACCTGAAAATATCTCTGTCAGCAATGCTCCCCATCCAACCGGAGAGGACCTGCAGAGAAGAATGGGAGAAACTCCCAATACAGGTGAGACAAGCTTGTAGCATAAGAGAACTCAATGCTGTAAACTGCTGCCAAAAGGTGCTTCCACAAAGTACTGAGTGAAGGGTCTGAATACTTATGTAAAATGTGATTTGTTTTTACTTTTATAAATTAGCAAAAAAATGGAGTATTTCAAACACTTACTACACAATTCCATATGTGTTATTTCATAGTTGCGATGTCTTCACTTACTTTACAATGTAGAAAATAAATCAAACGAAAAACCCTGGAATGAGTAGGTGTCCAAACTTTTGACTGGTACTGTATCTATGGGTGACTCCTCACAACAAGAACAAAAAGAGAACATGACTAACAAAAAGAGAACATGACTTTCCCTCAATTTTATCAATAAAGGGTCTTTGAGGAAAGCTTGTTCACATGTCATTTGTATCTTAAAGCATAAGAGAAATATGTAGTTGTAGTCGGAATGTGACATTGACCTTACCCAGGTCTCCTTTAAGACTCCATAATGTTTCATCTGTAGGTGCTACAAATTAAAAGTTGGTGTCATATGAACCTTTATTGCTTACTCTGTAATGAGTAGTAGTTTGATTTCAATAACATTTGACATTTATGAATATAGAAAAATATAAATGTTGAATAATATATTCTACAGGCATATCAAAGTTCCAGAGTGGGATTTCTGCTAGTTATAAAGTTGTGGTCCATTGTATACAGATACATTGGCATAGTAGGCAATGTAACCAGTCAGACCTCCTTTTGCTTGCGTCATTGCACATCCTGCAAATCACCAGCAGAGGGCAACCATTTTGAATCCATTTTCACATTCACTGTTGGTAATGCTTACAAATTGGATCATAACTCTAAAAAGTAGCAGAGATCCCACTCCTGAACTTTATATAGCGTGGGAAAAGGGAATCCGGACACTTAAAACGTAGGTGTAGACGCATTCAGAATTCCATGATCAGAATACTAAAGCTGCATGAACTGTCAAGTCTAGACACGTCGAGAAAGGGGGAATTAAAGGCTTGCCCATGAAGACTTTGCCTGGCACAATGTGTTCACCTTGTCAGTCAATCCTATAGAAATTGGCTAACAAAAATACTAGACAAACGGGTTGATAAATGGCCCTATGGCTATGGTCAGAGGCTGCCTATTCACAGTGGACTGAAGGGGCAATCGCAAGACACATCGTTGTCATGTATACTGAACAAAAACATGCAAAAAAAATGTAAGACTTTACTGAGTTAAAGTTCATAGGAGGAAATCAGTCAATTGAAATAAATTCATTAGGCCCTAATCTATAGATTTCACATGACAGGAAATACAGATATGCATCTGTTGGTCACAGATACCTTAAAATCCGGCAGTGTTTGGTTTTCGCAAGGCATAAATGGGGCCCATGTTGTCCAAAAAGTTACTTTTGACTCATCTGTTCATAAAATGCACTTCCAAAAGTCTTAATGATCATCCAGGTGCTTTTTAGCAAACTTGAGAACTTTTTGGACAAGATTGTTTTTTCACCAGATGTAATGGGACCTAACACTGCATTCCACAGTAACAACCTCATTCCAATGGTCAAGCATGGTGGTAATGGTTTGGGGATGCTTTGCTGCCTCAGGACCTGGACAACTTGCCTTAACAGAATTCTACAGGAGAATGTCAGGCCATCCGTCTGTAAGCAGAAGCTAAAGCGCAGCTGGGTCATGCAGCAAGACAATGATCCAAAACACAAATCTACATGAAAATTGCTAAAAAACAACACATTTGAAGTTTTGGAATGGCTTAGTCAAAAGTCCAGACCTAATCCCAATTGAGATGTTGTGGCAGGACTTTAAACAAGCAGTTCATGCTTGAAAACCCACAAATGTCACTGAGTTAAAGCAGTTATGCATGGAAGAGTGGGGGCAAAACTTCTCCAGTGACTAAAGACACTGAACACCTACAGGAAGAATTTGGTTGGACTCAATTGCAGCTAAAAGTGGCACAACCTGTTATTGAGTGTAAGGGGGCAATTACTTTTTCACAGGCAAATTGGGTGTTGCATAACTTAAATAAACATGTTTCCTTTATCTAATATTAGGTTTTGATTGAAGATCTGATCATTAAAAACACTTTCAAAGCACTAACTTTAGTTTGAGATGGTTTACCTTTAAAATGTAAGAAATATTGCCTTGTAATTCTGTTTCAAAAACCTGCATATCTTTAAGACACTTTCAAATTTCTCTCCCTCGCGAGGATAATGAAAGCTCACAGCAGTAAAGGTAGACCTACCAATTAGTGATTTTACTGATATCAATTGCATTTGTGATTAAAGAAAACTAATGGAATTACAGCAACTGACTTGGCTACAATGGGAAATCATAAATCAAACCACAGTTGGGTGGGTCACTTGCTACTGTCCTCCCTTCCACTGACATACTGTCTAATTTACAATGAAGGCCTACACCAGCCAAACCCTGACGACGCTGGGACAATTGTGCGCTGCCCTATGGGACTCCCAATCACGGCCTGTTGTGATAAAGCCTGGATTCGAACCAGGTTGTCTGACTCTTTCTACAAGGCTTTCTACAAGGCTTTCTATCAAGTTAGGTCTGCCAAATTAGATGTAGCATTGGGAGGGAAAAAATAAAAATACATAAATCCAGCCATAGAGTATAGCCTATCATCAAAATAAAAGTAGTTTATAACATGCACAATTAGAAGCATCAATCTATATAGTGCAAGCTTAACTAAATTCGAGCCCAGTAACTTTGCTCACCGCATCCTCCTTCGATTGTCTCGTCTGGCTGCCACGAAAAGCCCCCACCTTGGAGACAGTCAATCACATCATTGTGGAGCTGCTGATCTGCTCGAAGTGTGTGCGTGCCACTGGCGATGTACTTTGCTGGACGTGCTAGCTGTTCTCGGCGGATCATCACTTCAAAACGCATTCCGTCTTGGTGTTATCGATTGGCTTACTATTACCGGTAAAATTGAAGTTATAAAATCGCAAATCATCATAAACCTGACACTTCAATTTCAATCAATCATTTTGGTTGCCCAAAATGTGTGAACGTGTTTCACTGTCCAATCCGAGACTTGAACATGCGCATCAACTTGGGAAAGCCAAGGCAGAGCGGACAGTGCATTATAAACAAAGCGCCGCATATTTATTGCCCAAAACAATAACACCTGACTTTTTTTGCGGGGTGTGGAGAAAAGGCGGGCATCCGTTACAGTAATTCAACTTTGTCCGGCCTTAAAGCAGGTATTATTCATCCTAATTTGATAGATATAGATATATATATAAAAAAATAATGGACGATACAGCGGAGATAATAAGACAAGTACTGGAAACAATAGAACACTATTAAAACCCCGGGAAACCAGGCCTGGTATTCATAGCCGACTTTGAAAAGGTACGACTGGATTTATATACACTACCAGTCAAAAGTTTGACACCTACTCATTCAAGGGTTTCTCTTTATTTGTACCATTTTCTACATTGTAGAATAATAGTGAAGACATCTAAACTATGAAATAACACGTATGGAATCATGTAGTAACCAAAAAGATTCTACAACATAGAAAATAGTCAAAATAAAATAAAAACCCTTGAATAAATAGGTGTCCACCTTTGAATGGTATTGTAGATATGAAGGATTGGAAATTATGCAGACAATTACATTAATAGAATGCACATTAAAGCTCATCTCCTTTAAGATTGCACATTCAGCAAATCACCAGCAGAGGGAGTTTCCTTTACATTTTCCCATTCCCTGTGTTGGTGGTGCTAATGACATTCATCATAACTTAAAATTGCTGAGAACACACTATGGAAATGTGATATACTTGTTGAGTACATTGTTTAAAACAATGTTTTAAAATGAACTAAATAAGTGTACTTGAGATTTAATGTTTGCAATGTTGAATAAATTAATGTGAAAGTTTTATTTCATAATCTAGACATCCATATTTTAGAGCACTAAGGACTATAAATAAAATAGGACCCGTGTGGCTAAGTTGGTAGAGCATGGTACGCACTTGCAACACCAAGGTTGTGAGTTTGATTCCCACAGGGGACCTGTAGCCACAAAAAAAAAAATGTATGCAGTCACTGCAAGTCACTTATCCAGAGCATCTGCTAAAATGCAAATGTAGAATGCTACCAAGATGTCTATCATGCAGGGGTACAACTTTCACAGGGGACATGTCCCCCCCCCACCCCCACATTCTGAAAGTGCATTTTTGCCCCCCCCCCCCCCCCCCCCCCCCCCCACATTCTGAAAGTGCATTTTTGCCCCCCCCCCCCCCCAAAAGCAGGCCACGGTCTGCTTTAGGACCATGCGGACCCTTCCGAGCCATCAGATAGGCTGTTTGGAGTGTTCGTCTAACTGGATAGATATATAGATCTATATTAATAATAATAATAATAATAATTCCCCCCCACTTCTAAAACCGAAGTTGCGCCCGTGGTATCATGTACTGTTCACGGATCATACGAGTCCAAAAAGGGCAAAAAAAAATCCCACTTTCATCATGAGCTTTTCAAAAATGGTTTATGATACAAATGTTAAAGGTGTATCAAACATTCTTCCTCCCAATGTGAATATTACCATAACAATCTGACATATACAAATATAATCGGGCCTTGCTGGCGTGGACTCGCCAAATTGAGGCCTATTAATAATAATAATCATATTAAAAATATTGAAGCTTCAAGATGTCCGGCATGCGATAACTGATATCCCAATAGGTCAATTATTATTTTCCTATAAAAAAACGAAGCCATGTCCTTGTAGGCCAATGTTTAATACAATAGTCCTTCCATCGTCCTTGATGGTCGGATACTTTTTTTGCACTGCAAGATGGCAGAACATCTATAACCTCCACCTCGTTTGTCACTTTCCATTAATACTCTGCACAGTTCAAGATAATATTCAAGTCGTCAGTAAATCATTAGCCACATCTTCAAAATGACACATTCCGTAGTACGAGAACTTTGTCATGTTCAAAAACGGAGTCTCCCACGAAGCTCAGAGGAAAATGTCATTTTCCCGTAAAGTGAGCGACAGCCACCTTTGTAAGAATCCATCGACTTGTCGTTCTAGGGAGCTAGCCTGCTACCTAGCAAAAACACAGCATGCCATTAGGCTTTGTGTAGCCGAGGACTAGACAGCCTACAAAACGCAGAAATATACATTTCTATTCAGCCGTAAAGGAAATCTAAAAGGACTTGCAATAGCCCACATCGACTATTCCAAAATGTCAATAAAACCCTAACCACGTCAAGAACATTTAGGCTGTTGCAAGCTACAGAATGTATCCCCCCAAAAAAGTGTCGGCCTACGTGCATTTTTTAGCATACAAGCGTACATGAGAAAAAAGAACCTATGAGAATTCACTCAAAGTCAAAGCAAACACCGGCAGTAGCTAGATACATACATTTTCCAGCGATTTAAAGAGCAGTTATATCCCTTTTTGGTCCAAAGAGGTAGGCGAGTGAAGAAGGTAGAGAGAGGGCGTGACGACTAGACTTGTGGAGTGCGGGGTTTAAATGTGTTTTTAGAGAAAGAGGAGGATGCAACATTGGGCTTTACCACTGGCTGAGTTTGACACCGGGAGAATCTCAAATAGTTTATCCTCGAGTCGCTCTCCTCGCCTCCTTCTCAAAACCCATTGGAGGAGAAAGTCAGACGGGCGGGATCTCTGGCTTTGTCATCCAATGGGTTTTGAGGAAGCGAGGACGAGGAGAGAGGACGCCAGTAGGATGCAATTGAGATTGTGAAATATATTGTCATACGGTTGGACCAGATTTTGGCTAGATGGGTTACAGCTATTGTCAGATTTGATTTTTCGTAGAAGGTAAATAATTTACACAGCAGATTATGAGAATTAATGTAGCAGGTTAGGATAATTATTTAAGGATAGGAGCGGGTAGGCTAAAATACAAAAAAATGATGTGCTTGACGTTAATTTGACTAAAACGGTATCCCTTCTAGCCATGACCCTTGGACCAAATTCACATTGGCATGGGGATACATTTGCGCACACACAGAAGAGGAAATTTTAAGAGCTGCTCTGCTGTGATAGCAACGGCTACCTATAAATACAATAATTCAAGTTGTCTCCCCAGGAATCAATCTCTGGTTGTTACAAAACGTTATGTGCATGTACTGTATCATCTAGTCGATGCTTTATTGTTGTAATGTGTAGGTATATTATAGGCCTATTACACAGCCTAGGTGTATTCAATGGACTTTAATAGGAAAATGAAAACTGTAGGCATAGCCTACTCTACCATATTCCCAAAAGGTGTTCAGCACCTACAGAGGGGGAGGGAAAGGGAGAGAGAGAGATATCATGTTCAAGTTTGCATGTTTTAAAGCCTATGGTGATAGACAACATGTGATTCTAATATAGGTATACCTAACTTATAGTAAGCTCACAAGCTGCAATGGTCTTAGCTACAGATTGTAACACCAGATAATATGATTAAACCCCAAGAAATGTGGCACCCATTATGCTTGGAGTTACAGGTTAGATACTGTTCCGTGTAGGGCAGATAATTTTTGGCCAACCATAGTCTTCGTCCTCGATTAGTGGAAACGAGTCTCAAAAATGTTTGTTTCTAGTTGTATTGGGTCCGTTTGATTTTAGAAAATGCTCCATTAAAATAAATATTATTTTTTGCTCCATTATATAATTCAACAATGTGTACGCCGCAATCTTGTCTATTTCAAGTCTTCTCTCATCGATTGAGAGGTGGGTCCATCCCAAAGTGCCACATGTCGTTTTGACGGACACCTGTCTCAATCAATGAGAGAAGGCTTGAATTAGACAAGATGGTGGTGTACACATTGTCTAAACTTTGATACTCATAGCTTTTTTGTGTGATCAACATTGTTTATTGATTTGTTACACAAACATAACCAGATCAAATAACAAACATCACCCAATAAATGATTTCCTTGTTGAGCCCATTTTCTTGAAATTCTCTCTCGACATCATGAATTCTATACAGAATTCTATGAAGAAGAATGTGGTAACCCCTGGACCTCTCCATGATGATACGAGGGTCATTCCACCAATTTAGTGCCCGTTCAGAAGTGTAACTTGGTCAATAAACATTTGATTTCACCTCATTTGAATAAATAGCACATGCTCAACTTTATAAAAAAACAAATTTTCCCATCTCACAAGGACTGACACAAAAAAAAGACTAAGCGGCAAATAAATTAACATGGTTGACTGTAACAGGGTTGACGATTTAATCTTAAATCAGCCATTCATCTCCTTGTGACAGGGGGAATGGAAGCTTGTTGTGTGCAATAGGGAGTGGCAATTGAGTGCAAGCTTCACCAAAAAATGAATACATGTTAAAACATTTCTAGCCTGTCAATCTGTTGGCAACGTGGTTGAATTGTTATGCTCAACCCACTCAGTTTTCTGCCAAAAAGAGTAGAACCAGCTCACCTGGTTTTACACTATGATTTGACTATTAGATGTTCAATGTTTCTTTTGAAATGAATAGTTTCACCATATTAAAACAAGAGTTCAGGTCATGTAACAGGGTTGACCTTACAATTAGGGACAGAGGTAAATTAATCACTATTCACAGTAAATAAATTATATTCTTCACAAATAACTTTGTCAAAGCAAAAAAATATCTACGGCTTCAAAATGATGGTGAAAACCTTGAGAAATGTTGGGGTTAAAAGGGTTAAAATCTTCCTAGAACAGAAGGTACACAGAGGGACATGTCAAAATGCTGATTTTCGGCACTTTAGCATGTCTTTATTCATATAAAAAAATCAGATCTGTTGAATTGTCCATGTGATCTATATTAAATGGCAATTCAGTTAAAATTCAATATTGGTGCACGTTTCTTGGAACGACCCACCACAATATTCTCCTCCTCGTATGATCCACCTCCTTCTCACTGAACTCAAAACGTCCTGACACTTGTTCTAAATGAATGCATCAAATACGATGTGCAAGTGAAGTCATCCTCTGTCATACTTCTGGGTCCTGTCCCATCTTTTCAATAGGCTTGATGATTATATCAACAAATTAATGAAAAGGCGGTCTTAAGGTACGTATGTATATAGTGCATTCGGAATGTATTCATTTTATTCTAAAATGTATTAAATCATTTCCCCCCTCATCAATCTACACACAATACCCCATAATGACTAATCAAAAAAAGGTTTTTAGAAATTGATGCTTTTTTAAAAAATATATAAAAAAATTAAATGTCACAGTTACATAAGTATCAAACCCTTTACTCAGTACTTCTCTGCAGATCCTCTCAAACTCTGTCAGGTTGGATGGGGAGCATTGCTGCATAGCTATTTTCAGTCTCTCCAGAGATGTTCGATCAGGTTCAAGTCCGGGCTCTGGCTGGGCCACTCAAGGACATTCAGAGACTTGTCCCGAAGCCACTCCTGTGTTGTCTTGGCTGTGTGCTTAGGGTCGTTGTCCTGTTGGAAGGTGAACCTTCGCCCCAGTCTGAGGTCCTGAGCATTCTGGAGCAGGTTTTCATCAACGATCTCTCTGTACGGAGTTCCGGCTTAGCATGTGAATGGAGAAGAAGCTCGTGGACGAGGCTCCTACGCATTAGATCATTTGCCAAATGTGTACTTTGCATTCCACTTTCTTACATATCATATTTGATTGATGAGTTTGTAAGTTTCTTTTTTGATTCAAATGTCACACGACCTGAGGAGCAGAAGACCTGTAAACTAACGTTTCAACCACGATGGCAAAAGTGCATGGTAATGGCGCCGACTCCAGTCCAACTGTTACAGAGCCTCATGCGGTCACACTCCCCACAGATCTTCAGAACCTCCGTACGGTTCTGGTCTCAGAAATTACAGCTATCATTGCCACTCAGCTCAAAACTGCCATCGATGCTGCTCTGGCCCCCTTCTCCGCCGTCCTGGATGGTGTCCGAGCCGCTGCGGATGAACAAGGCCGACGAATTGATGGCTTTGAAAATGACCTGTGTGACTACAGTGACCGCAAGGTAGCACTTGAGAAAATGGTCGCCATCTGAGCTCTGAAAACCAAAAGCTGATTGACAAGACCGATGACCTGGAATCCAGTTCTCGCCATTGCAATCTTCGTGTTGTTGGTATACCAGAGAAACGTGAAGGAGGGGACTCAGTTAAGTTCGTGTCAGAATTCTTCACGGATGTGCTGGGTCTGGCCATCGTTCCATCACCCCCGAAGATGGATAGAGCCCACCACATTGGCCTCTCCCCAGCGGGCGGAGACGACAACTCCAAGCCTAGAGTGTTTATCTTCCGTTTTCACTATTACCATGACAAGGAGCGCATCCTCCAGAGGCAGGGCAGAGACCAGCTACACTTCTGCGGATGCAAGAGCTAAATTCCTTGATGTGAAACGCAAACTGCATGAGAAGAAAGTGAAATTCTCACTCCGCTTCCCTGCTCGTCTGCACATTGAACATGCAGGGGGGAAGCTACAGTTCGACTCCCACAAGGACGCCCAGCGTTGGTTCGACAGTCACTTCTGAGCCGTATCTTGGATCTATGACCTACTCTTTTGCCAGGTAGCATGCATAGCCTAGCCTCTAAGTCGAAGGTATGTTTGATTTTTACGGCAGAGTATTTTTTTCCCTGTTGCCATTTCTTTTCTACTCGGCAGAAACACTAACGTTATTGAACTCTGATAAAAATGACTAGTACTGTCTTGTGTGGTTGTCATTTACGCTACATATTTGGGAGTTCCTTTTTATTTGGCTAGATGGCCAGCGTAGTAATGCATGGCTACAATTCCAGGCTTTTGCAGAGCTTTCCTTTGTTTTTTCTTTCTTTTCATCTAGATACTTACTGAATGACTTTTCACCACTTTATTATTCCCTTTTGAATATTGGTACATGTTTTCTTTTTTGTAACAGGGTAACATACTGTGGGACACTTATTTGGCCATCCTTAAGACACATTGTACGTGTTGCACTGATTGAAGACTCCCTGAGTCAGGACAGTTCCGTTTCACTGTTATGGGGTGTCAGTTTTGGTTATCTGTTGACCTATGTTACGGATACAGGTAGTGTGTATCCTGTATTTGTATTTCTTTGCTCTCCTTCTCCTCCTCACAGGTGACAATCATCACTCCCCAATCAGTCACCAATCAGTCCCCAAACAGAAGACACCTGCTCCTTTTCCCTCAACCTATCACAGCCCCTTTCCCTTGGTTTAAAAACCCAGCCAGTTGTTTTCTCCCCAGATCAATCTTTGTGTTCATTCTCTCAATCGCTTGCTCTGTCCCCAGCTCTAGATATATATCGCTGTATTGATCTCGTTTGTTTAGTAACTTCATGTCACATTTGTCCGGTTATCCTGTGAGTATTGTTTTGTTGTTTGTTTGGTGGGAAAAGGGGGTACCAAGACAAGTCGCCCATGGGCATACATTACCCGTAGGAATACTTTGTCTAAGTACCCTAGTTGGAACTGGGCGGACCACCCACTGTATTTTTGGTTAGTTAGCTAGCTGTTCTTGAAATGGGCTAGTCTAGCTTAGGGGTGTTTTTGGATTATTGTTTCTTTGCTTGGGTCCAGCTCAGCCCCTTCTCTCACCCCATTTACTGTGTGTTTAGCAATAAACCTTTAGAGTTTGACGGTAAACTTAAGTTGTCTGGTTTTTGGTTCTCACTGTTACTCGTCACTTATAATTTGCATGATTTATGTTACGGATCTCGTATCCATCCCCCCTAGACTGCAGGGCCAAAAGGGATTCATAACAACCTACTTTACCGTTTTGTGAATGCCTTTTCAAATGTATTTCAATACTGGTGCTATGGACCTTTTTTTGGTCCTATTTTGTATTTTTCCTTTTTTTCCATCCTGCTTTTTTTTCATCAGTTTTTTATCTTTGCAAATGCTTGGTCTGTTTTCACAGCTTTATCATTTCAATATTTTAGATGGCTAACACTAATAGTATTATGGGAATAGGTAGGCCTTATCCTACAAAGTTTTTATCTTGGAATACTAAGGCAACGAACAATCCTGTCAAGAGGTCTAGGGTCTTCTCTCATTTGAAAAAGCTAAAAGCAGATGTGGTATTTTTGCAAGAGACCCCAGGTTTAGTCAAGTTTTCCGTTAAGACTAACTCCAAAGCCAGAGAGGTTGCAAGTAAAATAATACATTTCTCTTCTACTAATGTTATTTCAGACAGTAATGGGAGATATCTAATCATAACTGGCACCATTTGGAACACACCTGTAGTATTGGTCAATGTATATGCTCCCAATTTTGATGATTTTGCCAATGGGTGGCTGAGGAAAATCCCTTCTCTGATCACCCATCTTTTGATATTTGGCGGGGATCTGAATTGTGTTATTAGCCCGGCTTTAGACCGCTCAAACCTTAGCAGAAGGATATATAGTTCTGTCAAAGTCCTTCTCAGATTTTATGGATCAGAATGGGTGTACAGATCCCTGGAGATTTCAGAATCCCCAGGCAAGAGTATTCTTTCTTTTCACATGTACACCATTATTTTTTTCTCATCTTGACTATTTCTTTATTGATCATAAGTTACTTCCAAATGTCACCTCTTCTGAATATTTACTCATTGTAATTTCTGACCATGGACCTTTAGCCCTCAATTATCGTACTCTTCTCTGTTGGAGATTCCATTCTCTTCTCCTGTCCGATGCAGACTTCTGTAATGTTATCTCCACTTCTATTGATCATTTTCTTTTTTCCAATCAGACAAGCTCAACCTCTCATTCTCCCTCATAGGAATCCCATAAGGCCTATCTGAGAGGAGTAATTATTTCTTATTCTTCTCATTTAAACAAAACTCAAAGCTAAACCAGAACTCACTAAAGCCATCCTTGACTCAGACCATCAATATGCCCTGACGCCATCCCCTGAGCTATATAAGCCATGCTCGAATGTACCATCTGAATTCAATCTCTTGTCCACTACAGATGCAGAACGGTTACTATTGCATTCAAGTGGTACCTACTTTGAAAATGGCGACAGGGCAAGTCGTCTGCTCGCACACCGATTAAAACGCAGTGCTGCTACCTGTCTGATTCCTCTCATAGCTTGATTTCTGACCCTACGGGGATCAATGACACCTTCATATTTCTATTCCTCCCTGTATACGACTGAATTTCCATCAGATACTGCCAGCATGAATACATTTCTGGGTGAAACTGCAGATGACCTTGATTCCCCTCTCAGCCTTGAAGAAGTTATTCAGTCTATCAAGTCAGTACAGAGCAGCAAGGCTCCAGGGCCTGATGGGTTTCCAACTAAGTTCTTTAAGAAATTCTGTACCAAGTTAACCCCTTTATTTTTACATGTGTATAATGAATCACTTGAACGTGGCTTGTTGCCACCTACGCTAACATAGGCTTCAATAGCACTTCTCCTTAAGAAGGGGAAAGACCCCAGTTCCTGTTCTTCATTTAGACCCCTTAATGTGGATGTGAAGGTGCTGGCAAAGGTGACAGCGAGGCGTCTGGAAGTAGTCTTACCAGGACTCGTATCACAGGAACAAACCAGCTTTATAAAGGACAGATTCATTTTTAACATTCCGACACTGTTAAACATGATTTATTTTAAACAATTCTCCAAGTCCCATGAGGTGGTAATCTCCCTAGACGCAGAGAAGGCATTTGACAGAATTGAGTGGGAGTACCTATTTGCTGTTCTTCAAAAATGTGGATTTGGGGACAAATTTAGCTCATGGATCCGACTCTTGTATAAATCTCCCCAGGCCAATGACACCCGTTCTGATTATTTTGTCCTGGAACGTGGGACACGCCAAGGCTGCCCACTGTCCCCTTTATTATTTGCTGTCGCCATTGAGCCCCTTTCAGTAGCTTTACGGACATCCTCCTCTTTCCAAGGTGTAACACGGGAAGGAGTTAAACAGAGTAACAAATCATCTGCATATAATGATAACCTATGTAAACAACCCTGTAACCTGTTTACCTTCTATCCTGTCTAATCTGGAGAAGTTTGGCTCCTTCTCCGGTTACAAGCTGAATCTCCAGAAAAGTGAGTGCTTCCCAATCAATCCAGCAGCGCTACGGCTCCAGCAGACAGACTTGCCCTTTCAGCTTAGCCGCTCTGGTTTCAAATACATTGGGCCAGCAGGTTCATTACAGAACCTGCTGGCCCTTTCTCTCCCAGTGCTCCCTCATTTTCAAGCTGCAGCTCACTCAGGGATCCCACCTTGCAGCTGAACTCCGGAAGTCCCCGGCGTCTATGTCCCAGAGAGGATCTGGACTTACCCAAGAGCCTCCAGAGACTGCCGATGCAGGGCTAGGCTGTCTCCAGCCGAAAGCGTACGCAGACTTGAGACCCAGAGTTGTCTGTATTGTTGTACTGCCGGTCATTTTGTGTTTACCTGTCTGTTCAAGAGACCTAGCTCATTCATTGGAGTGAGTACACTGGTGGGTCTTAAAGATAATTGTTATTTTCCCCTTACTTGCCCCCCTCTCCATGTCACCCTGATTTGGGGCGACCAGTCCAAGTCCCTCCAGGTACTCATCGACTCCAGTCCAAGCAAATTTGTCTAAGGTTTACTGATCACTTATTTCTGTTTTTGTATGTCACGTCCTGACCAGTAATGGGGGTTATTTGTATTGTAGTTTGGTCAGGACGTGGCAGAGGGTATTTGTTTTATGTGGTTCGGGGTGGTGGTTTGTTTAGAAGGGTGTTTGAATTATTATTTCCGGGTTATGTTCTCTCTAGTTTAGTATTTCTATGTCTAGGTGTTGGACTCTCAATTGGAGGCAGGTGTTTTTAGTTGCCTCTGAGAGTCCTATGTATGTGTTTTGTGGGAGATGTTTCTTTGTATAGCTTCAAGCCTTACAGGAATGTTATTCGTTGTTTCTTTTTGTGTACGTGTTTATTTTTGGTTCACCTTCTTTGCCAACTAAATAAAGATGAGTGCACATTTCCCCGCTGCGTCTTGGTCCGCTTTATACGACGACAACCGTTACATTGTATTTTTTTATCTGTATTGAGATGTTTGTATATTTCCCCCCCCCCCCCCCCAGTATTCTTGATTGTTTATTTGTTGGGAAATCTCTGTAGAATTTGTTTTCTAGGACCGAAGTGAGGTAGGGAAGGGACTGGGGAGGGTGGTTGGGATATGGTAAAATCTTTGTACTTACATTTATGTAAAAATAAAGGATCTCTCTCTCTGTACTTTGTTCTGTTCATCTTTGCCTCAACCTGACTAGTCTGCCAGTCCCTACCACTGAAACATCCCCACTGTATGATGCCGCCACCACCATGCTTCACCGTAGGGATGGTGCCAGGTTTCCTCCAGACGTGAGCTTGGCATTCAGGCCAAAGAGTTCAATCTTGGTTTCATCAGAGAATATTTTTCTCATGGTCTGAGTCTTTTGGTAAACTCCAAGCGGACTGTCATGTGACTTTTACTGAGGAGTGACTTCCGTCTGGCCACTCTACCATAAAAGCCTGATTGGTGGAGTTCTGCAGAGATGGTTGTCCTTCTGGGAGGTTCTCCCATCTCCAGAGGAACTCTAGAGCTATCTCAGTGACCATCGGGTTGTTGGTCACCTCCCTGACCAAGGCCCTTCCAAACTCCTTCCATTTAAGAATGCTGGAGGCCACTGTGTTCTTGGTGACCTTCAATACAGCAGAAATGTTTTAGTACCCTTCCCCAGGTCTGTGCCTCGACACAATCCTGTCTCGGAGCTCTACGGACAATTCCGTCGACCTCGTGGCTTGGTTTTTGCTCTGACATGCACTGTCAACTGTGGGACCTTCAGATGACTTCAACTGATTTTTTTTTTGGGGGGGGCGAGCTCATTAGAATAATACCCAGCATGCCTGACAACTGTAAATTTACGTGTTGGCCATTTAGCAGATGCTATTATCCAGAGTGACTTCAGTTAGTGCATTCAACAAAGGTAGATAAACAACCACATGTAAAAAGTTTCTGTAACTGTTACTGAGAATACCATTGCAGTTAAGTGGACTGTTTGACATTAGTATAGAGTGCACTGCTAGTTTTGGAACTGATAAATCTCACACATGAGCATAAGACAGATGTGAGCATAATGTTCCCAACTGGAATCTTGGTGAAATCATTCCAAAGATTTGGTTAGTTCTAAAATGTAACATTTTCTAAGTAGTTTCAACTGTATAGGAAGTTGATATAAAATGTTAAGGCAGCCAGGTTATAAACTTTGGTAAGGTAAAACAAAAAGTTGTTTTTCTGACTATCCAATACTTCCTCTCCACTTCATAATTTGTCAAAACAACTTGAGTAGCTTTGTTAGGACAACTAAAAACAAAATCAGTTGAAGCACATTGATTTGACTAAAAGTATCAAGTTCACTCAAGTTATTAAACCCAACTTGTCAGTTCCACTTACTTTACTAGGTTTAGGTAACTTTAGATTGCGTTAACTCAACACAAAATCCAAATTGTACTTAATGTTAAGGTAGCCAGGTTATAAACTTTTAATTAGACTTTTTGACATAGTCAATCTTTGTCATTCCCTCGCAGTGTAATGGGTTCTATTTTTTATTTTATTTAACCTGTATTTAACTAGGCAAGTCAGTTAAGAACAAATTCTTATTTACAATGACGGCCTATGGGTAAAGGGCATAGTACGATGATGTAATATTTCAAAGGTCTAAGGGTCTCCTATTGTAACTACAGCAACAGGTCAACTGGAGAGAGAGGAGTGATGATGTCAATGAATCCCGACAGTGGAAAGACGGACACTGGCTGTCTCCTATACAGACCACACCCTGCCGCTAGGATGTTTACTTTGGCTCAGTGCTACATTGTTTGTCCTCCCCTTTGTCATGTGTTAGTGTTCCCAGGATTTTGGGTGGATAAAAAAATTATTTCAATCATGTCGTGCATTTTTATGACGTATATTAACATAGGCCTATGGTAAACCTTCCCTGTAGCTCAGTTGGTAGAGCATGGTGTTTGCAACACCAGGGTTGTGGGTTCAATTCCCACGGGGGGCCAGCACAGAAAAATAATGTATGAAATGTATGCATTCACTACTGTAAGTCGCTCTGGATAAGGGCGTCTGCTAAATGACTAAAATGTAAATGTAATGTAAATGTAAACCTAAGGTTTCGGTGTTCCATTTCACTGTGTTCCATTCCACTCTGTTATATCTATTCCACTGTCGTCCAATAGATTAATTTAACTGAGGGGGTAAACTCATGTATCACATACTGTATTAGATGGCTATTCTCCCTCCCTCCTCTCCTGATGTTGCTGCAATCCTATGAATCTCACACATGAAGCCATGGCACCCAATGGGGTTTAAGTCACTCCTACTTTCTCAGCCAATGAGGTGAGAGGACACTGATCCTGCTAAGGACTTCCAGTCAGCTGCAGCAAGGGCATAGTTTGGGGAACATGCAAGCAGGGAGCGTGTAGTGTGGTGCAGCAAGCTATCCGTCTCTGTCTCTCTATCCCTACACCTCCCTCTCTCCCTGTCAGATATCCTTATCATCACACACAGTGGGTACATGTGACCACAGGGCACAATGACACACACGAACAGTCCAGTCACACCATTTACAAGAAGGTCATGAGCAGCAGCGATGCTTGTTGAGGCACTTGAGATTAAGAGATTTGGTTTAAATATATCCCTCAAAATATGTGTAATGAATTTAATGGGAACGGGCCATATGACAGAAATGGCCAACCTCTGTATGGCACCAATCACTACTAGACGAGTGTTTCCCAACTCCAGTCCTCCAGTACCCTCAACAGTACACATTTTTGTTGTAGCCCCAGACAAGCACACCTGATTCAACTTGTCATCTAATCAAGCCTTTCATGAGTTGAATCAGGTGAGTTTGTCCAGGGTTACAATAATTATGTGTTGTGTTGGGAGTACTCAAGGACTGGAGTTAGGAAACACTGTACTACACACACTCACATAGACATTACTGTATGTAGCCAAGCAAATGCTCAACCCTGTGCTATCTAGTGTTTGTATGTTGGAAAATTACTGGGCTGACTCCTTATACTGTTTACCCAGCAACATTATCAGTGATGACCTTGTGCCACTGACATGCACTGCAGTTGCTTAGTGGTAGGCCATCATACGTGTTATGGATTGGCACTGCAGTGAATGTGTAGACTTAACTAGACTTTGCATCCTATGTGCACTCATTTATCAGAGTAGAACCAATTGGATTCAAGACCAATAGTGGTGACCAGGTGTAGGCCTATAACAAACTCCGCTATAAATTGTGCATAATAACAGAACACTAGTTTTTAGTTATTATTACTCTCAATGCTGTATTCATATGCCATGTATTGGGTTGAGTGCCAATGTTTACACATCATTTGATTTCCAAGGGTACTACTCTTGACCTCACTGGGTCACAACATTATAAGTAAGCAATAAAGCCCGAGGGAATGTGGTATATTGCCAATATACTACGTCTAGGGGCTGTTCTTAAGCACGACACAACAGAGAGTGCCTGGATACAGCCCTTAGTGGTATATTGGCCATATACCACAAACCCCTGTGGGGGGTTCCCCTAACCAGTTTATGGTTTCCCTAACCAGTTTATGCCGCCTTGGCATAAACTGGTTACCAACGTAATTAGAACAGTAATAGTACTTTGTCATACCCATGGTATACATTCTGATATACCACAGCTTTCAGCCAATCAGCATTCAGGGCTCTAACTACCCGGTTTGTAATCCCTGACCAATCAGATACATGGATAATTAGAAGGAGCTAGCATGTGACCAATCACACTCCTTCTAAATGCTTTTGAACAATGACGGGATTCAATTAATCTGGCCTGGGCGCTCGGGTAAGCATGTTTTGCAAAGGGTGAAAGTTGATTGCATTCGTTTTGAAATCGGGCTGCCTCCAGGCGTGAGCCAGGAGCCTTAAAACAAAAGTTACATAATTAAAGGGATACTTCGGAATTTTGGCAATGATGAACTTGTAGATGCGTCTCTGTGTCCAGTATGAAGGATGTTGGAGGTTGTTTTGTGAGCCAATGCTAACTAGCATTAGTACAACGACTGGAAGTCATAGACTTCCAGTCATTGCGCAAATGCTAGTTAGCAACTTCCTTCAAACTGCACGCAAATACATTAAAATGGTATCCACAAGTTCATCTAAATCTGGGGAAGTAGGTAAAGGGCATTGCCAAAATCCCGAAGTATCCCTTTGGAGTAATGAGCAGGATTCTGTGTTATCACATGCAAAAGTGATTGCTTTTGATAAAAACACTTTATCTGCCTTCCCAATGAAAACTAATTTGAAAATTCAAACATATATTTTATGGAAAAGAGATGTATGTTTCTGGATGATGCACCATGCTGATTTGTTGACAACATGACCGAGATTACTGTTCAATTTGAGAAGGGGACTCCTCCTTCACAGTTCTTGCCCATTCACGTAACGGGCCATAGACCGGTGCTCCAGGGCTCAGCATAATCCAATTCGTCCAATGATAGCCATTGTTCCTTCTAATAGAGGACACAAGTCAAAACTGACCCTTCAAAACACAATAGATAAACAGATGTGATTTAATTTATTCTCTCGTGGTTAATATCAATGTTTTCAATGTAATAAAGGACAATTATTTTTGCATTCACACTTTGAACAACGGATCTCTATCTTGGACACAGTCCCCGAATGTATATCACACAACTATATATATATCATCACGTGTGATGTTCTTAAGTCAATAAGAAAAACAGTAGTCACATGATACACCTCAAGTTTTACCTCAAGTTTCCCAAACAATAACTCATCGTTTGCTATTAACCTTCATACTACACATGACAAAGGCCCACGAGTCCATGGCCTCACTACATAGGGAACACGGTGTCATTTCGGCTACACAAGACTCATGCTCAGCCCACCCCTTAACTCGACCCAGCTTTTGTGACCCAGGAACACAGGCTACTGTTTCAGAGTGACCTCCACAAACCCACACAAGGGCAGAAACACAATGGAGTGGACACACACACTTCTGCATGACCGCACACACGTTCACACATGCGCACACACACAGAAGAGAAAGTATGTTAATATGAACTGTTTCCTGTGCTGTGGTGCCGTCAAATCACGAAGAGACAGCAATAAGTGCCCGATAGAAAATAGTTCCAATATCACCAGGGCAGGCTTAGACTATTTCTAATATCTTGTGTATCAAATGTTTTTCCAAAGTGCTACCTTATAGTAGTAGTCTTCAGTTCCGCATTGGGTCTTCAGTTTTATCTTCAGTTGCAGTATTAAAATAACATGGGAGATAGAAGTGGAAAAACATTGGCAGGCCTGTCTCTATGGGGATTAGGAGAACTGCCACTGATGGGCTGCAGCTGTCGCCACCTCAGTAGTCCACAGTGATATATATTAGGGACCAGGGTAAAAATAGCAAACCGAGCTTGACCCCCTCAGCAGCTATTCTTTTAGAGTTTACACACCAAGATGATGTTAATTTGAGGAAATGTTTGTTTATTCTATTTTACTGAGCCATTACGTTATGTTCTTATTCTTATATTTTATTATTATGTATCCTGTACATACGACTAATCCAACTTGAATGGATAGCTAGTTATCTATAGCAGTACTGAGCATCTCTGGAATGTTATGTTGCTTGAGGTGGTAGTTAGACTTGCTATGTACTTCCCAGGACTAATGGATGAAACAAAAAGTGTAGACATGATACATTAGGCTACATAACACCACAAGTAATATAGTTAAGAAATGACATAATTACTGACTGAATGAATAAATCATACCATGATATCAATATCTGTACAGAGACATTTCTGAATTTCACACATTTTCAGAGAAAATTCCATGCTCAGCAACACCCCCCACCCACACTTTAAATAAACTATGTTTTTTCCCAAACAGCAGTAGCAGCAGAGTACATCTGAGTCATTACTATTTTAAAGCACAGAATGGTTACCAGGTTATACAGAGGTCACCAAGGGGTCACAGAGAAATGGGAATCCATATCCCATGACCACCCCCCCAACCTCAGCAGACCTGAGCTCCAGGTACGCAAACACAACCCACATTTCATTTCCTGGAAACATCGCTTCTATTGTGTGTCTGCTGCTTTCAGGGAAGGGAAATGTGAAAACCCATTATTAAGAGCAACCAAATGGATTATAATGACATGGTTACTGAGTCACAAGTGTCCAATTAACATTGGGAGGCCGTCGATGTGATGCCTCTTGGGTTCATTGTGCCGCATGCGAGATACACTAGTCCATTAGATTCCCCAGAGCCTTAGGCAGTTCTGCTCTACCTCCTAGCCCTACACCCAAATCACATACTATAAATGCTCAGGGCTCCATTTTACAAGACAGAATGACGCAGGCAACTTTGTTGTTCTGATAGGATGCATTTTTTATAAATGGGGTGATCCCCTATCAAGAGACAGTCATCAGATAAGAGCATCACTAGGGACAATAATCGTTTGTGTTTAACAAAGGAATAGGGTGCCATTCTGACAAACGCTGTACATAGTATATAGCGCCCTCTAGTGTTCATGTAGAGAACAGAAACAAATCCTGCACCTGTTTCTATTTCTGAGGGTATAGAGCCCCACAGAGGTGTCATAATACCCACAAAACCTAGCGGTCAAACAAGGAAATGGTTCCAGTCATTTTTCTACCATTCATTTTTCCCTTAGGGAATTTTAGAAACACTTAAAATAAGGGCTGTGTTTCATCCTGTAGGCTTACCCTAGCGTGACGTTTTGATAACCAAGTACAGTAAACGTCTCCCGGACAAGGTGACTTTTATCAATATATTCAGCTCTATTTACTCTCAGATCCAAAAATGCTAATTAGCATCAAAGTAGACATCATGCAAGACTACAAATCCCTGCACGTAATCTCTAGCTGACACCTTTGCTGACAGGTATTGTGTCAATTTGCACAAGACAATTCACAGAATTGTCGATTTAAAGAAATGTAGCCAATTTATTAATTACTACATTTAGCTAACATTAGATAGTAAATCCAGATCACGGCATTTATAGTTCTTTATGATAGCAGTTATCAAAACATCACGCCAGGGTAAGCCTAGACGAAACACAGCCCTTATTGTTTCTAATTGGACTATGACGCCACCCTGAAAGTCAGACAGCTTAAAATGTATATTATAAACTGGGTGGTTCAAGCCCTGAATGCTGTATGGCTGACATCCATAGAATATTTAAGCAATAAGGCACGAGGGGGTGTGGTATATGGACAATATACCACGTTTAAGGGCTGTTCTTATGCACAACGCATTTCAGAGTGCCTGGACACAGCCCTTAGCTGTGGTATATCAGCCATATACCATAAATCCCCGAGGTGCCTTATTGCTATTATAAACTGGTTACCAGCGTAATTAGACCAGTAAAAACAAATGTTTTGTCATACCCGTGGTACACGGTCTGATACACCACGGCTGTCAGCCAATCAGCATTCAGGGCTCGAACCATCCAGTTTATAACAGATGTATACCACTGGTATGACAAAACATGTACTTTTACTGCTCTAATTGTGCTGGTAACCCATTTATATTAACAATAAGGCACCTTGGGGGTTTGTGATATGGATAATACCACAGCTATGGGTTGTTGTATCCATATACCACACCCCCTCGTACCTTATTGCGTAAGTACCCCAATACCCAAATTATTTTAATTGCAGTGGAAAACTTCAAATTAAAACTGGACATGTTTTAGAGGGAATCATTTATTTAAATAATTATATATAATTTCCACATAATTAATGACATGACTCAAAACCAGACCATTTTTCTACAGTACATATATTCTCCTAAACCTCAGTGCAGAGGGGGAACAAACATGGATCCCTCCCTTCCTCTTAAATATACATGGAAGGAACAGCCCTGGGCCTGGAGAGGAGGAGCTGCTTTAGGAACATAAATATAGAAAACCGAGGTGTGTGCTGCAGCCAGGGTGGTGAAGTGAGTTGAGAGGGGGTCCGGAGATGTAGTGAAGGGGTTGGAGTGTAGGTGGGCTTTTGTTGATTTTTTTTACTCAGTGAGCCCCAGCTTCTTCTTGAGGGACTCTGGCATCTCAGGGGGAGGGGGACGGGGCAGGCGGAAGTAGACCTTCACGGAGTCGTAGATGAACCACTGCAGGGCGGTCAGGGTACCGATCATGATGATACGGGCAACCAGGCCCTTCCACACACCTTAAGAGGAGGAGAGAATGGGGAGAAGGGATGTTTAGGATAGGTGTTTGTTGGAAGTGTATAAATAAATTACATCTGCTTTGTTGTTCCTTTGAGCGGGCCAAACACCCAATGTTGGAGTTATATATGCAAGAGAAAAAATAAAAAAATAAACGTAATTCAGTAGACTGACAATACAGCAACAGCACAGGAGTGCCCTCCAGAGGTGGATCTAAGGAGCGTGTTGGAATTTGGACGTTAAATAAAATCCCACCCACCTACCCCCCCTCTCCCAGTAATCAGAGAGGATTTGATAGGATAAAGTAACCTGTACCAAATCAGTTTCACGAATCACATCAGTGATAACTTTGAGGAAGGATGCGTTTCCTAAGTAAGACAAGCCCTACGGTTGTCCACTCACCTTTAGGTCCGAGCTTCTTGAGCACTTGGACGGCAGTGCTGCCACTCTCCTTGTTCAGTACAGACACCACTGAGTCCGCTGGGTGGGACACGATGGCACAGAACACACCAGCTGCAGGGGACAGACAAATGCTCAGCACACAATCCTATATAAGCCCGCTATATACCATCAAACAGAAGCCTGGGTGATCTTTGCTAGTCACCAAATGGAAGAAAACTGATTGAAACGGAGGGACAACTACCTGTACATGTGCAATAACAAATGCTTGTTTTCATTTTCTGTTGCAAAACATTTTGCTATGGTGTGTACTAATGAATACGAACCAGGTTTCTCTGGGTAGAAGTTGCAATTGGGCACAGATCTAGGATCATATTACGCTTCCCCCAATCCTAACCTTTGTTGTCCTTGTAATAACTCAAACCGGACTCTAAGTGAGCTACTAGAGCTAGGGCCACCTTCATCCTATTTCCTGTGGTACTAATACTTACCGATGTAGCCGGCAGTGAAGGTGACGATCAGCTGTTCGCCCTTGGTGCACTCAGCGCGGGGTTTGGGCACCACATGTTTGTAGAGCAGCTCCACGGTCCTCTCAAAGCAGGCAAACTTCATCATGGTGTAGGGGATCTGCCTCATCCACAAAGGAACCACACCCTTGTAGAACCTGAGAGAAAGGAGGGGGTGGGGAGAGAAAGACCGAGAAGGAAGAATGTCAGTTCCACGCAGGCAGATCAGAGTTCTCGTTCCCTCTGATCAGAAACCATAGGTGAAAGCAATATGGTGGTCACTAACAAGGCACTGCCTTTCACCAGACAAGAGTGTAAAGAAGATGAACAAACTGTTAGACTATCCCAGCGCAATCCTGGAAAATAACATTAGGGCCTAGGTGATTGTCCATCCCCCAGCATAGCTGCACCGGTAGGGTCCCGCCAGTGGAACTGAGGGTTGCCAGTGCAGCAGAGGGGCTGGGAGGCAGGTAGACTGCTCTCACACGCCAATGACTCAAGCACCTCCAACTATACAGCCAAAAAGCTGTTGAGGGCTTCCAAGCTGGAGCTGCAGCACTCAGAGACAACAGCACCAGCACAGGACTGCCCTCCAGAGGTGGATCTAAGGAGCGTGTTTGTTCGGTAACCTCACAAATCAGCTATGAGGAGCAAGAATGACTTTTGTAGGCTTATGTTCCATACAAGCCAAGAAACACCCAATTAATGTAATCAAGGCTACAAGTTGTATCAGATTTGTTTCACCTAGTGTAGGAACAAAAGCAGACACGTCGTAACTGTCCATGAGCAGGGTTGAATACTTTTATGGGTTATACAGTCTCCAAAACAAACCAAATAGACCACCACAAACACAAAATCTACTCACGCCCATACTCCCTCCTCTGCGAACATCTTGGGAGCACACTGTCTGAGGTTGTTGGCATAGCCTGGGCAGGTCTGGATACGCACTTTACATGCCTCCATGGGGGCCAGGGCAATGTCAGCAAAGAACTCTGCACTGGCAGACGCAGCCAAGTACAGGGATGTCCTCCACAGGTAGGTGTTCTCCTGTTAGATGAGAGGGGGTGAAGTCAGTTGTGGTCCTGTGTGGGCTAGCAACACCAATGTCATGGGTTCAAAGTCACGCGGGGATTAGTAAATGTAAGCGCTCATTGTACTGTACTTGGATAAAAGCGCCTGCTAACTAGCATGTCATTTATGATTTTTGGTGGGTGAACGAGTCCCTTTAAAACACGGTAAACCAGGGAATCCAACCGTGTTAGTTTCTCCCCACATTGGTTCCTACCCCTGACTGACCTCTCCAAGCATGTCGCTGTAGAAGATCTTGAACATCTCATAGAAGCCAAACTTGCAGAGACCCTGCATGGAGTAGCCGATGAAGGTAGGGGCCCAGCCCTTAGCCAGCCCTCGGGCTCCATCCTCCTTCAGTGTGAGGGAGAAGCCTTTGCCAATGCTCTTGTACTTGTCAGGGTCCACCTAAGGAAGAAAAAACAATTGATTAGTAGAGAGTCAAAGGAACAATGGGGGTAGACTAGATTAGAGACCTATGGGCTGAAATCTAGGTCATTTTTTTTATAAGAAAAATAACTAGCTAGGTTTCAGGTTGTGAACTAGGGGGTTATCCAGATTAACATTACTACTTATAGCTAGTGATTTATCTAATGTCTGCTAATCTACAGGAATCTTCCACCCAATCACAAATCTAGTTTTCCCACTTAATTTTTTCTTCATCTACTCAAGTGCATAGGAATTAAGGGTACATTTGGACTGCAAGGTCTGACGGATTGTAAGGCCACAATTGTTGAACAATCCCTCAGACAATAAAGTTGAAACTAACTTCTTAGGGGTAGATTTGGGATTGGGCACCTTTCCTCACAGGAGCTATGGAGGCCTTCACACAGCAGACAGCTACAGGGGGTACCACAAACCTGGATGCGGCACTTGACAAGGTCGAGGGGTACAACAGCTGTGTGTGTGAGGCCGCAGCTCAGGATACCCCCAAAGCCACACAGAGCATAATACTTTGTTGAGCCAAACTCACAGCTCACATCTGCAGAGTCTACAGCAAAAAAACAAAACATGCCCAACATGCAGTCACGACACATGCAACACAGGACAATCATCACCAACAAAAATGCCACCATTACATTATAACACACCAGGGAATGAGCCAGTTAAAATTTCAAACACTTGTGAATCAGGGTTCAGGTAAATTCCATTTAAATTCAGGGAGTAAACTGACATTCCAATTTACCTCAATGCTGCTCTATGATCATTATTATTATTTATTTTTTATCAGTTTACAGTGGACTTCCTGAATTGAAACTGACCTCAACCCTGCTTGTGATTTTAAATTGATTATTATATACCCAGGACTTATTTCACTCATTTGATGAAATAATCATAACACAGGGCTAAAAATCTGTAATAAAAAATACAATTTGAATTCTAACTTGACTCGAAAATGTCCAACAGCTTTTACTAAAAAAAATGATTGTTGAAGCATGAGCTGTATAGTTAGCTAAAATACATATAGCTTGCATAAATATATTAACCGTTTAAACTTTAGTCAATTTAAAGCTGGGAATAATTCCATTGAGGTGTAAATTACTTGGGCCTTTGGACATACTTAATAAAGCTATAGGCTAAATTCTAGCAATGCATAGCTGCACTTCGACCATGTTATAAATAGCAGGGTGAACAATCTGAAAACATTTTCCCATTGTCACTCCTGACCTTTCAGTGACCTACAAGTCCTTCAGCTTTGGATTGAGAAGGGGAATGGTAGCAGGCAGGGAGGTTCAGGAACACTGATGATTGTGAATCACACACTTACCATGCAATTTGGGTCATTCGAAAACAATTTTGTTTTTTTAAAATCAGATTGTCAAATGGGATAAAGCATGAGGAACAACAATGACAAAGATTCCACCACAACTGCACAAAACCGGGCTACTTGATACATCCATTCTCCCATGCAAATTAATGCATTTCAGACAACAAAAACATGTCGGCGTGTTGGGTTTTAGTGGCACCAGGCCACAGGGTTAGACAGACCTGCATTCTGCATTTGACCAGATCGAGGGGCACTAGGGCAGCATGTGTGGTGCCACAGCTGATGATGCCACCAAACCCACAGAGGAGTAAATACTTCCGTGAGCCGAACTCACAGCTGTCTCCCTCTGAAGAAAGAGTCAGGCAATACTTTCAAAATGGGGACTTGATGTTGTTCATTAGAAAAGTGGTAATAAGTAAGAGCAAACTGCATCTTCACTAGGCTAAAGAGCAAATGGAGCTTAATTGTGTGTCCTGTCCTATGTAGTCGGCATAGGCCTATGTCACAGGTGCAAAGAGCCATGCACACATGGAACATTTACTCCCTGTGAGGGCAGACTGTTGTGCAACAGGCGCTGTACCAGCAGAGCAGACTATCTGTATAACTAATCAACCAACCAGCAATGTTTAGGCTATAAAAAGAGGACACTGGCCAGCAAGCTCTAAAACTATCCAAAAGCCTGACCCAAATATAGTGGATCAATAATAGCTAATGTCACCTTTAGAACTAGGCTGGCTAAACCGTAAAAACTAAAAATATTCCATAGAACATTTTCAAGCAACCATGAAAAACAGCCATAATACTGCAATGGTCTGAATATAACTGATGGGTGGTTGAAGGCCATGCTTTACGTTACAAAAAGGATAGCATTTCAAGGGATCCTAAATCTAGACAAAACTTGTCAAACTTATTCGAATTGAGAACCAATTAAATGCCCCCGTCTAGGGGTCAGACGCATATCATTAGCTGGTTGGTGTGCTAGAAAGCAATACACAGACATTCGCCTAACTACTACTTTGCTCTTATGAGTCGGGGGCCTCTCACCTTAGTTTTAAACAGCGATTGAGGGAAGACATGAATTCAGTTCAGATACCTGCGGCATATTTCAAAGTTTACATTTGCCCTTCCATGTCCTCCATAGATAAGGCCTAGCCTGTCTTTGACATTCCACATTTAATGACCGTGGCTAGATAGCGTTACAAGGTTGACCAACACACAAGTCGTGTCTATTAAATAACACATGTTGATATCTATTAAATAGCACCGTAATAAAATTGGTATCTCGTCTCATCATCATTGATTCAGTTGGCTGCGTACTTGCTCGCTAGCTAGCTACTTGCTGACTGTACTTGTTAGCTAGTTAGCATGCAGAACATAGGTTTACCAGCGATTGCTGCGGCAGCGAGGTTGCGGCTCCGTCCATTTGCAGGGAGGCTCTGTTTGGGCTCCTCGATTTCTTGGAGGGAGAAGAGCGGGGCGTTGAAGGGATTAGCCCGAGACAACTGCGTTAGTGTGGTCGGATACATGATGTCCAAAACCGGCCTGTAGAATGAAAGCGAATGTTAGCAAGCTAGCTCACTAGTGTACCTTGCTATTGAAACACGATCAGCAGTAAGACAGCTCAGCTGACACTAACAGCAGGGTTGAAATGTCACTTGGGTATGTAGCTATAGTTTGACATCCAGATAACATGGAATGGAAATGCAAACCGTATTCTATCATGTTATTGTTAGCTAACGAGCTATTCCGGCCTCTGGCTAGTTAGCTAACTTATTTAGCAAGCTCACTACTACTAGCTAGTGAGCAACTGATTAGCTAGCTTTCCCAAGGTGGAACAGTTGCACAAGACAAGCTAGCAACATTAAACATTTTAAACGTCCTAAACACGGCATTACAGTAAAGACAGTCCTTAATATTCCCTTCTACTGTAACATTGTAAATTCGAATTACGTTAGATATTTCACAGTACTCCACTCACTCTCTCGGTGTCTTAAAATGGCACCTCCGCTCTACTGCAACCGGCGGCTCACAGGGACCGAACGACCTCGCGATAAAATCGTTTGTCCTTCCCTGACGTCACGGAGAAAAGTGGGAGAGTCCTTCTGCGTTCTGTCCTATCGGGGACGATATATGGAATGGCAGTGCGATCAATCAAAATGTGGGGTCCAATCATGAAACAGGACTTTCCTAGGCCTTCAGCGCTATCGTAGAAGTACAATGCTAGAATGCTCTTTAAATTTGGTTTTAGAAGTGACAGTGCCACCAACCACATGGAAGACTAAACAACTGATACATGATGGAGTGCTGCGTGTGCCAGATAAAGACAGGGAGTGAGGGGGAAAGAGAGAGGTAATGTAAACATATGTTTCCCAGGCCAATAAATTCCTTTGAATTGAATTGAGAGGGAGTGAGAGGCAGAGAGAGAGAGCGATACAGAGAGAGAGAGCTTGTGGGAGAGAGCGAGAGAGGTGAGAGTAAGTAGATTACTATGCCTTGGCAGTCTATTCTTGTCCATGGTATTAATCTAGGCCTGTGGAGCAGGGCAGTCTTCCATCCCTGCAGGTCAACAGTGTCAGGGCAGTCTTGACTTTTGACACATTCACGTGCCAGTCGGAACTAGGAAAATGGTTATAGTAATACACATACCACGTTCAACCAGTTAGCAAGCCAGAAATATCAGAATGTCCTAGTTCCGAGTAGCATGTGAAGCTCTTATCAAGTGGACCTCTGAATGATTGGACCAGTTTAATAAATATCAAATCAGAGAGCAGAAACCACAGAGAATGCCTTCATGCCTCTACTACAACCTATATTTAACAATTATTTGGCAATGGGCAGTCAGTAGGCAGCTCAACCCTGCTTCTGGCTGACTGTGTGTAGGTGTCTGTGTGAAGTTAAAATTGGCATCAGGGTCCTATATGAGTGCAATAGGTGAAACTATTCCTGATTTCCACTCTGGGCTAAGTAGAGGGTGTTCAGTGGGGCCTGTATTTTATCATTGACACCATTACCAAAAAAATTGCCATCAGAGTGCAGTACAGTATGTTGCAAATAACACTATATCCAAAATAACCGTTTTTTTTACTGCAGTAATTTTGCAGTGTAACTGCAGTTACAGTGCAGTATAACTGCAGTTCAACTGCAGTACACTGCTGTTATTCTGCAATTACTGCGTCCAAAATAACACAGTCGACTGCAGTTACTGCACTTTCACTGCAGTTTCAAAAGGGCAATCTTTTTTGTAAGGGCAGGCTCAGCTCCCCCTCTGCAGCTAGAAAGTGCTGCTGTAAGAAAAATACTATAGCTATTTTGGAAAGGCTGCTCCAAGGAGTGCCTCAAGGCTCCATCCTCGAACCTCTGCTTTTCATTATTTACATGCCTCCCCTGAGCCCGATCATTCGCCGCTATGGTCTCAACATCCACTGCTATGCGGATAACTCCCAGATTTACATCCACACCAAACCCACCTCTCATCTCTCTACCCCACCTCTGATCAAATATCAAGGATATGAAAACTGGATGACATCCAATCTACTCAAACTCAACAGTAATAAAACAGGTTATGCTGTTGGCTCCCAAGGCTCTCCTCAAGAAAGTGGGAGACCTCATAATGTCCATCAAGGGCTGTTCCATCTGCCTGTCATCTGTGGTCAGAAACCTGGTCCCACTCTCTCCTTTGAGACCCACATAAAATATATCACCATATCTGGCTTCTTCCACCATCACTTGGTACATCACGTATGGACTAGAGGTCTTCTCGGGTCCAAAACTGTGGACCCATACAGGCCCAATAATTTTTTAAAGGGGGGGGGGCCCGAACCCGAATGAACCTGCGGACAAACAGACCTTAATATGTTGGCTTGGCCTTCTATAAGTAAATAAATTCACCTTATTGGTGTAAAATAAATATCTTACAGGCAACCATCTGAGCTGTGGTTACATAGTGTATTTGGAAATTATTCTAACATTTATTAAATTGTTTTTTCCCGCTCATCATTCTAAACACAATACCCCATAATGACAAAGCAAAAAACAGGTTTTTAGAAATGTATTAAAAATTTAAAAAAAGGAAATATCACATTTACATAAAACTTACAGCCTCAAGTTTTCTTGGGTATGAAGCTACAAGCTTGGCACACCTGTATTCGGGGAGTTTTTCCCATTCTTCCCTGCAGATCCTCTCAGGTTGAATGGAGAGCATCACTGCACAGCTATTTTCAGGTCTCTCCAGAGATGTTTGATCGGGTTCAAGTCCGAGCTATGGGTGGGCCACTCAAGGACATTCAGAGACTTGTCCCAAAGCCACTCCTACATTGTCTCGGCTGTGTGCTTAGGGCCCTTGTCCTGTTGGAAGGTGAACCTTCACCCCAGTCTGAGGCCCTGATTTCCCTGGAGCAGGTTTTCATCAAGGATCTCTCTGTACTTTGCTCCGTTCATCCTTTCTCGATCCTGACTAGTCTCCCAGTTCGTGCTGCTGAAAAATATCCCCACAGCATGATGCTGCCACCACCATGCTTCACCTTACGGATGGTGCAACGTTTCCTCCAGATGCATTTAGGCCAAAGAGTTCAATCTTGTTTCATCAGACCAGAGAATCTTGTTTCTCATGGTCTGAGAGTCCATTAGGCGCCTTTTGGCAAACTCCAAGCGGGCTGTCATGTGCCTTTTCTTGAGTGGCTTCCGTCTGGCCACTCTACCATAAAGGCTTGATTGGTGGAGTGCTGCAGAGATGGTTGTCCTTCTGGAAGGTTCTCCCATCTCCATAGAGGAACTCTGGTGCTCTGTCAGAGTGACCATCGGGTTGTTGGTCAATTGTCAATTTTAGAATAAGACTGTAAGGTAACAAAATGTGGAAAAAGTCAAGGGGTCTGAATACTTCATGAACGCACCAATGACAATCAAACAGGACCCGACCTGGTCCCAAGGAAAAAGTGAGAATTTCAGGTTCGGGTGGACCCGTGAAGACCTCTAGTCTGGACTACTGCGGCTCCAGTATGTTCAGAACTCCGCTGCCAGGGTCCTCTCACACACCAAACTCTCGGAACACATCACCCCCACTTTGCACTACCATCACTGGCTCCCAGTCAAATTATGCATTACCTGCAAGATCTTACTCCTCACCTACAAGGCCCTCCATAGCCTTGCCCCCTCATACCTCTCCGACCTCCTCCATACACACGCCTTCCCGCTGCCTCCGGTCCCCTGACACAGGACTACTCACCATCCCTAAAACAAAGATTGGGGGACCAGGTATTCAGTATCACTGCTCCCCAAATTCTGATACTCTCTCCCCCCCAGCCACCCACAACTCTGACTCCATCACCACCTTCAAAAGCAGACTAAAATTCCACCTGTTCAGTCTGGCTTTCCCCTCAGTTTAGCCCAAGCTTAAAATAAGTAGCTTATATTTATATTTTAATTAGGGTTTCACAGAGAAAGCTATGAAAGCTACTGTTATTCTTAGATTTTTTTCCTTTTCTTGACATGGTCAAATAAATCAAGCATACATTGGTAACATTTTTTATCATTTGGCACAGCAACTAGAGGCCATGAGTAACTTGGTCGAAAATAATGGCACAGATTGGCCTATAGGTGGCGATGTTATAAGCAGTCTCACTTAAACTCTCATATTTGCCGCCCGTTTGAGCTAGAGACTTGAAACTTTGTATGTAGGTATTGTTCTTCATGCTGAACAAATTTACCTCAAAGACCCGTAAGGTCCGTCAGGGTAGATTTTCCTCCATTTTGGACATTTTTGAAAACCTTTGAACTATATAACACCAAATAACAAAAGTCCAGTCCAAATATCACCAAATTCGGTATGTAGGCCCACTTAAGGGACTGGTTAAGAGATGTTGTTAAGCTGTTATTGATCAAATCAGGAAATCAGACTATGTATCCATTTAAATCCTCTGTAAAGCCACTCTACAATGGCCTTTCAACTTGAAACTTTTTAGGTTCATCAAAGACATTACCATGATGAACCATGTTACGTTTGGCATTGATATCTTAAAAAAAGGAAGCTATTAATAATGAACTTTTTTGACTATTTAACACTAATGTTTAAAATAATCATACAAAATCTTCCTTCTCATTGACAGTCAGATTCACTCCAAATGTGATCTTTGGACTCATCACAATAGTCCCTAGAGTTTGAGAAATTAACAATGATGCATTCAAAGATGTCCACACTATACCAGCAGATACATTAATATGCTAAAATATGCAAAAGATTCTTGCTCCTATGCATCTTCTCATGAACCACAGGACCAAATGACACCAAACTTGGAATGTAAGCTCATGGAACGTCTTAACTTAGTTTGAGAAAAGCTAAGGGATTGGTCAAAAGATGGCTCAGGTATTGACAAATCAGTCCCTAAAATGAGATGAATTGAATTTGGTATTATCTATAAAAAAAAAGAAACTATGTAAAGCTAATGCTCAAAATCTGCAATCTTTTCATGAACCATGCATGCATCCTTACAGATTCACTCCAGATTTTGTATTTAGACTCATATCAGTCTATTGGCTTTGAGAATGATTAGTTGCTACGTTCGTTGCCAGCCACGCTACAGCACTAGATGGCATCATATCACACCAGGGCTAGAAGAACTGAACCGATGGACATTGGGCAATGAAATTTGGTATGTAAACCTTATGTATACATCCCTTAGAAGCTGTGCGAATATAAAGTCACTGCAAGAGAGCAATTGGTGGCACTATAGATGTCATTGTCACTAGTGGCACCATAGGATACTAGTGCAATAACTATTGATCAAGTGGACTTGGTCGAATGCAAATGAATGTACGATTTCAATTATGCAGACACACAATGTGAAATATCGTTATTAGTATAATCACATATTGTTGCCCAAGTATGTGGTCCGAATGTGGTGAAAAGTGGAGATTTTATTTTGGAAAATTAGAAACCATAAGTCCTGCCGCTTACACAGTCAAAGTATTACAACGGAGAGTGTATTGAAGCATGTACCAACAGACAAATCATTTAGACAAATATTTACACTAATGCTGAAAATATTTAACTAAATATTCAATCTTAACATAAACCATTAGTCAAATTGACCCCAGGATTGGTATATAAACTCAATACATTAAGTAATGATTACCTGCTGCACTCAAAGATAACCAACCTACAGTACTAGGCTAAACTTCACTTGCATCCTCCTTGTGGTATTGAGAGGAACTTGGTAATGCTTTCACTGATTGTTTCTACATGACCGAGCACTTGCTCTGTTTTCCAACAAATCTTGTTTATTTTCTGTCATGCTGTGAACTCCGTTCATTGCTGCTCGCAGCTAATATTTGTTTTGTTTTTACTCTTTGCTGTACTGTCCTTGTTTTTTTGAATGGTGCTTTATTGTTGTTTCAAGTAAAATAAAAATCTAAGACAAATTATCCTTACATATTACAATAACAGTTTTATTGAGAAGATATTCCATTATTTATTACTATTATTTATTATTATGAACACATACATTATTCATTTGGCTACACAGACAATTTCAATAAAAAATAAAAAAACGGGGCGGGGGCATATAAGAGCTATATGTGTGCATGAGTTTTAAGAATCCCGTCTCACACACGTACGCTGTATAGATGGTTCGATCAAGAAAACAATTATTACAATTTGTTGGAATTCCTTCAGTCTTTCCTGACTGTTTTTGCTAATAACTGCATTAGATTACAGCGACAGCATTACAAAAGCAAACCGCGTGAAACATAGACAAGCACACAGGCAATTCTCTCTCAGACTCACGTAAATGCAATCATACGACTACACCATGCAGAGACATAAAGCAAAAATAGACCATATAAAGCAAGTTCACATGATTTGGAAGCCACTGTTTCGGTGTATGTACGTTATCTGGAGATGAGTGGTGCAACTGGCTCTCTCTCAGGCTCAGATGGGGAAAGGACAGACAAACAAACAGAAGACGGTATTGTCATTTCAGAATGAGAAGCGGTGGTCATCTTCAAGGTTCAATGTCATATTGGACACTGTCGTCTCCAGGAGGTGTTGACAAAGACTAGGCTACCGTACCAGACCATTTAACCAATTATAAGTGACAGAAACAGGGGAAGGGAAAAAAAATACAAGAATGCCAAGGAAGCGAGGGACGATGACAATGCAAATGGTGGCAGTAACATTATGCTGCCTTCACTTGCCGACCTCACTGCCACTGGTCTGCGTGGAATCTGAGGACCCTCCAAAGGGGGCCATAGCGTTGGTCTCCATGGTCTGGTAGACGAAGAATACGAAGCCAGCTACAACACTGAGGAGCAGCAGCTTCAGCCAGACAGGCAGGCCACGGGGTGGTGCTACAGCCTTGCCAGCAGGGGGCGCCACTGACGTTACCAGCCTGGTAGAGGGGGGCAGGGTGGTGACTCTGTGGATGGTGGCGGTGCGGCTCTCCGTGTAAGAAGAGTTAGAGGCGGAACGCAGGAGGTTCTCATCTGTCCACAGGTCACCAGACTTCAGGGGCCTACCGGCTGCACCTCGGATGGGCCTTCGACAGGTGGCGCTAGAGGGACAGGAAAGGAAGAAAGTTGAGTTTCATGGTGACATTTCACACGAGTTGCCATCAGGCAAGTATTACTATCAAGCTCTTAAAATGAGTTACAGGACACCGCTTTACAGGAATGACAAGACTGTGGGTGGCAGTCTGCCAGATATAGCAATGTTTTATTGAAGTTGTTTATGTTGATAGAATAACGTGCATGTGTCTTACTTGATCCCTGTTGGAGTGTTGGTCTCGTAGGGGAACATCTCCTTCAGGATATCCTTCTCATCCGCCCTGCTGGGTGTCTGCTCACCAGCTGCTATCTTCTCCACCTGCAACACACATTTTAGTACACTTTCTTTAGACGTTGAATCTGACATGGAGCGATTAAGGTGAGGATGAGACATTGTTCCATTTGCGTGTTACAAAGTCAATGCCACATATGGTATTATTTTTGGAAAAGGCCAGAGAGGGTGTGTGTACACCTAAGAACCACTAGGTGGCCATGTGTTGCAGTCCTCTTCCCATGTGACCGCGCAACCATAAACCCAAGGCTTGTGACAAACCCATTTGACCACAAACACAATTACCCCGTTTTGAGAAATGAACCAGCCCAGACCCTGGGTGATACATACATAAGGAATAGCAATTAATTACTTTCGTACCCATGGCTCCTTAGAGATACTGGCGGAGACACTGCCCTGCCCCCTCAATGGGGTCACTGGGGTGACCAAGGAGAGGAAGGGGGTGCTTTTCTGCTGTCTCCACTTAGGTTTGAGGTCATCTTTAGACTCATGCTCTGGTCCTGCTGGTCAGAGAGGTGTGGGCGTCTGCGTGTATACACGTGTGCGTGTTAGTGAGAGCGAGTCGAGGTCGGGGGGGGTGGTGGTAATGGTTTAGTCTTTCACTCCCCTCACTTCAGCTGGCATTTAAGCAGCTGTACTAGTACAGACAGCTGTGTGCCACACACACACACACACACACACACATTACAGTAGCCCCATTCATAATTGTCACCCATTTGTTTACAATTACACAATGTGTGAAGAAAAAACGTGAGACCACATTCACTCAATTAAATTCACCTAAAAGTTCCCATTTCCGGGTGCCACCACAACAAACCGCTGTGAGAAAAACAGAACTCTATTTGAGAACAACTATTGGGTAAAGACTGTATACCAGAGTAAAGCGATTGGACAGCGTGTCAAACTTGGCAGAGAGAGATGATAGGGATTCCAGTTGTTCCTTCAGGACTTGAGATGGAGATGAGGGGGTGTGTGAGACGTGGCTCACAGACCTGACGGTGAAGGAGGCAAAAGGGGTCACTTCCAGACAAATGAGGTAGTGAGGAAGGCTTGGCTACTAGGAGCTGGCGGACTTCCTGCGGTACCCCCTTTAATATGGAGAGGGTAAGTAACACACTGGATCAGTCTCCTATACTCGTAGAGTGGTGCCATGTCTTAGACAGGTACATTTCAAATCCAGTGAGCATCCTAAGAGGACATTGTGATTAAGATCATATACCCACCAGGGGCCATTGTTTCAGGGGTCTAATGCTCTGTCCTACTGGAGCGTGGACACTTGGTGCAGGTTCCTGAGATGACCACAGATACAGAATAGAAATGTCAGTTATAGAAGAGGCTGGTTGATATACATACAGACCCAGGAGAGACTGACGGCAAGAGAGACCAAAACGAATAGCCAGTGATCAGAGCACTGATGAAATTGTGAACAGATCGAAATCAGACAAAAACACCCAATACAGAGTGATGTCCCAAGTACTACAGCAGGTGAGAGAGATGTCCCAAACCTCTAGCAGTATGGAGTAGGGAGGTTGGCTCATGACTGGGAGCTTTAGCAGTCAGAGTGAGAGGAAGACCACCATCCTCCTCACAGCACAGCTAGAATAGAAGAGAATGGATTTATTTTTTCACAGAGAGGAAAGAACAGTTGTGGCCTTCGAATTAGATAAACACACACAAGACAGATACAATTATTTTTTTTTAAGTGGATGAAAAGGTCTTTGGTCTTGGTGGCAGAAAAATCTTCCAGGACGTTCTCCTTACACCAGAGGTCAAACTTGTCCACTGAATTGAAACAGTCGAGATGTTTTGCCTTGTGCTGCACTCACCGTTTACACAAGGTAGGCATTGTTCCCGAACCCATCCAAACTCAGTTTGAAGTAGATCAAATCATCAAACCATGTTCAGTTAACCAAATCAGGCTGGCGTCAAAGGTATGCCCATTGGAACCAAACATGGACATGTAGCTCATCCTGTTTAATACGGAGACTAGAGACTAGCTAGAACTATAGAAGAGTGGTGAGCATGCCCCCCTCTACTTCCTCTCTTCCTTTTGGTTTCCGCTACCTCTTGCCACACCTCATTTGGCTTCCTCTAGGGTGTCAACCCATTCTGAGTGGGTGAAAACACAGTTTAGTGATGAACTTTCACTTCCTTATTTTATAAAATAAATTTTTCCAAGACAAATATGATTCTTCATGTTCTGAATCGTTCAGTGGGGTCTTTCTCGAACATATCATCTAACACGTCTGCAAAGACGTTTCTGAATCGCTAAATTAGTATGAACCAAGCTAAATTAAATGTAAAAAGGCATTGAAAACGTTTGTGTGAGAAATATTCTGTCATGTCTCAAAATCGATATCCATCTTAACTCTATTGTTTTATGTCCTCTGGATTCAGAAGAAAGATGAGTTCAACGGTGAACCTGTCAGTTTAGCCTCAATTCTCGCACAGTAACCAGCCTAGCTGAAGCAATGCCATTTTCCTGGTTTTTAACACTTTTTCGTCTCTGGCCTACATTGATTTAGTCATCCTAATTTGGGCCATCCTACAACGGTAAAAACGACAATAACTTTTGAACAGATTATGACAGAGACATGAGTTTGGACTATTGGTTTTCTTAAGAGTATCTACACAATCAACATACATTTACCAATTAGTCAAAAGATGCGTTTTTGATTGGACACCCTACTTCCTCCATCTGCCTGCCCTCCAGAACACCTCCAACACCAGGTGTCACAGGATGGCCAAGATAAAACCCAAGCCACGGCCTGTTCACCCCGCTTCTTTCACCTCCCCAACAAACATTTACCCTACCCCCACCCACCCCCCAATGGACATTTATCATTGTCACAGCGTAAATAAATAAATAAAAGGTTTTATTACAGTTCCACTCACTTCTTACTTCCCCCTGCTGCCCCCCTATGGACATTCGCCAACTGACTCTTCCCCTGCCCCCACCACCCAACGATCATTTATGATTGCTACAGTTGTAAATGTGTTTATATTATTATTATTCATATTTTCTCATTCACTTCTTTTTTTTAATGTATTTTGACCTGCACTGTTAGAGCCAAGAGCCTAAGATTTTCACTGTACCCTGCAGTTATATATGCATCCCTGTCCATGTGACTAATGAACTCAATCTAATGCCACACCCATTCCATCTTAAGATTCTGATGAAGCAGGCTCTCTCGACTATGATTACATCATCTTATGTCTCCATCATTAACGTTAAGTCACACAGGCGAGAAGCACATCAAAACCAACAAAGTTAAGAAAGTATACCCACGCACAAATGTACAAGTTAAAATGTAGCCAGACAATACATTGTTCTAACGTGGCAAATCATTTTTAGTTCCCAATGATTGACCAAAAGGCTGTTTATCTCCCAGTAAGTGAATAAATGAGAGGGCAAGGAAAGCACCTTCCTACTGGTCTGCCAGGGAGTGAGGGCTCTCCAGATCTCTGTGGCCCTCAGGGACACTGTGGCTGGGGGTCTTGACTGGGGGGCCGCTGGGTTTGGCTTTGGGGACCCAGAGCGCAGCAGCATTCACATTCAGGGGGAAGGCTCGGTCAGGGACAGACTGAGGGTAAGACATAGTAGAGACTTTAGAGTACTAGACTAAATAGCCAAAATGCCAGGTGGGTGGGTGACTCTTCAACATTAATTAAGGTTCAGCAATAAGAAAAATATAGATGCAAAATGGCACAGTCCCACATATCTTACTATAACTAAGAGACACCACTGTAACTATGTGATCATTACCTATGTACACCCATTAAACAACTTCCAATATCAATCCGTGCCATGATCACAACAACAATTCATAACGACAGTGAGTGACAAGTAACCACAGAGAACCCCAGCGCCTGAGCTGGGAACCTAGGTACCTCAGTCAGTCTGGGTGAGGGAGACTCAGCCCTGGCTGTTATAGTCCTAGTGGACTGGGCATGGGCTAGGCCCTGCAGTAAGGGAGAGGGCTTAGAGCTTGGCTGGTCTGCAAATATAGGCTTAGGTTCCTTAGGGACTTCCTGGAACATGACAGAGGGGGAGAGAGAGGCGAAAGGAAGTTAAATAGAGGGAAGACTGACAAATGGATCAGAGGGAAGTTTACTCAGGACATCACAAACTCACTAGAAGCAGAGGTGCCTTGGTCCTTGCCTCTCTTGGAGCTGATAGCTCAGATGGAGCAGGAGGATGAGGAGGCGGCCTAATAATTTGAGACAATCAGGCAGCTAGGCTTAAGGTGAAACCTGCCACCTGTGCAGTGTTCATTGTTCACTATGGCTGAGGAAGACAGTGGCAGCAGGTGATGTGGTGAAAGGGAGGACACACCCACCCACACTATCCACAAAAAAGGTGATTATCAAGCTAAACACTTCATCGCACCACAAACCTAGTGAGATGGATAGGCTCAGTGTACATTACAGAATCATCGCTTGCAGGGACCATCTGGTCGACTCTATGAGAGGATCTCCTCGATGGACTCTTTATATCAACACAGGATGCTCTTCCTCAAGATCATCCTCCTCCTCCGGAGCATAGATCTAAACACACACTTCTCAGAACACCCGACCTTCCACCTCTTCTCAAACACACCTTACAAAGCCAAGCCCACAACTTCAGTGAGTAAAGTTGGCAGTCCACAAACATGCTTTAAAGGGATAGTTTCATATTTTTCCAATGAAGCCCATCGACTTCCCCAGACTCAGATGAACTCTGGGATACCATTCTGATGTCTATATGTCCAGTATGTAAGAAGTTAAAAGGTGCGAGACAAAACTAACTAGTTATCTCATGACTGGAAATGCACGGGAACAGCTAACTTGGGGTAGTAGATACAGGGCTTAATTTCCAAAATGTCAAACTCTTCCTTTAATGTGGATATAATATCCACATGAGACAGGCAGCTTCAGCTGAGTAGGTTACCATCTGGTAGGTTCAGGATTTCAACACCAGATGGCACCAACACCTCCCAAAGTATCAGGAAAAAAGGAGGAGAAAAGTAAAAGGGCTTAAAAATATTTAAAAAACACTCAAACGATAGGTTTTGCATAGGAGTATATTCTTGCAAGGAAAGAATGAAAGAGGGAGAGAGAGAGTCAAAGAGACAGAAAATAGTGGACTAGAGGCACCCAGTGGCAAAGAGAAAACAAGCTAATCCAAGTCAGTTGACCGGTCCAGAAACTCCCAGCAGACAGACACACAGAGGGTCCTTCAAACAGACATTTGGTGCTTTGTTTTCCACACACACACACATAATTCCCACCCCTATTATAGGAGTCTCAAAGGACACACTTCCTCTTTCTCAATGAATATTTGAGACAGGTTTAAAATCAACCCTATAGCCTCTGACTACTAATCACAACTTGAGATATGCATGCTATTTAACTCATATTTACATTTTAGTTATTTAGCAGACGCTCTTATCCAGAGCGACTTACAGTAATGAATGCATACATTTCATACATTTTTCCCCCGTACTGGTCCCCCGTGGGAATCGAACCCACAACCCTAGCGTTGCAAACACCATGCTCTACCAACTGAGCCACACGGGACCTATTTCAACACATTCTGTATGGCGAGCTTTGAAGGAATAAAAACCCATGAGGTTGGCCTAGGGTGAGGATGTGCTTTTGTCCACTGATTAAATAAAGACAATAAAATAGAAACAGGGACTCACTCGGTTGTGCTGGCTGCTGCGGGTCCTGGTGGTGACTGGGGTCTTCGCTCTGCTTCTGACAGGTCTCTCCACCACGGGGACTGGCTCTGGTTCTGGGACTGTCGTCATCTCTAAACACATACACACCACACAATTTCCATCAATGTCATGCTCTGTCAGTCAGTCAATTAACCAACAAATCAAATCGCATGTATTGTATTATCCCAGAGGGCCAATTTGGTTTGAAAGTAGGCATGTCTGAAAATAATGTGTGATGTAATGTGTCAACTGCCGAGATGAATCCGATTTGAATCTGTAATAGCCTGGTCTAAGAGGATGATTAAGTGTTACGTTTCTTACCTTCCTCCTTGTCGCTGTAGTGGTATGAGTCAGAGTTGCCGTTGTGGTTGCTGTCTACCTGAGTGATGACCACCGGTAGAGCAACGGCCTCAGGAGGACCATGGTCCAACAGCTTCTGGAGCCTTCTCTCATACAGCTTACGGGTTGAGGCTGCCATGACAAGACATTCAAATAAATTCAATGGAACTTTATGAATCCCTCTTCTCACACGGTCTATGGGTGGAGGCTGCCAAAAGATCACATTATTCAAATGAATTCAACGCAACTTTATTAATAAACAAATGAAGACTGCAACAATAATGGCCATTATTAAAATAAATGCAATACAACTCTTAATTCCCTTCTGTAGAAATATAGAAGGCACTCTATGTCTGGATCAAAGTAGTAGTTTTATTTACATGGTCGGGATACAAGAGCCCATCACAATTAATTACATAATTATAGACTCGATAACACAGAATGAACCCAATGTTTTCTAAAAACAACGCCCCTGGCTAATGTACTAGCAGACGGACTGACTCACTCACCCACGATGGGTCCTGCGTTGACTCCATACTTGAGCAGCTCGTCCTTCAGGCCCTCACTGGTCAGCTCAGTCACATCCAGGTCCTCAGGCCGAGGCTTGTCTGTTTTCCTAGTGGCTTTCTGTGAAAGAAGGACCACAGAGGTCAGGTTGATGCAACATGAAAAGTGTTGAGATCTATAGGTCACATAATTAGCCTTACCACCCATCACAGAAGGATGACTTGAATTGGAACGGCCATTGTAGTAATTATATTTCTTTGAGTTATTTTTAATGCACTTCAAATAAAAAGGTTGGATTCAATTTTTGCTGGAGCTCACAAAAACAGAAATCCAAAGAAGCAAAGCAAAGAAATCCATTTTGTGCTACTGAACATTACAGGGTTTAACATTTGAAATCCACAAATTGAAATGTCCAAATAACCTCTGTAACTCTGCAGTGTGTGAATGTGTGAGAGAGTTGACTGATCTTTAGATTAGTGTGTTCTTTACCCAGGTCCATGGGCCGCTTCAGCAAGCAACACCACAGATGTTAAACGCCTTAAAAAGGTTTCTAATCACACTAGTTATCTGCAGAGCTAGTTTAACACCCTCTCCTGACCCAAACCATCATGACTGATCAACACTGCACGTAAAGAAACAGGTTTCCGCTCAGATTAATCATCAGAAAGATAATGTTGCCTAACGCAAGACATGCGTCATATACACTGAGTGTACAAAACATTAAGTACACCTGCCCTTTCCATGACAGACTGACCAGGCGAATCCAGGTGAAATATTTGATCCCTTATTGATGTCACCTGTGGAATGCTTTTGACACCTTGTACTCCATTCCCCGATGAATTGAGGCTGTTCTGAGGGCATGTAGTGTGTCCGCCTTGCCCCGAGGACAAAGGGATTTCCTCCTCTAGATGTTCACAGAGATAACAACAACAATACTCTCCACATTGTGTCGTACATGCTACACACTGGTTGCACTACTCAACCATTAAAGGTGGTAAACAAACAACCAGAGATCAAACAGAGCGGTATACTACGAAGCATGTTAATGCCTTCTTTGGTGTGCTTATCAATGCACAAGCACCTTTTTCCTTCTATCTACGGAACAGCTTGTTGCGTTGTGGGCATTCCCATTCAAGACTGGCAGCCATTGCTAGTGTATCCATGAGTTTAACAGTCATCTATGGAAAATATGTCTATGGTTGGTTGCGGCTGGCAGTTTGCCTTTCGCAAAAGTCAGAATATAATAGCGCAAAAAACAGTTTGGAATGCAAATACTGTCATTACTGAATGTGTAATGTGATAGACAAATTATACAAAAAAAAAATCTCTTTTACACCATTTTTTATACTGAACAAAAATATACAACGCAACATGTAAAGTGTTGGTCCCATGTTTCATGAGCAGAAAAAAAAATGCCAGAATGTTCCATACGCAACAAAACCTTCCATTTTGTGCACAAATTTGTTTACATCCCTGTTAGTGAGCATGCCTCATTTGCCAAGATTAGAAGCTGATTAAACAGCATGATCATTACAGGTGCACCTTGTGCTGGGGACAATAAAAGACCACTTTAAAATGTGCTGTGTGACAAAACTTGAGACATCTATGGCATTATGCAGTTTCGAGGGAGCGTGCAATTGGCATGCTGACTGCAGGAATGTCCACCAGAGCTGTTGCCAGAGCATTGAATGTTAATTTCTCCACCATAAGATGTCGTTTTAGAGAATTTGGCAGTACGTCCAACAGGCCTCACAACCGCAGACCACATTTAACCACGCCAGCTTAGGACCTCCACATGCGGCTTCTTCCCCTGCGGGATTGTCTGAGGGGGGGTGGGGGGTTGCTGAGGAGTATCTCTCTCTGTACTAAAGCCCTTTTGTGGGGGAAAACTAATTCTGATTGGCTGGGCCTGGCTGACAAATGGGTGGGCCTATGCCCTGCAAGGCCCACCCATGGCTGTACCCCTGCACACTCATGTGAAATCCATAAATGTAGGGCCTAATGATTTATTTCAATTGACTAATTTCCTTATATGAACTGTAACTCAGTAAAACTTTGAAATTTGAGCATGTTGCGTTAATATTTCTGTTCAGTATAATTCATAAAATATTTAATTAGTCCTCTTCCTCAAATGAAGGGGATGATGACAAACTTTGCTAGAGGAAGGGTATCGGATTTCATTGGTCCTCAACCTCGTGGCTCAGACATTTCATTCAGGATATATGGAGTTAGCCTGCCCTGGAGCAGGTTAGTTTCAGAAGGATTTGTTGGCGTAGAAATGTACCTGGCTAAAAAGGTGAGCCACTTTCGTGGAACCAGTTGACCAAAGTTAACTCCTCAAACCTGATTCGTAGTATAGGGCTCAGGTTCAATCCCCTTCAACCAGGCTGCAGAGAATTTATCCACTCTGCTGACAAGTATTTTTCTAGAATGGAAAAACATTCTAGCCATTCTGTTTAGTCACAGAAACTGATGGGTTGGGCCAGACCCAGAACACACATGGGTAAAGCGGCGGTTTGAAAATGTGCCATTGGATTTGATCCGATCGCTGATGACTGTTTTGTATAACAACTCATTTTGATGTCATCACAAACAACTTCAATGATGGCAGTCTCAGACTGAAGTATACAGCGAATGATAGAGCAGTGGAAGAATTCAGTTTGAGTCGTCAGACAAGGTATAGCGTGCTACCGGCAGTCACCTAGTATTTGTTTTTAGTGAGTCTTCCTCCACAGAGGTGGATGATTGTAGTTGTTCACAGCCAAAGGGTATTTTCCCCCTTGGCCTAGGCTGTGCAACCGTATCGAACCGCCCCGCCCCCAGGACGCCTCTACAGCAGAGCTAAACAACTATCACTTTCTGTGCATGTGTTACTCTGATTCATATTTCTTAAAAGCTAGAATAAAAGCCCTGTCTCTATTTGAACAAATATTTCATATATACTGTGTACGTACACACACACACACACACACACTTGTAAGGGTTGTCCCCAACAAAAACAAAATCTTGGTTGACCGAAAGTGCTCTTTAGACCAATTGTTTGGTCAACATTTTTAAACGTGTATTTTTCTATACAGTGCTTCAATAAAATCAACTCCACGCATTGAGCTTGTCTGATGCTTTAAGCTCACGGTTGGATGAGATAGGACAAATGCCTCAAGAGGGTGGCAGAGTTCTAGATAACCTGACCCAACTATTCTCTTCCTGCTGGCTTTCGCAGATTCTGCCATTACTCTCCTGAAGTTGCTGGTAATAGACTACACGAGGAGTCGGCAACCTTTCATGTGGAATGCCAATATATCTTACCATTTCTACCAATCTGCGTGCCAGTTATGGTTTTCATATGCAAATATTTGTGAAAAAGATTCATTTAATTTATAATAGCGTCTTCAAAATGATTGTCATGTGGTTAACTAAAATTCTATCCAAATCTAAAATTGTACAAAAGTAGAAAGAAACTTCTATTGCCATTGCTAATTATAAACAAATAGCCTACATAAAGCCAACAAATAAAAACATTACAGCCTGCAGGTAAAAAAAAAAATCCTGATAATAAAAATCACATTGGCTACACATGGCCTGTCTGCAACATACTTGAAACATCAACTAACTTCCGTCCTGAAGCTTGAAACATTGTATAAAATATTCTGGGCCCTCAGTTTCCAACACTAGTGAGCGCGGGACAGTAACACAGACACATCTGTAGGCTATTTGCACAATGGTTAAGAAGCAGTGATATTGCAGAAGCAAACATAAGCAGGACGCAGACAATCTGTGTTTTAACCATAAAATAACATACAACTATTATTTAGCTTCTCAGTAATCATGCAACACCGCACAACATTGAAATTTGCCAGAGTAGCCTGTTGTGCCTTGTGCATAAAGTTGCAAATGCGCATACGGTAAGGATTTATAGCTATCAGGAAGTCCAGAGACCCCGGCCACGCAGCTACTCTGTTTGCTCTTCAGTCTAGGATCTTTTCGTTTGAAGCAAACAAGCAAAAAAAGTGACAGGAATTAGGAAGTTCTAACTATTTCTATAGTTCTTGCCACATTCCATTGGAACTCTGCCATGGTTCTCTTATCCATGGAACATTTGATGGGGTGGGAGTAGTAAGGAGAGAGACAGAAAGAATCTCAAACAGACACAGAGGGGGATTTAGCAGCTATCAGTCTCCCAGTAGCCTATATTAGACTCCTTACTGTGGGCCTCAGTAAAGTTGGAGCTGGATTTCAGCCCAGCAGAGCACATTTCATAATCACAGCATTCCAAGGAAGAAATAAGGAGGAGAAAAATAAGAAAACAGTTAAAGACTTCGTTTGTTCCCTCACTTTTCTTCCGCTCTCTGACCACACAGTTTAAAAGTGAAATCAAGGCACTGAGCTCATGGCTAGCCCCAAGGCCCAGACCATCCCTGTGCTTTAAGTTTTACGTTAGGCTACTTGCAGAAGGTTTGTAGACTAGAGGTTTAAATTACATGGAATACAGATTGCATCAATGTATTGCAGAACAATATGGATTAATATAGTTCAGTCGCATGATCGCCTAGATTTCCAAAATGCTCTTTCTGACTAAGTGGATGTTTCTACTCACAGAAATCAGCTTGGTGATGTAATATTGAAACTGACTATTTTATGTGGCTTTTGGGGGTAAACTATAACAAATTGCTAGGTTGTGAATTATGATGTGCATATGGTTAACCACCTTTATGGATGGTTATGGCAGACATGATATGAAAACTATCTGTGGTCCTCATGATGACCGCTGCATCGAAAAACTCCTCAACTCCCATTGACAAACCATTCAACCTCAGTTGAACTAAACCATAGGAGAGAAAAACAGTACTTCCATTTTTTTATTTTACTTTTTTTATCTCAAAGGGTTTATTTTGATAGCTGTTATGAGTGAAAATGTGTGTTTAATGTTCTGAGTGTGCCAGTGGATGTTTGCCTCAAAGGCTTCATGGTAAGCTATAAAAATCACAGAGACATGATTGGGAGTCAGGTGACTATGTGAAAACATCAGGAAGACCACTGCTGCGATAGCATTTAAATCTAATGAAAGTACTAGCCTACACACCCCCATTTGTCGCACACACAGTTAACCACACATCTGTTCAGGGATAGTCCGTGCACGCATTCCTCTTCCAGGGAAAGTATTTCCTCAATAAAGAGACCAAACCCCATAGGAAAACAGCCCCATCCTCCACACCAGGAGCCTTGATTTCCTTCAATCCCATTACCCATACCTTAATGCCATTTCCAGCACACTCAAAACTCCTTAAAGTTCCTTTCCTCTTCTCTGCATACCAAGGCTTTTCCCCTAACATAAAACTTCTCCGGTCCAGTTCCATACCTTCTATGGATTCCACCACTTATGACACTAGCTGCTTTTAGCAAAGAGTGTGTATTTTCATACACCCTCGTTGCTTCCTATTGTATTGGGTTGCACAAAATCAGTCCGCAGGAAGTTAAATAAAATTCAATTTCAACTTACTGTGCCAGTGGGCAGCATGGTTGGTCATTATGACGGGGAAAATAAGACATTTCTAAAATAACGTATTATTAAAGACTTTACAAACGTGGGTCTGTTGTCTTTAGTCTCAAATTCCACCCTTCATAATGAGCAACCGTCCTGCCCACCAGCAACAGTAAGTTGAAATTGAATTTTATTTAACTTCTAGCTTCCCGCGGACTGTATAATCGCATTACACAGCCCTGGGTCTGAACTCCTCCCTATGCAACTGGGTCCTGGACTTCTTGTCGGGCCACCCCCAAGTGATGAATGTAAGCAACATTACCTCCTCGACACTGAGGCCCCAAAAGGGTGCATCCTCAGTCCTCTCTCTTGTATTCCCACGACTGCGTGGCCTCACAGTTCCAACTCCATCATCAAGACGCATCAGTAGAAGGCCTGATCACCAACAACGACAAGACAGCCTACAGGGAGGTGGTAGGCACTGGGATGGGGTGGCGCCAGGTAAACAACCTGTCCCTCAATGTTAGCAAAACAAAGGAGCTGATTGTGGACTTCAGGAGGAACCAGGCTGGACAAGCTCACATACTCATCAACGGGGCCTCAGTGGAGATGGTAAATAACTTCAAATGTCTCGGCGTACACATCTCAGAGAAGCTGAAATGGTCTTACCACACAGACACTGTAGTGAAGGCGGCACAACAGCGACACTTCAACCTCAGGATGCTGAAGAAATTTGGCCTGTCCCCAGGGGCCCTCACAGTGTCCTACAGGAGCACCATCGAAAGCATACTGTCGGGCTGCATCACAGCCTGGTACGGGAACTCCACCGCCGCTGACCGCAAGGCTATTCAGAGGGTGATACGTGCAGCCGAACACACACTGCCTGCGCTACAGGACACCTGCAACACCAGGTGTTGCAGCAAGGCCAACAAGCCACGCCCTGTTCTCCCTGCTTCAATCACTCAGACGCAGTGACTGCATCATGGCAAAAACTGAGAGATGGGCCAATAGTGCCTACCCTCAGACTGCTGAATACCAACCACTAGTCAGCTACCCCTGACATTATCCCCCACTGAACATTCTCATGCTGCTCCCCAGCCCAATGACATGAATAATTGTTGCAGTTGTTAATTAATATGTATATTACTTTTAGTTTTTACTTTATTTAATGATCATGCTGCTGCTCCCCCTATGGTCACCCCACCCTACACCCTGAGTCTACTCTGCCTCCACCCAAGCGGACATTTATTTATTGCTTCATCACTGCCACAGTTAGAAACAGTGCTATTTCTATTGTTTTTATTACCATTTTCACTATTTTATTTCACTAGCCCTGCATGTTGGAGCTCAAAGTTCTTGGAGACTTAACCAAAAAAACTCACAGCTGTAATCAAACCAGACTGCCACCTGCGCCGAATACAACATGTGTAGACCTTTCTGAAGGCACTGTTCTACTGTCTCAATTTCGAGGTAGTATCAAGACATAGTTCGTATCTCGAAACCTTGATTTACAAAAGTCAATTTCGACACTAGTATGGCCATGTTTACTTACATATCTCGACATTTTCAAATAGTATGGATATTTACACACAACTGAGTGGCGAGAATGGTTCCCATAAGCATTCAGCAGTGACACTGGCAGATATTTTAAGCGGGAAACTTTCAGCTGATTTGTAATACAATACAGCCAACGTGTTTGTTTTTAGATTTAAAACGAGATGGAACTCGCTTTAATTGAAAAGATGGGAAATATAAATTGTATGCATTTAAAAAGAAAATGTAATTACCTAGAAGACCAAATCACATCGATTTTTTTTTTGTAAGGGAGATTAAAACACCCTACAAAACACTAACGTCTTTCATACATTTACTTGCAACATTCACACTGGAAACATTGTTACAAATATTATATTCCCGCGCGAGAAAGAAACAGTTTAACTCACCCTGCCCGAGCGACTTTTGTTGAAGACTACCGGGACAGGAAACTCCTCGTCGCTGGAGAAGGCGTCTGTAGATGAGATCTTCTTGTTCTGCACGGTCAAGTTTTTCAGATACAGCTGCACATAAACGTCCTTTCGCTGGTCTCCGGTCGGGAGAGCAACATTGTTGGCCAAAAGCTCGCTCTTGAGTTTATCTTTGGTGAGAACCGATGGGTCCTCCAGATATTCCGGCATGTTGCTCGCTATGAAAAAAGCAACTCCGCCTCCGTAACAACAAAATGAAGTATTTAGCGGGCTATGTTAGCTAACTGGCTAAGTAGCGCCTCTTGTTGGATTAAATCTGCGTGACTACGCGTGTACACAAACTTGATACTTCAAGCTTCCTGGAACAATTTTAGCACGTTAGCTTACTAGTTGTGGCGCCTCTTTTGTAAAACTCTTCTCAGTAGAATGAAGAAGTGAAAGCGCTAAACACAAGACAGACCTCCCCTTTAAAGTACGTGATCTTGGGCTATTATACCAATATCTGCTAGCTTGCTAGGACACCGGCCCTCTGCCAACATTGAAGGAACAAACGCGGTGAGAATGGAACCATCTGTGTGTGTGAACCACTGCCCTGTGAAACCAGACACTATTGGACAAGAGAAGTAACACCGAGCTTTGCCATTGGTAGAGGGTACATGCACGTTTTAGGCGTTCATGAGCTACCGAAATGCATAGAAATGATCTATTTTCCCTCTACTTACATTTTAAAAGTACGTGAGTCAAGTCATTTGCACAATGCACTATCCTTTAATTGATACAATAACTTATCTTGCTGCAACAAAAAGCTTTTTTTGTGCATAAAAAAATAAAATAATGTATGCGTCTCTTTATTTAAATTACATAACTGCAAAGTTGCAACCAAGGACAAAAATACAAAGCAAACAACTTAAGTAATTTTATTCTCTCACCTGTTTGAGAACATTTCCCCATATACTAGTTTAGGGTACAAGTATGGACAAAATACCACTTTTACTGAATTTAAGATAATTTCATTGAGAAAATTAACATAATTTCTCAAAGATAGCATCAGTTTCCCTCCCCCCTGTAACTATGTGTGTATTCCCTTATTGGAAAATGAAAATAAATCAGAGAACCAAATTGCCCCTAAATTCAATACATTTTAAACAAAAATTGCTGATGGGGTCACAGTGTTGAACAGACAGACAGATCAGGAGGGACAGACTGAGCTGATCAGAGAGAAAGCAGGCAGCGATGAGCTTGATGCTCACAGGTCTACTACTTTTCTCTGGAGCCCAATCTCTCTCTCTGTGTGTGTGTTCTAATTACCACTAGAACCCATTTTGTGTGTGTACATTTGTGTGTTGGGTCTGCCTGAACACGTGTGTAAATCGGGAGCTCAACTCCAGATCAGTTTCCGGTGAAGAGGGGCTCAGGTCCTTGCTGGGGCTTGGTGTTCTGAAGAGACTGGAACACCCTGCTCTTCTCTTCACCTCCTTCTGCTCTCCTTTCTTTAATCTCCTCCCCAGTCTCAGGCCTTGATCTCAGGAGCAGCAGGAGTGCAGTATATTGTGTCAGAGTTCTCAGACACCAGCTCCTCTGTTGAGTCAAATAACATGACAACTCAATGACATTTGCCTCTAGCTATTAGTGTGACAGATTCATGGTTCATTCCATTTCAGTTTCAAGCATCTTAACGAAGTCAGTACTCCTTCCGATAAGTATTCAGACCACTTGACTTTTTCCACATTTTGTTACGTTACAACCTTATTCTAAAATGTATTTTATTTCACCTTTATTTAACCAGGTAGGCAAGTTGAGAACAAGTTGTCATTTACAATTGCGACCTGGCCAAGATAAAGCAAAGCAGTTCGACAACATACAACAACACAGAGTTACACATGGAGTAAAACAAACATACAGTCAATAATACAGTAGAAAAATAAGTCTATATACAATGTGAGCAAATGAGGTGAGATAAGGGAGGTAAAGGCAAAAAAGGCCATGGTGGCAAAGTAAATACAATATAGCATGTAAAACACTGGAATGGTACATTTGTAGTAGAAGAAAGTGCAAAGTAGAAATAAATAATGGGGTGCAAAGGAGCAAAATAAATAAATACAGTAGGGGAAGAGGTAGTTGTTTGGGCTAAATTATAGATGGGCTATGTACAGATGCAGTGATCTGTGAGCTGCTCTGACAGCTGGTGCTTAAAGCTAGTGAGGGAGATAAGTGTTTCCAGTTTCAGAGATTTTTGTAGTTCGTTCCAGTCATTGGCAGCAGAGAACTGGAAGGAGAGACGGTCAAAGGAGGAATTGGCTTTGGGGGTGACCAAAGAGATATACCTGCTGGAGCACGTGCTACAGGTGGGTGCTGCTATGGTGACCGGTGAGCGGAGACAAGGGGGGACTTTACCTAGCATGGTCTTGTAGATAACCTGGAGCCAATGTGTTTGGCGACGATTATGAAGCGAAGGCCAGCCAACGAGAGTGTACAGGTCGCAGTGGTGGGTAGTATATGGGGCTTTGGTGACAAAACGGATGGCGCTGTGATAGATTGCATCCCATTTATTGAGTTGGGTATTGGAGGCTATTTTGTACATGACATTGCCGAAGTCGAGGATCGGTAGGATGGTCAGTTTTACGAGGGTATGTTTGGCAGCATGAGTAAAGGATGCTTTGTTGCGAAATAGGAAGCCAATTCTAGATTTAACTTTGGATTGGAGATGTTTGATATGAGTCTGGAAGGAGAGTTTACAGTCTAACCAGACACCTAAGTATTTGTAGTTGTCCACATATTCTCAGTCAGAACCGTCCAGAGTAGTGATGCTGGACAGGCGGGCAGGTGCAGGCAGCGATCGTTTGAAGAGCATGCATTTAGTTTTACTTGTATTTAGGAGCAGTTGGAGGCTACGGAAGGAGAGTTGTATGGCATTGAAGCTCGTCTGGAGGGTTTTAAAACATTTAGTCATCAACCTACACACAATATCCCATAATGACAAAGCGAGAACTAACAGAAATACCATATTTACATAAGTATTCAGACCCTTTGCTATGAGGCTCGAAATTGAGCTCAGGTGCATCCTGTTTCCATTGATACTCAGCAAACTGGATGCAGTCTATCACAGTGCCATCCGTTTTGTCACCAAAGCCCGATATACCACCCACCACTGCGACCAGTATGCGCTCGTCGGCTGGCCCTCGCTACATATTCGTCACCAGACCCACTGGCTCCAGGTCATCTATAATTCTTTGCTAGGTAAAGCTCCGCCTTATCTCAGCTCACTGGTCACCATAACAACACCCACCCGTAGCACGCACTCCAGCAGGTATATCTCACTGGTCATCCCCAAAGCCAACACCTTCTTTGGCCGCCTTTCCTTCCAGTTCTCTGCTGCCAATGACTGAAACGAATTGCAAAAATCGCTGAAGTTGGAGTCTTACATCTCCCTCACTAACTTTAAGCATCAGCTATCTGAGCAGCTCACCGATCGCTGCAGCTGTACATAGCCCATCTGTAAATAGCCCATCCAACTACCTACCTCATCCCCATATTGTTTTTATTTACCTTTTTTGCACACCAGTATTACTACATGCACATCATCATCTGCTCATCTATCACTCCAGTGTTAATTTGCTAAATTGTAATTACTTTGCTACTATGGCCTATTTATTGACTTACCTCCTTACTCCATTTGCACACACTGTATATAGAGTTTTCTATTGTGTTATTGACTGTACTTTTGTTTATCCCATTTGTCGCACTGCTTTGCTTTATCTTGGCCAGGTCGCAGTTGTAAATGAGAACTTGTTCTCAACTGGCCTACCTGGTTAAATAAAGGTGAAATAAAAAATAAAATACAAATAATAATCCTTGAGATGTTTCTACAACCTGATTTTTTTTTTTTTTACCTTTATTTAACTAGGCAAGTCAGTTAAGAACAAATTCTTATTTTCAATGACGGCCTAGTCCACCTGTGGTAAATTCTATTGATTGGACATGATTTGGAAAGGCACACCTGTCCATATAAGATCCCACAGTTGACAATGCATGTGAATGTAAAAACCAAGCAATGAGGTCAAAGGATTGACCGTAGAGCTCCATGACAGGATTGTGTCAAGGCACAGATCTGGGGAAGGGTACCAAAACATTTCTGCAGCATTGAAGGTCCCCAAGAACGCAGTGGCCTGCATCATTCTTAAATGAAAGAAGTTTGAAACCACCAAGACTCTTCCTAGAGCTGGCCGCCCGGCCAAACTGAGCAATCAGGGGAGAAGGATCTTAGTTAGGGAGGCGACCAAGAACCCGATGGTCACTCTGACAGAGCTCCAGAGTTCCTCTGTGGAGATGGGAGAACCTTCCAGAAGGACAACCATCTCTGCAGCACGCCACCAAATCAGGCCTTTATGGTAGAGTGGCCAGACAGAAGCCACTTCTCAGTAAAAGGCACGACAGCCCACTTGGAGTTTGTGAAAAGGCACCTAAAGGACTCTCAGACTGATGAAAGCAAGATTGAACTCTAAGGCCTGAATGCCAATTGTCACGTCTGGAGGAAACCAGGCACCGCTCATCACATGGCCAATACCATGCCATATTACTTATACCTACCCAGTCATTTCAGATACTAAAGTTTCTAGGAATCCCTATTAATTTGGAATAAAGCATCAAAACTCACCAGGAAGGACACACTTCCACAGGCCATAGGTTTTGCCGACCGCAGTCTGCCACAGCCGGAGTGTACCATCCTCAGAGCCACTGGCATACAGCTCCCCGTCTGGACTGAACCGCACGCAGTGTACTGGCCCAAAGTGGCCCTTGTACGACTCTACAGGAGTGAAGAGAGAGCCACAGCAGTGTTAAACATGACCCTGACCATGTCCACACACAGGTTATAAAGCCATACATGTGAGGCAGCCACTATTGTCCAACAGTATGCGGTCAATGTCAGCGAGTTGGTTAGGATTGAGTGAGCATTCTCTTATATACAGCGCATTTGGAAAGTATTCAGACCTGTTGACTTTTTCCACATTGTTACATTACAGCCTTATTCTAAAATGTATTACTTTTTTCTCATCAATCTACACACATTACCCCACAATGACAAAGCATAAACAGATTTTTAGAAAATGTTGCAAATGTATTAAAAATAAAACAGAAATACATTATTTACTTAAAATAGGATTGTGTCGAGGCACAGACCTGGGAAAGGGTAACAAAAAAAATCTGCAGCATTGAAGGTCCCCAAGAATACAGTGGCCTCTATCACTCTTAAATGGAAGAAGTTTGGAACCACCAACACTCTTCCTAGAGCTGGCCGCCCGGCCAAACAGCAATCGGGAGAGAAGGGCCTTGGTCAGGGAGGTGACAAAGAACCCGATGGTCACACTGACAGAGCTCCAGAGTTCCTCTGTGGAGATGGTAGAACCTTCCAGAAGGACAACCATCTCGGCAGCACTGTACCAATCAGGCCTTTATGGTAAAGTGGCCAGACGGAAGCCACTGCTCAGTAAAAGGCACATGGCAGCCCGCTTGGAGTTTGCCAAAAGACACCTAAAGGACTCTCAGACCATGAGAAACAAGATCCTCTGGTCTGATGAAGCCAAGATTGAACTCTTTGGCCTGAATGCCAAGCGTCACGTCTGTAGGAAACCTGACACCATCCCTACGGTGAAGCATGGTGGTGACAGCATCATGCTGTGGGGATGTTTTTCAGCTGCAGGGACTGGGAGACTAGTCAAGATCGAGGGAAAGTTGAACGGAGCAAAGTAAAGAGAGATCCTTGATAAAAACCTGCTCCAGAGCGATCAGGACATCATACTGGGGCGAAGGTTCACCTTCCAACAGGACAACGACCACACAGCCAAGACAGCCAACGCAGAAGTGGCTTCGGGACAAGTCTCAATGTCCTTGAGTGGCCCAGCCAGAGCCCAGACTTGAACTGTGCCGCAACGCTCCCCATCCAACCTGACAGAGATTGAGAGGATCTGCAGAGAAGAATGAGAGAAACTCCCCAAATACAGGTGTGCCAAAATTGTAGCGTCATACCCAAGAAAACTTGAGGCTGTAATCGCTGCCAAAGGTGCTTCAACAAAGTATTGAGTGAAGGGTATACTTATGTAAATGTGATATTTACGTGTTTTTTATTTATTGATAAATGTGCAAAAATGTATAAAAACCTGTTTTTGCTTTGTCATTATGGGCTGTTGTGTAGATTGATGAGAAAAAACAATTGAATCAATTTTAGAATGTGGCTGTAACGTAACAAAATGTTGAAAAAGTCAAGAGGTCTGAAATACTTTCCGAATGCACTGCAAATTGGTGTGATTTTATATGACTCCTTGTGAAGTTTTTTTGTAGTGTAAGCTGCTGCTTACCCAACTCCTCCTCGGTGCCGTAGTCAAATTTGTAGAGCTTGAAGTCGTCTCCCCCAGCAACAAAGAAGTCCTTATCTGGATGTAGCGAGGCAGAGTGAATGGAGGCAGGGGCATCCACAGTCTTGATCATTTCAAGGCTAGGGAGAAACACACATCAGAGTAGGGAAACACACACAGCTTTAGCACTAGCCATCACAATCAAATATGAGAGAAATCAAATTATAATGGATGTCATATACTGTATGCTATGACTGCCCCTGAGGATTAGGTAGAAGTAGTCCCTAACCAATGATACAGGGTCAGATATTTTATCAGTCCCCTAATGGTTTAGGCTAGGCTTGGGGGTGGGGAAATCTTATCCTAGATCTGTGGTTAGTGGCAATGTCTACCTCGAGCTATGCATGAGGGCAATGCCTGGGTTTTCTGTATTGTACCTGAGGGCATTGTAGAATGCAATGGTCTTTCCATAGGTGATGACCAAAACCTCTCCGTCAGGGATGTACTCCATGCTGCTGACTGACATGTCGAAGGAGAGCTGCTTCACAACCTCAGTGGAATTCCTGTCCCACAGTCTACACAAGGGAACAGAGTGCGTATATAGCAATACCCATTTTAGATCAATAGATACAGTACCTTCTTGATTGAAAAGTCATCAAGAAATGACAGCAAAAATCGAAGCAAGAGTGACGGCCAGACTCGTATGACCATGGTATGTTAATGACCTTTCAATGTTGATAATCACACACTGCCCTCCTGTGTTCATAGACTGTGTTCAGAGACTTTTTGCTGCAAAGGAAAATGACTGCAAATGCTTCCAAATGTTCCCAATAGTATATAAGGTGTGTGGTCATGCTATCAGCCTTTTGTCATCATAATAATATCCATGACAAATGTAGAACCAGGTAGATCAAAGAGCACTGACCGTACGGTTTTGTCATCAGCGGCAGAGAGGATCTGTGTGTCGTTGTTACACCACAGGGCTTTCTTTATGGCAGACGTGTGCCCTGTAATCTCTTGCGGTTCTGAGGGAAACAAAACACAATACATATCTAAACACAACCAAACGTTGACGCAAACAATTAAACGAGGGGTTGCTTTGGTACGAACCTGTTTCCGGTTTGTTGAGGTCGTAGATGCGAATTATCTTATCATTCCCTCCTGTTAACAGACAACTGCTATCCTGTCGGAGAGAAATAGAGGGGGGAAGAGGTTGACTCAAATATCCAATACATGAAAGTCCCATAAGAATATCCCTAGAACAAAAAAGATACAAGACATGTAAACAGGTTTACACTGTCATGACAGGGAGCATTTAAGTCCTCAATCTCATACATTTGACACATACAGTAAAACCCATATCAGTACCAAGTAACTGTAGTACCTGAGTAAAATTGACTGACTTGACAATGTGCTTGTGTGCCAGCGTGAGGACCTCATCTCCAGTCACGGCATCCCACACCTTCCTGAAGAGCAAATAGATAGTCATCATCAGTATGTCAGCCAAGAAAAATAATACAGTAGCCTAGTTACCACCTGCCAGACATGCGTTTGCTTTCACCAACTCTGTTGTTGAAACGACAAATAAGTTGGCTAAAGCAGACAGACTAGTGCCTAGGCTAGGAGAGTAATAAGCTACTGTCAGAAATCTTGGAGATCTCTCATTGAACAATTTGAAGAATTGGAAGACTTAACACTCATTCTGTTCTGAAGTACAGTATAGGATTATAGCCTGGTTCTATACTGTATGTGCAGTAGCCAACACTTATTAATTATTTTTTACCTTTATTTAACTAGGTCAGTTAAGAACAAATTCTTATTTACAATAACGGCCTACACCGGCCAAACCCAGACAACGCTGGGCCAATTGTGCGCTGCGCTATGGGACTCCCAATCACCGCCAGTTGTGATACAGCCTGGATTCGAACCAGGGTGTCTGTAGTCACGCCTCTTACACTGGGATGCAGTGCCTTAGACCACTGGGCCACTCGGGAGACTTATAGAGCCCACCAGCTTGTAGTCCTAAAAATCTGAAATTAGTTGGCATTTTCTACCTATGGTTCGTTCACCATTCCTATGGGGGAAAATAATGGGGTTTTGGGATATACGCCAAAAATAAGGTTAACGCAGGCTTAGGAGATCTTATATGTTTTGTTCTATGAGATAATATCAGTCAGTTACCATAACCTTTATGAATTATAAAGCTTATGTGCTCAAAATAAGTCCGTTGCTAACAAGTCACTAACTTTTTACTTGTTTGGATTACATAAATGCTTCATAATTATCTCATAAGCCCTTGTTTACCGGCAGACCTTATTTTTGGCGTTTATCCACCTAAAAACATTAATTTCCCCATAGGCGTTGGCCAATGAGCCGTGGCAAAGTTAGCCTCCGTTATAGCCCGCAAACCCTAGTCGGCATTCTGCCTTCTTCTTACAGTTTTCAGCCAACAGCTGCGCCCACAACTGGCAAGTTAACCTACACACAAGTGTTTGGAGAATGATAGATAGCCAATTAGTACAGGTGGTCGCTGCTCGTCTTCCATCTGTTTCCCATAAGCAAGCGCTGTAACATGAGGATATGGCCGTGCAGCAACACTAACCCTATCAAGGTGTATCAATTTAACCTTTTGTATTTTGAAAACTATTTCTTGCTGATATGAAAGTTAAGGTCCTTGTTCTTCCAAAACTGTACCACAAGCGACACGTGTTAATATTTAGATTGAGCGTTGCTGCTCTTAACAAAACGCCTTCGTCCAATGACTCCTATGTGTAATGGAGTCATGATCAAGGAGTCATGAGCTAGCCTCCGTTACAAAAAGACACCATTACTATTGCTCTCTATATTGTTGTCATAACATGGTCATGACCAGGCTATGTTGTAGGCCTAAATACATACGCAGTGAAGTCTGCAGCAGCAGTGGCTGCCTTGGTGGCTTCATTATTCAGAGTGGCCCCCCAGACAGCACCCTTGTGACCCAGGAACGTTCCGATCCAGTCCCCTGTGTCTCCCTGGCGCAACATGGGTTTGCCATCTACAAGAAGGAACATTCATAAGTGGTTAGTACATTCACATGTGGTTGGACGACTACAGTACCTCCAACTGTAGCACATACATAAGAAGTGAAATAGTCTGATGAGCATTTTCAAAATGCATCTATTCAATTCCCCTCTCTATTCTGACTCCCACCTGAGGAAAAGGTGTGATGGAACTTTGTTGACCTCTACTTTACATTCAATATTTTCTAAATAATGATCTATGGTTATCTATTACAACAAGGACTGTATCTAGCAAATATATCTTACCTTTGCAGGCACTGATGAGAAAATACCCATATGGGGTGATTCCACTGAAGGCTAGATCCACCACAGGTCTTGTGTGGCCAGAGCAGGTGAGTGGTGTCTGTCTCATTGCCATGCTCACCTTTGTTTCAGACTGACTAGCTAGTAAACAATACAAACTGTTAAATAATATCACCAAAAGTATGGAGCTAGTTAATGAATATAAATGACAGCTTGCAACTGGCTAGCTAATGTATGGAATGAGATTGCTAAAACTCTGGCTCGTGCTGAATAGCTAACGTTAGCTTCCAATGGAACCAAAGTTAGCTTGACAGACATTAGCTAGCCAACGATTCTAGATAGTTTGAAGATAACGCAACCACCGTTAACTAGATGTTATGAAAAAAAGAGAAGGAATTAAGCGAAGATATTGATGTTTCAGTGAAGGCAAAGGGCTTCTCTCCCAGCTAGGAAATAGCGCTAATAGCTAGCAACGTGCAGTTAGCGGCCTTGGGTATTTAAAAAACATTGTAAATATAGAAATACTTCCGGTATCATGAACCCTGACGTATTTTCTAAATAAAAGTCCCAGATCTAAGTTAATGGTCAAGACTCAGGATCATTGGTGGTACAATGAAATCATCTATAATTTTGCACTTTGTCAAATATTTTAAACGTGTCCACCAACTTTTTCGAATAATATTTGATTAATTACATTTAGACTCCAAATGATTGATCATCCTGTCTGTATTTATCGGTATCATCAAGACTCATATTTTAACGTGCTACATTGAATATTATAATATTGTAAAATTTACAGAACTTTTTGAGGGGACATGTGTAAATCTAGAGCATCAGACGTGTGAGAGGTACAGTTTGTGCAAAGAAAGCTCTTAGAGCTCTATGATGTTGAAAATAACATGTAGACTTGCCTTAGATGGTTTTGCCACACACAGATTGTACATGAAAAGTAGAGGTAGAAAGAGGATTAAGGCCCCCAGGGTTCTAGTCTGGAAGCACACTTTCCGCCAGTGGTGGAAAAAGTACCCAATTGTTATACTTGAGTAAAAGTAAAGATGCCTTAATAAAAAATGACTCAATAAAAAGTGAAAGTCACCCAGTAAAATACTACTTGAGTAAAAGTTTTCAAGGGTTTTAAATATCAACAGTAAATGTAATTGAGAAAATATACTTAAGTATCAAAAGTGAAAGCAAAAATATGAATAATTTCAAATTCCTTATATTAAGCAAACCAGACGGTATAATTTTGTATTATTTATGGATGGCCAGTGGCATGCTCCAACACTCAGACATCATTTACAAACGAAGCATGTGTTTAGTGAGTCCGCCAGATCAGAGGCGGCAAGGATGACCAGGGATGTTCTCTTGATAAGTGTGTGACCATTTTCTTGTCCTGTTAAGCATTAAAAATGTAACCAGTACTTTTGGGTGTAAAAGTAAAAGTTTTCAAAAATATAAATAGTAAAGTAAAGTACAGATACCCTAAAAAACAACGTAAGTAGTACTTACAGTTAATTGAGGTAGCTATGTACACTACCGGATAAAAGTTTTAGAACACCTACTCATTCAAGGGTTTTGCTCTATTTTTACTATTTTCTACATTGTAGAATAATAATGAAGACATCAAAACTATGAAATAACACATATGGAATCATGTAGTAACCAAAAAAGTGTTAAACAAATCAAAATATATTTTATATTTGAGATTCTTCAAATAGCCACCCTTTGCCTTGATGACAGCTTTACACACTCTTGGCATTCTCTCAACCAGCTTCATGGGGTAGTCACCTGGAATGTATTTCAATTAACAGGTGTGCCTTCTTAAAAATGAATTTGTGGAATTTCTTTCCTTCTTAATGCGTTTGAGCCAATCAGTTGTGTTGTGACAAGGTAGGGGGGTATACAGAAGATAGAGCCCTATTTGGTAAAAGACCAAGTCCATATTATGGCAAGAAAAGCTCAAATAAGCAACGAGAAACAACAGTCCATCATTACTTTAGGACATTGTCAATTATCTGAAAAATTTCAAGAACTTTTAAGGTTTCTTCAAGTGCAGTCCCAAAAACGATCAAGCACTATGATGAAACTGGCTCAAACTGGCTTTCATGAGGACTGCCATGGTCGAACTGCTGCAAAGAAACCACTACTAAAGGACACCAATAAGAAGAAGAGACTTGCTTGGGCCAAGAAACACGAGCAATGGACATTAGACGGGTGGAAATTTGTCCTTTGATCTGGAGTCCAAATTGGAGATTTTTGGTTCCAACCACCGTGTCTTTGTGAGACGTGGTGTGGGTGAATGGATTATCTCCGCATGTGTATTTCCCACCGTAAGCATGGAGGAGGTGGTGTGATGGTGTGAGGGTGCTTAGCTGGTGACTGTCTGTGATTTATTTAGAATTCAAGGCACACTTAACCATCTTGGCTACCAAAGCATTCGGCAGCAATACGCCATCCCATCTGGTTTGGGCTTAGTGGGACTATCAATTGTTTTTCAACAGGACAATGACCCAACACACCTCCAGGCTGTGTAAGGGCTATTTTACTAAGAAGGAGAGTGATGGAGTGCTGCATCAGATGACCTGGCCTCCACAATCCCCAGACCTCAACCAAATTGAGATGGTTTGAGATGAGTCGGACTGCAGAGTGAAAGAAAAGCAGCCAACAAGTGCTCAGCTTATGTGGGAACTCCTTCAAGACTGTTTGAAAAGCATTTCAGGTGAAGCTGGTTGAGAGAATGCCAAGTGTGCAAAGCTGTCAAAGGCAAATGGTGGCTATTTAAAGAATCTGAAATATAAAATAGATTTTGATTTGTTTAACACTTTTTTTGGTTACTACATGATTCCATATGTGTTATTTCATAGTTTTGATGCCTTCGCTAAAATTCTACAATGTAGAAAATAGTAGAAATAAAGAAAAATTCTTGAATGAGTAGGTGTTCTCAAACTTTTGACCGGTAGTGTATAGGTAGGGGTAAAGTGACAAGGCAACAGGATAGATAAGACAGTAGCCGCAGCATATGTGGTGAGTGTGAAAATGTGCGTGTTTGAGTGTGTGTGTCAGTGTTAGTATGTGTCAGTGTTTGGGTAGTCCAGTGTGTCCAAGAGATTTAGTGCAAAAAGGGGTCAATGCAGGCAGTCCGGGTAGCCATTTGATTAGCTGTTTAGCAGTCTTGTTTAGCAGTCTATTGGCTTGGGGGTAGAAGCTGTTCATGGTCCTGTTGTTTCCAGACATGGTGCAGTGGTACCGCTTGCCATGTGGTGGTAGAGAGAACATATGGCTTTGGCAATTTTTTGGGGCCTTCCTCTGATATTGCCTGGTATAGAGGTCCTGGATGGCAGGGAACTTGGCCTCAGTGATGTACTGGGCCATATTCATCACCCTCTGTAGAGCCTTGCAGTCGGGTGCCTTACAGTTGATGTACCAAGACCTGATGCAGCCAGTCAAGATGCTCTCAATGGTGCAGCTGTAGGACTTTTTGAGGATCTGAGGGCCCATGCCAAATCTTTTCAGACTCCTGAGGGGGAAGAGGTGCTGTCGTGCACTCTTCACAACTGTGTGGGTGTGTGTGGACCATGTTAATTCCTTACTGATGAGGATACCGAGGAACTTGAAGCTCTCGACCCTTTCCCCTGTAGCTCCAAAGAATGTGGATGGGGGCATGCACGCTCGTCTGTTTCCTTTAGTTCACGATCAGCTACTTTCTCTTGCTGATGTTGAGGACATTTTTGGTATTGCAGTTTAACTATTGTCCGGCCCAGGAAGACAATTCCCATAGACATGGAGACACCTTAATCATCACTTTATGCACAAAACATCCATTGAATTATTCAAATAATAATTGTTGCAGATGCCAATCATTTTTTTATCCCCCACAGCCAAAGACATTAAAGAGATAATTCACCCAAATTACAAAATGTCATATTGGGTTTACTTCAATGTAAGCAGTCTAAGGACAAGGTATGACATGCTTTCCCTAAGTCATGGGACCGATATTATAATTGTTTGTGCATCATGTTCAAATCATCTATAAGTGATTTTATTGAGCTTCACAATACATTTTATATAGCTTTGGATGATTTGGACATGAGTAAAAAAAATGCTAATATCGGTCCCCTGTTGTATTCGGCGCATGTGACAAATGAAATTTGAGATTTGATTTTTGCCACAAATGCTAAAACGTTAGCATATGGAAACAGTGCCAGGGAAACTAACATACCAGGAACATACTTGCGAACATTTAAAAAACAGTTCACTTTTAGACTTCTTCTTCTCCTTAAAAAGGTGTGAGGCCCCCTCGTGTCAAGCTTTTTTGTTAGAGGGATACTTCAGGATTTTGCCAATGAGGCTTTATCAACTTCCCCAGAGTCAGATGAACTCAGTAGATACCATTATGTATCTGTGTCCAGTTTGAAGGAAGTTAGAGGTAGTTTTGCGAGCCAATGCTAACTAGCAATTACGCTAGTGCTAGTTAGCAACTTCCTTCAAACTGCATGCAGAGACATAATGGTATCCACAAGTTTATCTGACTCCGGGGAAGTAAATAAAGGGCATTACCATTACCAAAATCCCAAAGAATCTGTTCTAGGAAAAAACTGCTAGTCGTCAATGCTCGATTCAAATAATGCATATGTGAAAAAGTGGATTATTCTAATGCATAGGACACTCAAGGACATTCAGAGACTTGTCCCAAAGCCACTCCTGCATTGTCTTGGCTGTGTGCTTAGGGTCGTTGTCTTGTTGGAAGGTGAACCTTCGCCCCGACCTGAGGTCCTGAGCGCTCTGGAGCAGGTTTTCATCAAGGATCTCTCTGTACTTTGCTCCCTTCATCTTTCCCTCGATCCTGACTAGTCTCCCAGTCCCTGCTGCTGAACAACATCCCCACCTCATGATACTGCCACCACCATGCTTTACCGTAGGGATGGTGCCAGGTTTTCTCCAGACGTGACGCTTGGCATTCAGGCCAAAGTTCAATCTTGGTTTCATCAGACCAGAGAACATTGTCACGGCCGTGAGGAGAGACGGACCAAGGAGCAGCATGATTGGAGTTCCACATCTTTATTTTAGTGAAACTTAAACCAGGACACAAACAACGACTGTGAAGTACCGTAGTGCTACATGCACTCACTCAAAACAATATCCCACAAAACACAGGTGGGGAAAAAGGCTACCTAAATATGATCCCCAATTAGAGGCAACGATTACCAGCTGCCTCTAATTGGGAACCATACAACTCACCAACATAGAAATACAATGACTAGAACACCCCCCAGTCACGCTCTGACCTAAACACCATATAGAACCAAGGGCTCTCTATGGTCAGGGCGTGACACTTGTTTCTAATGGTCTGAGAGTCTTTAGGTGCCTTTTGGCAAAATGTAAGAACGGCCCATGTTCTGAATTCTGGCGCTGTACATTTCAAAAGTGCTGAACAAATAGTTATTGACTACGACCGTCTTAGCTCACTCATTAAGGTCTTAATCAAAACTACGGATTGCCTCATCTGCTCGTCGTTCCCTTATGCCATACTTTGTACATCTCAATTATCAGTAGAAGCCACATTTGTTTAAGCAAGTCAGCCATTTGTTTTTTTTTCACCTTTATTTAACCAGGTAGGCAAGTTGAGAACAAGTTCTCATTTACAACTACGACCTGGCCAAGATAAAGCAAAGCAGTTCGACACATATAACAACAGAGTTACACATGGAGTAAAACAAACATACAGTCAATAATACAGTAGAAAAATAAGTCTATATACAATGTGAGCAAATGAGGTGAGATAAGGGAGGTAAAGGCAATAAATAGGCCATGGTGGCGAAGTAAATACAATATAGCAATTAAAACACTGGAATGGTAGATTTGACAGTAGATGAGTGTGCAAAGTAGAAATACTGGGGTGCAAAGGAGCAAAATAAATACAGTAGGGGAAGAGGTAGTTGTTTGGGCTATTTATAGATGGGCTATGTACAGGTGCAGTGATCTGTGAGCTGCTCTGACAGCTGGTGCTTAAAGCTAGTGAGGGAGATAAGTGTTTCCAGTGTCAGAGATTTTTCTAGTTCGTTCCAGTCATTGGCAGCAGAGAACTGGAAGGAGAGGCGGCCAAAGGAGGAATTGGCTTTGGGGGTGACAAGTGAGATATACCTGCTGGAATGCGTGCTACGGGTGGGTGCAGCAATGGTGACCAGCATGCAGAGATAAGGCGGGACTTTACCTGGCAGGGTCTTGTAGATGACCTGGAGCCAGTGGGTTTGGCGACGAGTATGAAACGAGCCAACGAGAGCGTACAGGTCGCATATCAAATTAATTAATAAAATTAGCCATATCTGCTATGTTTTTTTAAAAAGGCAGTAAATGAGGCTGAATGAACTGTTTCGCTGCCAGACAAGGCTCTTCTGATAGCCAGGTATAGCAGTGGTAAGGATTCACTCCAGGGTGCTGAAAAGAAAGCTCTGCTGTTGGGACAGCTTTATGTAGACCCTAACAGTTTGTATGCACTGTTTGTCACCGTTATAGTGCAATGAATGTATTGTTTAGTGTTGTGTTGTGCAGTGGCTTTGCTGGCATGTATCACTAATGAAAAAAAGTTTACTTTACCACACCAAGATTTCCATGCTAAAATCGCCACTGGGAGTCCCTAACCAAAATAATGAGAAGAAAATGCATTCATTTGTTGGGGCCACTAGAGGGCAGTGATCAGTGGCGATTTTAGCATGTAAATCTTGTACACCCACCACCAAGTCTGAACAGTAGGCTAAATTATGAGGGGGAAAGGGACCAAAGTATTAGAGTGAGGCACATGGACTATTAACACCTTACTACACTTAGTATTACTTTCTTAGCTACAGTATACATATCTCCATGGCATATTACATCATTTATGCAGCAGCATACAAGGCATTTTAGGACTCATCGTTGTGCTGTGCTCACTTGAACAGGAAGGTTGCGCGACGGTCCTTCTTGTGGGCAAATGTTGTCAAAGTCTGGCAATCTCTGGATTTATGGTGCTTTCAAGACAACTGGAACTCTGAAAAAACAAGGTTGAATCATGACGTCAGTGATCTTCAGGTCGGAGCTCTAGAAAGAGGCCCGAGTTCCCGAACTGGAATTCCGAGTTGGATGACCGTTCAAAATGTATTTTCCTAGTCAGAGTTCGTTTTTTCCCCAGAGTTCCCAGTTGTCGTGAACTCACTGAAGTCTGAGATTCCCCAGTTCCGAGTTTCCAGTTGTTTTGATCGCGGCAGAAATCATGCTGGATTGAATTGATGTGACATGTATTAATGCCAAAATAACATGCAAAACAGGCAACAAACAAACAAAAACAAACAAAAAAAATGTTATATATATATATATAGGCTAAACAGGTGGGGCACTGCTGTGCCTTCCCTGAATGACGGATCGCCACTGGGTCCTCCAGCACTAGAGGTGGCGTAAAATCACCAATATTAGCTTTACGCTTTTTTCAAACACAAAATAAGAAGTAATGTTACTTTAAAATTGAGATAGCGCTCAAGTACTGCCCATGCATTCACAGGAGCCGCTATGCCACAGACACAAAGACGAACTCTCTTTCTATTATGGGTGGCGAAGAGTGTAATGCCAGCAGCACAAAGTGCGGCCAAAGACTACCGGGTCATGGTCAAAAAAATTAAAAAATGTCCTCAAATTAAACCCAATGTTCGCACGTAAACCAAACTACATAACAATTCTCCAATTGTCTTGCATTTTAATTTGGGTGTTGCTATGATAACAGTTATTTGGAATTCCAATAATGATATCATTCACTAGGCTGGAAAAAATGAAGCACTATGATTCATGAAAATATCAGACATGCCTGCCTATGAATGAAATGTTAATAACAATGCCAGGGTATGACGTGAATTGGGTGCCAACCTCATTTGTACCAAAATAGAAACTGTAATGAAACTCTAGTCCAGAGAGTCGGGTTTGTTAAGTTTTGGTCCCAACCAGGGCAGGGCAAAAGCTGCTACACGAGATTTGTAGGTTAAACAGGATTGTTAATTACATCTCGTGCATGATATTAGCTCATAATAATTAAGGCTATAGGGTCTGAAACAAAAGGTTTGCAGAACATTCCAGATGTGACACGTTAGTGCGTGCGTTAAGTTCAAGGGATGGCCATGCTGTCATTAGCCAAGATTGCTTAATTGTTTAAGTGAAAAAGCCTATAATAGCCTACGGGACTCAGAAAGGCAGTCTTGATCCTTTTCTAGTAGTCAGTGGGCGGTCTCCAGCACTTGAAAGAAAGCTCCAGTTCACTGCTCAGCTGCGGTATTGGGTGGAGTCTTGTGCGCTTGACGCTTCACTGGAACAGGAGACCTGCTACATTACGCACGGGGAGGTCGCCAAGTACGCCTGTACCGCGAGGAGACTGGAGGGCAGAGAACTCTGAGAACAAAGCTAACGATTTTATGTTTTTGTTCTACGAAAAGGAAGAGTTTGTTACTCCATCCCTGTATACAGAGTGACGTTTTGGGACATTTGGATATATTTTTCTCAGAAGCCTATGGTTCTTTTAAAGGTAAGTGCATATCTAAATGTTTAAGAAAGTTAAGTACAGTACATTCAATGTAAATGTGTCTACCATACCTTGTGTCTATGGAAGCCTATTTTGGACTAATTGGGTATAATATTTCAAATCTGCAATGAAAAATACTGGGAATGGGAATATGACGTCCCAGTGTCCCACTGTAAAATATCGTAATTTTAGGCTTTATTTGATCATGACATAAACTCATAGACTACATCGAAACCAATGGCGAGAATGGAATGTGTCAAAGCAGTCACCTTGACAAATCACCCATCAACGGCTTTGAGCGTCCGATGTAGGTGTATTTGAAGGTCCTAAACAAGGGCTTGTCCGGCGGAGCCTGTTTGCTCGTCGCTAACACACCTGATCCAGAATAACTCGTCTATCAGTTTATAAGCTTTGTACTAGTGATGCTGTGCCAAAAAAACTCCACTGTATGTACTGGGTATATTGTAATAACTACCTGCTATAGAGGGTGTAATAACTGTATTACGAGAACGACGCACTAGTCGAGGGACCTACTAAACAAGGTGGACCGTGTTTATGGCTATGACTTGGATGTGTTGCCCCGCTGAGGCGACCAGCAATGGCAAACATGACAACCTGCTGCAAAATGACTGATACTTCACTTCAGCTGAGATGGTTGAGTCAGTGTCAGTTTGGAGTTCAAACTTTGGGTTGAGAGTTTGGTATTTACATGAAATAGATTTACCCTGAATAAGTGTTTTGGGGGTGGAAGGAATGAGGAAGACATTTTCACAGGGGAGCTGTGGGAGAGTGTTCTGTTCTCACCAGCTGTCTCCCCGGAGAGTATTGAGACAGTCAACATGATATTGATGTTATAGTAAACCAAAACACCACTGTATTATTACATTCATTCTATTACTGTACACCCTTTGTTCAGGCTATCAGGGAAGTAGTCTTATACTGTACACCTACTACTACGTTATTGTTTGACCTAGCCTCCTTTCCTTAAAGCCGTCCCTCTTCTCTCCGTTTCCAGACTGTTTGAGGAGATTAAAAGGTTATTCAGAGTGAGAGCAGACACGTTCCCTCGACTTTCTCTCCAAGGACTGCTCGGAAACCCCTGACCCTTCATGAGATGCCCACGAGTCGCCAGGCATTTGACCCTATAACCATGGACGTCCGAATGCAAGCCAATCCGAACCTCTACTTTGGGGTCAACGGGGGTCACGATGGCGCTGATAGAAACTCCCACAGTAAACCATTTGTGAGTAGAACTTATATGAAACCCTTTCCGCTAACGGCTTATTCTCTTGGTATCTTAGGTCAAAATGTCAATATTTCTCCCTTTGTTCAAAATGTACGCACCCATATTAGGGGGGCATGGCATTGAAGTATTCACCCACCTGTTCCTGGTTTAGAGCAGGTCTTTTTCATTGTGTGACTTAAGAAAAACCTGACTTATCTGTTTATACAGCAACGTCTGTCTCCATGCCCCCCTCTGTCATGCTGTCACTGTGAAATGACACAGGATTAATGACTACATCCTGTTGCATGCCTCAGGGATGACACACACACACCACAGAGACTGAGGGAAACCGGTTAAGATGCAGTTTTAGTTGGTCCTGCTTCACACAACAGAAGTCAGTGGTCTTTGTGTTTGGTTTCAAATGAGTTTGCCTGCAGATGTGCACACGTGTGTGTTGGGGTGTGTGTGTGTGCGCACATGGGTGCGTGCGTATGTGTGTGTGTATGGCTGGTGTGTGTGGCTGAGTAGAACAGGTCTGTGTTGTGGTACAGATTTACCTCTGGTAAAGGTTGACCTCTCCATCCCTACAGTGATGCCTAGCAACGAGATGGCATCCTGCTGCGGTAACCTGTTCACCTTAGTAATCACAGGCACAGGGTCGTAACCTGAAACGGCAAACAAAACATATTTGGTTTGTCGCTAATTGACAGTGGTGGTAATGGTTGATGAAAGGTGGTATGGGTGCATCCGTTGTTTATTTTCTTGTTGCAATAAAAATGGGCCATTGTCAGCCAGGTATTTGCGTCTGTGTGCGCTTTCCTGGGTTTGTGTGTCTACTGACTACATGTGTGTGTTTAGATGACACATTGTTTTATGGGGGCTCTTCAGTATATAGAGCTAGTCTCTAGCTCATTTGTGCATTCTGTTGACCTAGTACCTTTTTCCTAAACCCATTAAGGTTTGTTTTAAACAATCTAACCAGGTTGCCCTTTGATTCAGCGTATTATCTTGAGTGAAACAGATCACAGGGAGCAGTGGAAAAATCTATAGTCAGGGTCATCCAGCAGCCGTCAAAGCAGCCCTATCATTGTATACCCTATGCCTATTGTGTTGTGTTCTGTGGCTGTATGTGCCCTGTACAGAGGGACAGGTAGTGATGTAACATGTAGGCAGTGAGGCCTCCCTGTTGGAGGGGCTGGAGGGTGTAGGCTCCTTCCTCCAGGTCTCTGTGCTAGGTTGGGGGGGATTAGAAGGTTGAGAGGTGGGAGAGCACGAACAAGCAGCCCTGTGTTCTCACTGTGGCTCATACACACACGCAAACATGCGAGAGATGGCAGGCAGCTGGATGGATTGGGACACAGGGTCTCTAAGTTAAGAATCATGCAAAAATGTTGGCAGTCAGATGTCCACGAGCGGATGGTCCCTAAAACACAGCACACCGAACGAACGGCAGACAAACGGCAGATCAACATTCAGTGTAGTGTGCGTGTGGTCCTTTCGAGTATGAGGGGAAAGGCTAAACCGACAGGATCTGTGTTTGTTTACATCCTTTACATAACTTTTTTGGGCAACAGGAAGTATATTCCATACACTAGACCTGATTATGGTATAGGAGATACTGTATGTCACATTAATGCAACTCGTGTTACCAATTACTCCTTAACCAAAGAGCACCTTTAACCTACGTTTCTGATGATCTACTAGTGTGTCCCTGTAGTCGGTCGCTTCCCATCCAATTAACTCGTGTGTTGTGTTGCCCTGTGCCGCCCCCTACAGGAGGATAAGGCGCTGCATTTCTTAAGCCAGGAGGAGCAGGATTGTATCCTGTTCTTTGAGGAGACTATCGACTCCCTGCTGACTACCCCAGCAGTAGATGAGCTTGACGGACCAGGACCCCCCATCCGGGCATCCGCCCCCAGCCTCAGCCCCGTACAACCCCTCTCAGCCTCGAATAGGCCCACCATCCCCAAGGACATCATAGACCTGGTTCGCCCAGCACAGCCTGATCTGGTCCACCCCACACATGCACCATTCAACCCCCCCATGCCAGGTACAGCACAGTTCACTCCTTGCTCTACCCTGAACAGTACTGTTTACATTTGATTATGATTAGTCTCTTGGATCATTAGAATTACTACAGTCAAATGAGATCAGACTTCATCACTATCATCAGCATGACAGATTACTCAACATTGACATTTGTACTGTATAGTGAATATACAAGTGTAAAGATATAGATTTGCCATTGACCTTGTCTTTTGAAGATACGGAACGTATAGAGAACTGATGAGTTTACCTCTCAAACTCTTTCTCTTTGCAGATTTCACCCAGAATATGGTAATGAACAACCCTGAGAGGCATTTTGAGAACAAGCCGAGGCGTGAGGTGATGGAAAACTTCCCTACAGAGTACAACCTGCCGCCCCCTGGCAAGGACAGTGCCCCCTATGGCCACGCCCTGTACCAGCCTGTAGGCTCCGTCCCCACCCCCGTCCGCATCGCCCAGAAGATTGCAGAGCACCAGGGGAGTGTGGGGAACACCAACATCCTCTCTTCCTCCCTCCTGTCCAACTGCCGTAGGAACATCGATTTAGGGAACGTAGAGAGTCCACCCACCTCCCCGGATTATCTAATCAAACAGGACCCGACCACCTCAGCCAAGCCCATCCATTACCCCAACAACATCAACATGATAATGGGCAGCAACCAGCACCACAGCCATTCGCTGGCCAGTGTGAACCTCCAGGACAGGAAGTCTCAGATGCTGGCTAACCTATCAGGGACATCCCACCCTGTGGAGGCGGAGGAGCTCCATGGGCTGCAGGAGGCCCAGGTAAACCTTCCCACCCACAGTGTGTCTTTCAGGGATCCCACTCCAAATAAGTCCCGGATGGAGGCACTGTCCAAACTGGGCTTGACCCGAAACCTCACTCACAACAGCAGCACAAACACCAAACCCGCTGCTGCCCCGATTCCGGTTGCCACCCCTACACCCGTTCCTATACCTACACTGACACCTGTGAGTAAACCAGATGTGGCCAGACAGGCAAAGACCTTGCCACCAGCAACAGTCAACACCAACACCTCTCATGCAAGTATCCATGACAACAAGCCTGCTTCTCCGTCGCCCGAAGTCTCGTCCAAGGACTTTAACAGCTATGGCGGGAAGACCATCGTGGTGAACCCCTCTAAGGCTGCTGCTGTAGCTCCCTCCACCGGTGGCCATGGCAGTAAGGCCCAGCCAGTGACCTCTCACAGTGACTTCAACCCTTACGGGGGTAAGACTAAGGTAATGAAACCTGCTCCTGTTACCACAACCAGGGCTGACCTAACCCAACCAGACATCGAGAGCAGGGCCGTGCCTCCCCCAGCCTCCACCTCAGCCAGAGTGATGCCTCCCCCAGCCTCCACCTCAGCCAGAGTGATGCCTTCCCCAGTCTCCACCTCCACCCCAGCCAGAGTGATGCCTCCCCCAGCCTCCACCTCCACCCCAGCCAGAGTGATGCCTTCCCCAGCCTCAACCTCCACCCCAGCCAGAGTGATGCCTTCCCCAGCCTCAACCTCCACCCCAGCCAGAGTGATGCCTTCCCCAGCCTCAACCTCCACCCCAGCCAGAGTGATGCCTTCCCCAGCCTCAACCTCCACCCCAGCCAAAAGGATGCCTCCACCAACCTCCACCCCAACCAAAGGAGAAACCATGTCCTACGAGGTCAAGAGCTACGGGGGGAAGACCAGAATGGTCACCCCATCTCACACCACCCCCTCCCCCGTTACCACCCCTGACATCCTCACACACACCCTAGTGAGGTCCCCCAGCAAAGCTTCAGCCCCAGTGCCTTCTCCAGCCTCCAGACCTTTCCGCTATAGCACTCCCCCTAGCGCCAACAGGGCGGGGGCGTCTCCTCCTTCTCCGGAGTCCCGGCCGAAGTCCATCTCCAAGCCATCCTTCCGCTCCCAGGGGATCACTGTGCAGTTCTCCGGACGGGGAGTGACGGATGAGTCGCGCAGAGAAGCTCTCCGGAAACTGGGGCTGCTGAAAGACACTTTCTAACTCTCTGCAAAACCTCCATTGAGCTTCCAGGTGGACAGACGTAACGAAGGCCTCTGGAGTTTTTCTGAAAGGGTGTGAGGCGTGGCAAGGGAGGATACCTACATTACTGTGGAATGAAACAGGATCCGGGCTGAAACCGGCACACCTGGTTCTGAGCGCTGACAAACGAGTCCGACACGTCACATGGCCTGGTTGACAAATGAGCACACATACATTTTACAGATACACACACGCGGACATGTATACACACATATTCGTCAAACAGACATACACACACACGTGCACATGCACTCATACGCACAAATACATTCACCCAACAACTCACACACTTATATGCATCAAAGCGCTGTCTCTTAAATTGTGCTCTATTTAACTGTAGTCCTACTAAGTGTTTTACATTGCCTCTGAATCAAGACATATTGTACTTTACAGTGTACATGTACCTCTTTTGTTCTCTGGGCCAAAACAGCCAAAAAAACAGACCGGTGCAAAGGGGAATGCAGACAGCTGAATGTCTTTGGCATTGGCACATTTGGCAGAGACAGACTTTTTACTACCTTTGTGTAACCGATGTGAAATGGCTAGTTAGTTAGCGGTGGTGCGCGCTAATAGCGTTTCAATCGGTGACGTCACTCTCCAAAGATGGATTTATTTACCCAGTATATTTACATTTACTTTGTATGACACTATATTGATTACTGATCAGTTTGAGGCGGGTACTGATAAAGTGAACTTGAATCATTAGAAACTGGCTGTGAAGTCACCTGAAGTCACTTGTTATTTTGTTTACCGATTTCAGCGTTGTTGTTATCCAGGGGGTTAATATGAGTGTGATGCATCTCACCGTTCAGCTTTTAAGAGCATGAACAAGGACATAGTGTGAAGGACTTTCCTGGCAGAATACGGTTGAATTAACTTCACTCACTAATTGTCACGTTTACACCCACTCCCCACTCTCCGGCGCTCAACGTCACCAGTTTACTCATTATTATGCACACCTGCCAACATCGTTACGTGCGCCTACGCCTCATGAGACTCACCTGGACTCCATCACCTTCCTGATTACCTCCCCTATATCTGTCACTCCCCTTGGGTCCTTCCTCAGGTGATATTGACTCTGTTTCTGGCTAGCTGATTCATGTATATATGCTACTTGTGTTGCTTGCATTGTTCCATGCTTGTTTGTTTATTTATTAAATTCACTCCCTGTACGTGCTTCCCAACTCCCTGCGTACACGTTACACTAATCTATTAGAATGTATCTATATTCCCTGTGAGGACGGTAACTATCCAACTCATAAATATTGACGATATCCTACTTGATAAGTATTTATGCACCCATTGATTTCCACTGCTGCCTTATGGTATGTTAGAGACAGGTCACTCGGAAGGGGGTACATTCCCCCATGCAAGAGCAAAGCTTAGAAACTTAACAATTGATTGGCATACCAAGTAAACTAAGCAGCAATTAAAATAGTTTGCATTCATGTACCTCATATGCTCAGCTCGAAGGATAAGAAATTATTGGAAGTTTTGAAGTGACCCCATGTGTTTATCTCCTCATAGGACATTTTTGTGAATGTAAGTTACAGAAAAGAGGGAGTGCAAGACAGGCTTGAGTTTCTAGGAAAGTTGTGATATGTAACTACAGCGCTGGTTAAAGTGTATTTTTACTCCATGGACATACCTCCCACATAAAACCACTAAATGTGGTTTGAAATGTAGACTTTTACTACTTCGAGGAAAAAAACGTAACTTTGTGAGGACGGGCAAGGGCTTGCAATGTCCAAAACACAAACACTGAAGCCACAGAATCCAGAAATACTCACAAGGACCATTTTTTCTTGTTTTGCCCTTCTTTTGTTCATGAACTGTATGCTGAACTTGCATTTGCAATATGTCATTTTACTGTCATCATAAACTGATGCCTCTTGTTTCTCGCTGGACTGCAGATATATTGGTACATAACCCTGTGTGTGTGTGTGTGTGTGTGTGTGTGTGTGTGTGTGTGTGTGTGTGTGTGTGTGTGTGTGTGTGTGTGTGTGTGTGTGTGTGTGTGTGTGTGTGTGTGTGTGTGTGTGTGTGTGAAACATGTTTGTCCATTTTGAAAAAATGTAAATGAAAAAAGTCAGACTCCGGTTTTGTAGTTCATCTACAGTAACTCATGAAGTATCTAATACACACAAACACACACTTGGAAAATATACCTGTAGTTTGCAGACCCAGAGAGAGAATCCAAAAAGACTCGCGTACAAAATCTTTATTTGACATTCAATTAACATTTACAAATTGTCAACAAAAGTTGTTGCTATGGTACAACAGCGCCTTTATAGATTTTGCTCATTGTCATATTGTACACAACGTTTATTGTACATCTGTGTCACCTAATAAAGAGAGTAATATACATGACTTATCCTATCCAGAGTTTGTTATTCTTCGCAGGGCATTTACTATACCATGTTATGAATGAGTAGAATCTCAGTGTATGGTTTATGATGATTTCTCTTCCCTGGGAAATAGTTCACCATGGTTTTAATGCAACCGTAAACAGACAAGCTTTCCTGGGCATCAACTCACCTCAGCCTACACTCGAACCCCTCATTCTATTACTTCATTGACTGTCCGTCCATGAAGGTCATGATTCTAAAGTTCCCTGTCTCCTTTCTGCCACTAAGATTAAATAATTGGACAGTCAAACTCCCATAAGTCTTCCTCAATGTTGTTTTTCTTTCCCTTTTTCAGATCGGATGACAAGAGGAAGACGTAAGACTACTGAGATACTTTCTCTTTCGTACAGAATATTTCCCTGGAAAGCTGTAGCCCACTGTGTACTCTCTCTGCTCGGTGGACGGCCGCTCCCAGTTTCACATGGGTATGCTGTCTATACTGCAGAGTCACACCCCTTTACCCAGCCCCAACAGAGAGCCTTTCTTTCCCTCTGTAGGGCATGGGTCTGAGTGTGTGTGACCAAGAGCATCTGGGGCATTGGCTTTTTCGGGAGTGTGAGCAAGGGCAACTAAAGCTGTGGTTTGGTAAGGGGGGTGTGTGTGTGTTGATGGGAGGTACACAGGCAGGAAGTGAGGAAATAAGCATGCTTAGGGTCTGTAATTAGAGGCAGCAGAAAAATCCTTGAAGAGTGCCCTCTAACAAACACACACACTCCCTCTGCCATACTACCTCTTTCTCTTACACACAGATGCACTAATGCAGTCTTGCACTCCCTCTCATACACACATAGGTACATCAATGGAGGAGCTAAGGCTCCCAGCCATATTGGTGGGACCAGGGTTGGGGAGTAACAGATTACAAAACGGTAACTGTAGTTGTCCATTACCAGTAAAAATATTGTAATCAGATTACAGATACTTTTGAAAAACTAGACGTTTACTTCGAGGATTACTTTTAAATTCAGAAAGGAGGTTTGCAAAAACAAATATTTGACACCTCTGTTTTCTCAATGACCTTCAAATCAGCATTGAAAAATGGCGCAAATTTAAGTTCGTTCCACCTGAGCGAGTCTGAACACAAGTCAGAGACCACTATGATGACACAGCATATGGGTTTGATGGATCGCGGGAAAAGAACAGGAATTGGCTTTTGTAGGCTACAGTCCAAGCTATGTCTTCCAATGGTGTGACTGCTGTCGGTATCCAATGATTATCCAACTTGAATAAACGCTTGGAGGTAAGGATGACAGCACTGGTGTAGTCTACGGCGATACGGATATCACTTATTATTGATATCTACATAGCGCATTGATGTGAATCACACTGCTGCTCTCTCATTTAGCTAATTGCGCCTTACGGATTGTGGTTGTTGTGGATGGCTGTTCACAAATCTAAATGTGTATTTGTACCCAATAATGGTTGAATTCAAGAAGTTTAAGATGCCTATCAATCATTGTTTTTGAAACCAGTGGTCAGCCAGTGAAAAATGCGCTCTTGCAACAGCTGCACAGTGCGGACCCCAGCCCATGGAATAAAAGTGGGGCTTTTATTGCTCAATCTAATTCATGCTGGTACATTTTTTTAATCCATAGGCCTAAAGGACACATATTCAAACTCGCACACTTTTGATAGACTTAAAGGGGCAATCTGTAGTTGCTACATCCATATTTTGACTTATAAATGATATATATCCATTGATTCTTGAAGAATATAACTTATAAATGCCTCATGAGCTTAGTTCAACTGTCACACTCCATGAGAACCCAAAATTTAAGCTTGTTTTCTCCAATGTCTGTAAACATTGTATATGTAAACAAACACTGTATTGCCTCATAACATGGTTAAAACTATACTTTTGATATCATGGATGGTCAGTCCTTGCATCCAAAGGTCTGTCTATTAATCTGAGAGTGATTACATCTCTCCAGACCCATCCCTCAGCTTTTTAACAAAACAGAGGTGGTTATTTTGTTATTGTTTCATCTGTGGATTTGCCCTTTAAACAGCTGCATATTATCAAGACATCAGTGTCACCAACAAAAAGGTAAACAATAAGCCTATAGCAAATGCAGCATATGGCATTTATTTTTTACATGTAAATAGAACTTTTCAGTAGTGCTCAAAGCATGCCATTCCAAGAGTGCAGCATCTATTTTTCAACTTGAATCAATGAGCCCAATCAGTCCTCCATGACAATAAAATCATAAACAGAGTAGGGCTGGCTAATAAGTCCTTAGTTTTGGAGTTATGCTCAGGTAAAACAATTTGGCTAATCTATACTTCCATATTTCCAAGTCCTATTCTTGAAGATCAAGGGGTATAACATTTACTGGAATGACTACAATGATGATATTCATTTAATCGTATTATTATATGTAGTAGAAAGCGATGGGTTAGAAGAAGCCTACATAACCAACCCATAAAGTAAAATGCAACATCCATATATGGCCAGCTATGTAAACTTTAACATTGATTTATCCTGCAATATATGTGGTTATGTTGGTAACATACATTTATGTCTTCTTCTAATGCCTCTAAGGGGAAAGTCATCTAAAAGTAACTGAATGTAATCAGATTACATTACCGTGTTTTGGTAATCCAAAAGTTACATTACTGATTACAATTTTGGACAGGTAACTAGTAACTAACAGATAACAATTAGACAGTAACCTACCCAACCCTGGGTGGGACAAAGATCATGGACACAGTAAAGAAGTGGAGCCAGAGGAGTGAGTCACAAACTGACACTTTTACTGAAACAGGCAGAAATTGGCTTACAGAGCTGGTGCAGAAAGGCCTATGCAGTAGAGTACAGATGATCTATCTATAGATTCAACAGACAGAAATAATCAAACAGAAGTTATCATCACTGAGTAGGACTCAGGAGGCAAGAGCACAGATAAGTATCTTATCCATTTGTCAAAAACTACAATACGGCACACAAATTCCAAATGAACAAACTGTATATCACCCCAAAAAAGTATAGATTTTTCATGAAAATAAAGGAAACATCTAGAAAGCCAAAATTCTGAAAAAATAAAGAATATGTATTATATTCATCAGTTATATTTTATTTTTATTTCTGATGATGAAACGCTGGTCAGTCAACACTGGTCTCGTACCCGCCTCCGGGTCAGGGTCGTCAACGTGACAAGGTGTTCCATTTCCAACAGGGTTAGGAGGAGCAAACCATCTCTATAGTACAGATGCAGGATCTTCATTTGATCACCCTGTTGCAGGAGAACTGGACATTTTTAAAACTTTTAGTGTATGAGGTTTAAAAAGGCTTCTGAAGTTTGTAATTTCCACTTAGAAATTTCAGACTTGATTTTCCCTTACAAAAATGTATCAACCCCTACAAAAATATCAACTAATCATAATCCACATAATAATTCACATTTCCTGTTGCAGCAGGATTATTGTTCCGCTGTAGCAAACTGGCTCAAATTAAGATCCTACATCTGTAACCCATCCTCACACAATCAACCGCGCCTTTCTGTACGTAATCCTGTACTCCATGTTCCCTTGTTTATCAAGTCATTTAGTAATGGTGACCCCGTCTGTGCTCCCTCTCCTCCTCCTCCATAACCCCTCTCAAAGCTGCCTTTGAACAGTGTGTGATTTAGCTAGATAAAGAGATAAAAAGACTGAATGACAGATCTGTTCCTAGTAAGAGAAGCACAGTCCATCTCCAAAGATGTCACACCCCTCACCCGTCCCCTTTGCTTTCACACACATTCTGTCCGTTCTCCTCCTCTTGTGAGCCCTTGTACACCATATCCTCATCCTGCACGGGAGCAAAGAGAAGACGACTGTGGTCCCTTGTCCTGCTGCCTAGCTGTCCGTGCGTCTGTTTGTCTGCGTCCATGTCTGTCCGTACATATGGCCGTCCGTCAGCTGGTCAGTCGTTCTTTCATTCATCTTTTGGTTCATTCTCTTGTTGAGACGGGGTGGGTGTTTGTGCTGCTGTGCTGGTGTCGTCCCGGGCGACGCACAGAAAGGAAGGGGAGTTCTCTGGAACGCCGTAGCTGGATGAAGGGGGTGCCCCCCTCTTCCCCACCCCTCGTTGATGCCCTTTCTCTTTCTCTTCTTCCGGCGGCAGGGTTAGGTGTGGGGGTCTGCGCTTGCGTCAGTGGGCGGCTGGCGGACTCACTCCCTGCTCAGGCGAGACCGATGGTCCGCTCGCCCTCTCTCGCTCTCTCATTCGCTCGCTCCCTCAGCTAGACTCCAATCAGCGTCTCCTAAGGGACAGAGCAGGGCTTTACTGCAGTAGCTGTCTTCCAGAACACTCACTGTAATATTTATCCCCTCCTCAAATCCCCAAAACATCCATCCAAGATCCACCCCCTTTTCTCCACCCACCCCTCCCTCAACCTCCTGCCCCAATATCCATCCCCGTTCACTCCTTCAGTACCATCATTACTGCAGCTCCTTCCATCCATAGGTTGCAATGGTCTAGCGTCTGTTCGTAAGAAAATGTAATTGTGAGTGACAATCCAAAACAAAGTTTTGTTATTCATCAAAAACATCATGGTGTACTTTGCCATCAGTATCATGTAAGCATCTGTTAAATGTATGTTAGGCATGAATATGATGCGTGGTGTTGCCGCAGATCTAAAGATCTCCTTTCTGAATTGTTTAGTCACTTTTCCGAGACAAATATGAGGAGGAGGACAAAGAATCAAACAATTTTTGTTCTGATGAAAATAGAAAGTTCATGCAATCTTTATTTCCAAAAATAGAAAGCAATCTTTATAGCATTTAAGTAAAAATATGAAAATTCACTTCAGTGCCTGCAAAGCAGAGCAGATATAATTTCTTTCACGGTGCAAAAATAAAGGGGGACAAGTCTGTCTGATCACAATACTCATATGCCAACAAAATATGGTTTGACAGTTGGGAGACATTAACCCTTTCCCGTCTTAACATAAGCAGGCCTGAGTGCAGTCTGTCAGTAGCGTGTCCGGCTGAGCTGCCTGGCCCTATCCTCCTGGCCCTCATATCTGTCGTTTCTCTCGTGTTTCTCTTGCCTCTCTTGTCTGTCACGCTTTTCGTGCCTTTCATTTCTCTCCTGCTTTGTTTCCTGCTTTCTGTTCAGGTGCAGAGAACAAGGAGGGAGAGTCAGTAAGTTGACCAGCACCACATCCTTCGACAGGATCCCATTCTGATACCATCCCTATTTCTACCAGCATTTGGCTGGTGGTCTGCTATTAATTCCTGGCCCTGGTGGTGTGTGTGTGTGTGTGAGTAGTCGGTAGGTAAGTTGAGGAGCGAGTCTCACCTTCCTCCGGTCTTGAAGATGAGGTCGGCGTTGGGTGCCCCTTTGGGGTGTTGGTAGCGCGGGCGCCGCTCCCGGTTGGTGTTGGCAGGAGCGGGCCGCTGGGCCAGAGACGCCATCATTTCTACATAATAATAACCAAGAAGGTTAACACAATGCTACACAAACCAACAAAGTGTAGGCATGTTGAATTTTGGTAGTACTCCTGCTACTTTCTCACGTCATCTCTCAAACACACTCCCCATTTCTTTCCCTAACGCATGCATCATTCGACATCTGTCCCTCTTCTTATCAGTATTGGTCAATCAAAAACACATATTCTGACCAATGTGTAAAATAATGTTGTGTAGATACTCCTCTATGAAAACCAAATTGTCCAAACCTGACGTCTCTATCATAACCCGTTACAAAAGTTACTTGAGTTTTTACTCTTGTGGGATGGCCAGAACTAAAATCAATGGAGGTGCGAGAAGAAAAGTGGGCAAAAGTCAGGACAATTGCATGGCGTCAGCTAGGAGGATTCTGTGAAACAATTAAGGCTCCTGCTAACTGACAGGCTCACTTTCCCATTGAACCCATTTTTTTTTGGAATCGGCAGGACATAAAACAATAGAGGTGAGAAGGATATCGGTTTTGAGACATGGCATATAGTATTTTCATATTATAGTATACGCATTTCATATTATACGCTTTTTCATTTAGAAGATTTCACACAAAAACAAGCGTATCTCTGTGAGATGTCAAAGGAGCACTGAGCGTATACCAAGCTTTTTTATTTTCAAAGCCTTTTCCATTTAATTCAGCTCGTGTCAATTTAGCTTTTTTGCAACCTGCAGAAACATGTTTGAGAGAATGGTTGAGAGAATGCCAAGAATGTGTAAAGTTGTCATCGAGGCAAAGGGTGGCTACTTGAAGAATCTCAAATATAAAATATATGTTTAACACTTTTTTGGTTACTACATGATTCCACATGTGTTATTTCATAGTTCTGAAGTCTTCACTATTATTCTACAATGTAGAAAATTGTAAAAATAAAGAAAAACCCTTGAATGAGTAGGTGTCCAAACTTTTGACTGGTAGTATGTATGTATGTATGTATGTATGTATGTATGTATGTATGTATGTATGTATGTATGTATGTATGTATGTATGTATGTATGTATGTATGTATGTATGTATGCATGTATAAAAATGGTGTGTATAGACAGTATATGAATAGAAAAGGTGTGTACAGCCGCAATTATATAGGATGAGCCATGACTAGAATACAGTATATACATATGAAGTGTGTAAAACAGTATGTAAGCATTATTAAAGTGACCAGTGTTCAATGACTATGTATATAGGGAAGCAGTCTCTAATGTTAAGGGTAGAGTACTGGGTGGTAACCGACTAGTAACAGTGACTAAGGTTCAGGGCAGAGTGCTGGGCGGAGGCCGGCTAGTGGCGACTGTTTGTTTATTATCGGCTGTATTAGGTTACGAAATCCGACATTTTGGATATAACGCTAGTGATATTTTAGAGAAAGACCATGCTGAATGATTCAGAACATGAATAATTATATTTGTCTTGGTGAAATGTATTTTATGACATAAGAAAGTTACATTTCATCACCAAAGAGTGTTTTCACCCGCTCAGTGAGAGGACACCCTATTTAATACCTTGGTAGTCCTCTTGCTCCTGTCTCTCGTTGATGTCCAGAGTGAGCTTCTTCATCCTCATCCTCTCCTCCTGCTCTGCCTGCTGCTGGTTGAAGTGGTTGGCAGCCAGGTGGGAGGATAAAGGCACGTTCAGGATCTTAAACTAGAAACAAGAGACAAAACAGACACACATTCAAGAACTTCAACTGTAGTGAGGGGATCTGAAACAGGCACATTTAGGATTGAGAAGGAGCAAGAAGGACATCTCATGCTGTAGGCAGACAACGAGACCAGTGCTCAGTATTCTCACTGCAGAAACATGCTCTCCTGGTTTACTATTCAACCTTTGACAACATTCCCTGTGATCCCTACTTTTCCTCTGGCTGTGCTAAAACTTCAAAGTGTTTTCCCGGGCGAAGGCCCAGGCAGCAGAGAAAGGGAGGGCCACTCCCATGGTGTGGAGCTGACAGAGGAATGCAGTGAACGTGTCTGACAGGGAGGGGTCCAGGTACGTCACATAGAGAAGCTGTGACGCTGACGAACACACACTGAACCCCATTATTCTCACCTCAGGAAACACCCTACAGGAGAGGATGTTGTGTTTACCATGGGGGCGTATGGAGAGACATGTCATTTATAATGCATTAAGTCATTTATATAGCTTCATTTTATATCAACAAAGACCGTCTATAGCCGGTACTGTTATTTGGTCAAAACGTAATGTTTACATAGGGTTTGTAATCCGGTAAATGTAGTTGCTGGAGGTGTAGTGGACTGAGTTTAGTGAGCTCTACTTTAACGTCTTGATTTTCTGGGCAGAGACTGTGGACACACCCTGACCCTACTACAGTACAAGAGCTTGTCGTCTCTACCCCAAAACCTTACATTCCACCCGCGGACTGGGCCTAAATACACACACACACACACACACACACACACACACACACACACACACACACACACACACACACACACACACACACACACAGAGTTAAGAGTCAATATTATCGCTGGGTCTGTCTGACAGTGCTGATTCTGTGGAGGGATCTAACTGAGCTCACAGCGAAGAAGACCTAAACAAGTTTGTGTGTGTGTGTGTGTGTGTGTCCATACTCTGTGTATGTGATCTTTACTGTGTGTGTGTGTGTGTGTGTGTGTGTGTGTGTGTGTGTGTTCATACTCTGTGTATGTGATCTTTACTGTGTGTGTGTGTGTGCGTTCATACTCTGTGTATGTGATCTTTACTGTGTGTGTGTGTGTGTTCATACTCTGTGTATGTGATCTTTACTGTGTGTGTGCGCGTGTTCATACTCTGTGTATGTGATCTTTACTGTGTGGGTGTGTGTGTGCGTTCATACTCTGTGTATGTGATCTTTACTGTGTGTGTGTGTGTGTGTGTTCATACTCTGTGTATGTGATCTTTACTGTGTGTGTTCGTGTTCATACTCTGTGTATGTGATCTTTACTGTGTGTGTGTGTGTGTGTGTGTGTGTGTTCATACTCTGTGTATGTGATCTTTACTGTGTGTGTGTGCGTTCATACTCTGTGTATGCGTGTCCATACTCAGTGTGTGTGAGTGTGTGTGTGTGTACCTGCTGCTTGTTGCCCTTGCGTGTGAGCATGACAAACTGCATGGTGTCTGAGATATCTGCGTCCCCCTCTCCAGAGCAGACGGGTCCGCCAGGGCCTTTCTTCAGTTGGCTCTTCAGCTGCAGGGGGATGGCCACGTCCAACTGGTGCACCTTCACCGCCTCCCCGCTCCGCTGCTACACACACACGCAGACACCACCCCTGTTAATACCCATTTATTTAACAAAAGTTGTACAGACATAGTGAACTGAGAGAATAGGAGAGATACTGTACCTGCAGGTTCTCCAGCATCATCTTGTCCAGAGCCTGGATGAAGTCCTCATCCTCAGCACATGCCACATGCTTCAGACCGCCACCACGGATGGTCACCTCCTACAGGACAAGGCTGTCAGTAACACAATAACCTCTCTCTCCCCTCCCCCCATAACGTCTTCTTACATTGTTCTCCTCGTCTGTCTCGTTCTCCTTGTTGGAGTCGGTCAGATAGTCAGTGTTCTCCTCCTCTTCTTCCTCCCGCTCCTCTTCCTCATTCTCAGACCCTTCCTGGAACACACAGCAGGTTCTTAGAAGGGGGGGGGGGGGATTGTGTGCTAGCTTGTGGAAGGTAGAAAAACAAACACTAAACCAGGAGAGCTAGGGAGGCGTAGGCCTGGCATGATAGAGTTGATTTATGAAGGAAGAACAAAGAGTTACAGAAGGTTGACCCGTCACGCTTTTCTGACCATGGAGTCAACATCAATCTAGCCGCACAAGATGATCCACTTCCTTATACAGTATCCTGCTTAGGACTGGGCGTCCGTCCTCAAGTTTGCCCCTACGAAACTAGGGATGAGGGCCAAATTAATGAATAAATGGATGAGGGAATGAGTGAGTGATCTAGTATCCACCTATTATGAGAGACTTGTATCTTAGACGTGCAATGAATGGTCTGATGCCCATGAATAAAAGATTGACATAATCACTTCTTCCTCTGGCTCGTTCATCTCGCTCTCATTGCCAGACTGCTCCTCTGTGTCCGCCCCTCCCTCTTCGTCGTCATCATCGTCATCCTCGTCTAGAGCCTCGCCTTCACTCCCCATGGCACTGGAGGGCCGTCCGTCCTTCTGCCCATCCATGGCCAGTCCTGCAGGGCACAAACGTATGCGCGCACACACACCTTTATTAGAACGGCGCAACGTCAGGTTGCAAGACTAAGTCTTGAAGCAAGAGATCAAGAGAAAACGCTAAATCATTTGAATAATAGTCATTGATTACAGCCCTTGGTATCAAGCTCCTCTCGTGAGCCACCGCTCCATGTTCTGAACAGGCTTTACCCTGGCTCTTTCCATAATAAATCAGATTATACACAAAGCATAGACATTTACCACAGATAATATCCTAAACTACTTGAAGTATGTCCAGGAGTGAGGACAGATTAACGCAAACAACAAGCCCATTTAGAAACAGAAACAGGAACTGCAGGAAAAGCAAGTCATTGCAAGAAATACAAGTCACTGTGACATTCATGGTGAAACTAAAACAGGTGCTTCAACACAGTGCTCGGAGGCCATGAATATAACTTCAGAAGCCTGACGAGCTGAGAGCAGTAGAGGAGCAGATAGGTGTGTAGTTAAGAGACGCTGCTAAGCAGTAGAACTTAGTTAAGCGGGCTTCAACAGAGGCAGAGGAATGCCAACATTGCCTTATCTTGGTTAAAGGATGAAAGGTACAACAATGAGGCCACTGTACAGCCTGTGGCTTATGTCACCCTCATCAATCACTCAGAACACACACACACACACAGTACACACACACACACACACACACACACACACACACACACACGCACGCACAGGGTTTTCGAAAGCGTTCTCTCACATTCCATGTCAACACCTTGAAACCTTGAACAATGCTCTGTGTGTGTTAATACAGCTGACTACTCGTTCTGTGAGTCAGGATATATTTGTATTTGTATTTATTATGGATCCCCACTAGCTGCTGCCAAGGCAGCAGCTACTCTTCCTGGGGTCCAGCAAAATTAAGGCAGTTTATCCAATTTTAAAAACATTACAATACATTCACAGATTTCACATCACACTGTGTGCCCTCATACCCCTACTCCACCCCTACCACATATCTCCAGTACTAAATCCATGTGTATGTATAGTGCGTATGTTATCCTGTGTGTGTACGCATGTGTCTGTGCCAATGTTTGTGTTGCCTCACAGTCCCCGCTGTTCCATAAGGTGTTTTTTCATCCGTTTTTAAAAACTAATTTTACTGCTTGCATCAGTTACTTGATCTGGCATAGAGTTCCATGTAGTCATGACTCTATGTAGTACTGTGTGTCTGTTCTGGACTTAGGGACTGTGAAGAGACCTCTTGTGGCATGTCTTGTGGGGTATGCATGGGTGTCTGAGCTGTGTGCCAGTAGTTTAGACAGACAGCTCGTTGCATTCAACATGTCAATACCTCTCACAAATACAAGTAGTGATGAAGTCAATCTCTCCTCCACTTTGAGCCAGGAGAGATCGACATGCATATTGTTAATGTTATCTCTCTGTGTACATCCAAGGGCCAGCCGTGCTGCCCTGTTCTGAGCCAATTGCAATTTTCCTAAGTCCTTTTTTGTGGCACCTGACCACACGACTGAACAGTAGTCAAGGTGCGACAAAACTAGGGCCTGTAGGACCTGCCTTGTTGATAGTGTTGTGAAGAAGGCAGAGCAGCGCTTTATTATAGACAGACTTCTCCCCATCTTAGCTACTACTGCATCAATATGTTTTGACATGACAGTTTACAATCTAGGGTTACTCCAAGCAGTTTAGTCATCTCAACTTGCACAATTTCCACATTATTTATTACAAGATTTTGTTGAGGTTTAAGGTTTAGTGAGTGTTTTGTTCCAAATACAATGCTTTTAGTTTTAGACATATTTAGGGCTAACTTATTCCTTGCCACCCACTCTAACTGCAGCTCTTTGTTGAGTGTTGCAGTCATTTCAGTCGCTGTAGTAGCTGACGTGTATTTTATTTTTATTTTAAAAATCAAGGGGCCTAAACAGCTACCCTGGGGAATTCCTGATTCTATTATATTTGAGAGGCTTCCATTAAAGAACACCCTCTGTGTTTTGTTAGAAGTAGTAACTCTTTATCCACATTATAGCAAAGCCATAACACATACGTTTTTCCAGCAGCAGACTATGATCGATAATGTCAAAAGCTGCACTGAAGTCTAACAAGAACAGCCCCCACAATCATTTTATCATCAGTTTCTCTCAGCCAATCATCAGTCATTTGTATAAGTGCTGTGCTTGTTGAGTGTCCATTACACCTGCAAAAGGAATGCTTCCCTCTTCCTCCTCTAAGTCTCTCAGAGTATTTCATTATCTACATCCTGTCTGTCTCTTGATTGTGTTTTTATCTCTGTGCATCTCTTTGCTCTCCATCAGATACTGATCAACTGTTCAGAGAGCACTACAAATGAGCATTGCAGCTAAAGAAACACTTTCAGTATTGTGCCACATTAGAACAGCAGGTTCAATAGGGCAACGATATATTTGACGATATATTCACATATGTTGTCATTGGGGTTTTACTCAGGTATTGGTTAATATTCCCCTTACTTGAGAAAATATGTATTCGTCCAGACTTAAGAGTGAGTGTTTTTAAGTGGCAGTCTACAGCACAGGCAGGTCTGACTGCTGTGTGTTTGTGTGTGAGAGGGCTAGGTATGTGTGTTATTAGGGAATTAGACCCGTCTGACAGACAGACAGAGTTCCCAGAGCTGAAGAACCCTCCTACACACAGGGGAATGTTGCTCAGCAGGGAGGACAGAGAGCAGGACTGGGCTAACCCAAGGAGCTAGCTGCTACAGAAACACAAATAAATTTCCGAGGCCTGCAGGCACACACACACACTTCTGGGGGACTGACGTATGACAAGGATCTTTAACAACCTTGTTGTGGTGTGCGCGTACATGTGTGTGTGCCCTTATGCATGCGTTCCTGTGTGTCAATCTCGCTCGGTCTCTTACCCAGTTTAACGAGGAACTCCCTCTCCAGCTCGGTGACCTGTCGTGCAGAGTCTTCCAGGGAGATGCAGAGCCTCATCTTTGGTCGGAGCAGCTCCAGGGTGTCACTGATCATGTAGTCAATGTCGATGGGGAACTGGTGCTCTGCACTCCACACCTCCACACTCTTCTTCCACCAGATATACCTCTGGAGAGGACAGACAACACCACATCAGAATTTAGGGACAGTCTTGTAATAAATGAATGTAATTGACATTATGTCACAACTGTATCAAAATGCGTCTTAAAGGAAAGAAAGAGAGTAAGAGAGCGAGAGACAGAGGCTGAGAGGAGTGAAATAAGGAGAGGTCAAACGGTCATACCGACTGACCTGGAAGTAGATGAGGAAGCAGTCCAGCTTCCTCTTGCTGGAGCCGCGGTCAAAGTACTGTCCGCAGGTGTCCAACAGGGTGCAGACCATGCGAATGCGGAACAGGTGCTCGGGGGGGTCCAGGGGGCTGGGGCCGCCGTCCGGGTTCACCCCGAACGAGATGAAGGAGAAGAGGGTGCGGAAGATGACCGCTGACTCCACCATGCGGTAGTTGTAGAGCTCCCCCAGGAACTTGGCACTGCTGATTCGACGCTGGTTGAACTTGGGCTGGTTCACCTGCAAAGGAGAGGGGGAGAAGGAGCGACAATGGAGGGGGGTAGAGGAGAAAAGGGCGTGAGATGGATAGACAGAGAGGAGAGAGAGAGAAAGCAGGTGAGATGGAATGTCAGAGAGGTGTTGAGTGCCTCTATGCTCAGAAACACCATAAATATGAAGCCCCCAGGGAAGACTTTACCCACATGAACCTAACATGCAGCCTGTTCACACGGTATATAACACGTAGCCTCAACAATCAATCATTCAAGTCATAAGAAACATATCATCAATCTCTCCTGCTAGGGCTCTTCACATGGCCCTGACATCCAAGAATGAACTCTTGAATCTGGGCCTGACTCCAACAAGATCCCCTTCCCCGGTCCTCACCTCCAATCCCAGAAACAGCTCACCACACTGGGCTTGCCTTCCCCTTCCCACCCCCTCCCATGGTGCTCACCTCCATTCCCAGGCGGATGTCCTCCAGGACCCCGTCCACCACGTGGATGCCCACGTCCTCCTGGTAGGCCACAAGGCCGGCCAGCAGGTTGGCCACACAGTGGATGCTGTTGTACTTGACGTTCCAGATGTTGACCATGCAGCAGATCAGGTAGCCTTTAGACTCTGGGTCCTGCCAGGGGAGTTTACGCATCTGCCTCAACACCTAGGGGAGGGAGGAGAGAAGAGGACGGAAACGAGGGAGACAAGGAAGCGGAGAACGAGAAGGGAGAGGTAAGATGATAATTGGCAGGTGTTTGTGATACTTCTGTTGTGGTTTTGTATGTTAAAGAAACTTCTCGAAAATGCAACAAGAATAAGAAATAATAAAAGAACACGAACATAAAGTAAATGGCTGTCGAATAGAATAATACATTTTAGCATAAGTATAATACAAGAAGGCACAATTTATAGTCCAATATTTACATGTATATTGGGGAAGGGGAGGATGGGGGGCAAGTGTATAAATAGAGCAGTATAATACGAGTCTGAAAGCAGCACCTTCCTAATATTGAGTTGCACCCCCTTTTGGCCTCAAAACAGCCTCAATTTGTCACGGCATGGACTCCACAAAGTATCGAAAGCGTTTCACAGAAAGATGAATATATTTTTTTTTACCCTCTTTTTCGTGATATCCAATTACGATCTTGTCTTATCGCTGCAACTACCCAACGGGCTCGGGAGAGACGATGGTCGAGTCATGCATCCTCTGAAACACGACCCGCCAAACCACGCTCATTAACACCCCCCCGCTTAACCCGGAAACCAGCTGCACCAACGTGTCGGAGGAAACACCGTTCAACTGACGACCGAAGTCAGCCTGCAGGCGCCCGGCCCGCCACAAGGAGTCACTAGAGCGCGATAAGCCAAGTAAAGCCACCCCGGCCAAACCCTCCCCTAACCCGGATGACGCTGGGCCAATTGTGCGCCGCCCTATGGGACTCCCGGTCACGGCCAGTGATGACCCAGCCTGGGATTGAACCTGGTCTGTAGAGACGCCTCAGGCACTTTAGACCGCTGAGGCCCCAGAAAGTTACAGAGGCCTATATATCATAGCCCCCAAAAATGATAACCTCCGCTGTTGTTGTAATCATGAGATGTTAGCGTGTCTTGGGGGGTATGATATTTGTGCATCTGTACTCATCTGTACTCATCACACTCACTACGATTCATTCAGGATTATCCGTAACCATGGTAGCATCCACATTAAATGTAGAAGTGTTTAGAAACACATTCTATTCTTATTTACAATACAAATTACTCCAAAATGACACACCATTCATTTCTATTTGGCACAAAATAATCTGAAACACAGCAGAAGCATCCAACAAGTTTGTACAGTCATTGTGTGCTAGGAATATGGGATCAAATACTTTTGACTATTTTAATACACATAGTGAATTTGACCCAATACCCATAAAACGAAGGGACTATGTACAAACTGCCGTCATTTCTAAACGGTTCACCCGATATGGAGCAAAAAACCCTCAAATTATAGTCGACAGTCTGCACTTTAACCTCATAGCTTTTGGAGCTCTCTGTATCTTAAGATGAATGCACTAACTCTTCAGTTGCTCTGGATAAGAGCGTCTGCTAAATGACTCAAATGTAAAATCTTCATACCTTCTCCGTGGTGACCTTGGAGAGGTCCTTGTAGAGCAGTTTGCGGATGTACTCCTGCAGCGGGGGCCTCTTCTTCCTGACAGTCTTCTCCATGGGCGGGGGGTTGCAGTAGTAGTAGGCGTTCTCCACCATGGTCACGTAGCGAGCATCCAGGTGCTGCGCCTGCTTCTTACGCATCATTTGCTCCTGAGACACGCAAACATACAAAAACAAGTGAGTCATTCAATATAGCCCAGAACGCAGCTAAAAGCCCTCAAAAAAGGCGTGTTGTCTTATTATCTTGCCAAACGTAACCTAGAAAATATGGCAGCTGTGCATGCGACATGAATAACCTCGTCCAAAAGCAATTTAGGGACAATAAAGCTGGATTAATAGAGCTTTATAAACCAGATTTAACCCTGGATTTTGGCACCAGTTAGGAAGGCCAAAACAGGTCTCTCTCCAGGACTCTGGATGCACTCCACAACCTTAGGGGAATTCCAGTACAGTGTTTGAGAGGGGTGTGTGTGTCTGTTTGCTTGTACATTCGTGGAGGCTGCCGAGGGGAGAACGGATCGTAATAATGGCCGGAACGGAATCAAACACCTGGATTTGAAATAAATTCCGCTCCAGTCATTACCACGAGCCCGTTCTCCCCAATTCAGGTTCCACCAACCTCCTGTGTTGTACACGTACGTGCGTTCATTGCCGTGTGTGTGTGCATGCGTGTGTGTGTACCAGAAGGACGCTGGTCCGGAGGTGGGAGTCGGGGGATCTGAAGAGGAAGCGTCCACTGGTCTCCAGCAGGGTGCAGGCCATCTCTATGTGGTGATGGGAGAAATCTGACAGCAGCATCTGTAGAACACACACACACACACACACAGTAACATGATGACAGTGTAACACAATAATTGTAACAGTAATCACGTTTCCATCCACAGTTTTTATGCGAGTTAAGTCATGTATTGTTTTTTTTTATCACGACAGGTGTGATTGAAACAGGAAGTGTCAATACAATTTCAGAAATGTCGACAAACAATTTGTTAGTTCGACATGGTGGGATCATTTTGTGTCGGTAAAACTAATTATGTGAGATTTGTAGTGAAAACTCCTTTATGCGCAAATATTGATATAATAAACCATCATGTTGATGTAAATTTGGAGTCACGAGATATGCTAAGCTGTACCACCCCTACGACATGGAAATGTACTAAGAGTTTATAGGCAGATGAAATAAGTTCTGATGAACTTCATGGTGGTTAAGTGATGGGTGGTGATGAGCTTCGAAGGTGTTATTTGAATGCTGGTGACATGATGATTGATGCATGGCTGCCAATTATCAAATACAAATTATAAACTGTGTGGTTCGAGCCCTGAATGCTGATTGGCTGACAGCGGTGGTATTTCAGACCATATACCACAGGTATGACAAAACATGAATTTTTACTGCTCTAATTAAGTAGGTAACCAGTTTACAATAGCAACGATGCGTCGTGCCTAAGAACAGTCCTTCGACCGTGGTATAATGGCCATATACCACACCCCCTCGTGCTTTATTGCTTAATAATATTGCTCTTATCCATATCGCAGCATATTTACATTTACATTTTAGTCATTTAGCAGACGCTCTTATCCAGAGCGACTTACAGTAGTGAATGCATACATTTCATACATTTTTTTTTTTCCCGTACTGGTCCCCCGTGGGAATCGAACCCACAACCCTGGCGTTGCAAACACCATGCTCGCGGGACCATATAACTTATAACCTACCCTTGTCCATTTTATCAGCAAACTGTTATCTAGAGAGCATGTGCCAAAACCAGATTGAGCACGTTACCTATTTATAGCAACAGTTCGTGACAAAACTATTGGTAGAGGTAAAAATTAAATGGAAACATTGAACTTCTGCTTTTATTTGGTACATGAAAATGGTGGGAAATGTGAATATTGTTTTCATGCAGATTTTAGAAGAGTCGCATGAATATCTGTCGCCAATTGGATGGAAACCTAGCTAACGATAGCACAGCTTCCTGGTGAGAGAGATGCAGCCCCTACCTTCAGACAATGCAGAGTGTCCGTTTTTGAGAACAACTTGAACTTGGCCAGCTCCCCGATAAACCTTACAGTTTTATTTTTTGTTTCGATGTTGATCTGGTCCTTCTTCCGGATCTACAAGGAAACACAACAAACATTGTGTATTAAAAACTCTTTCAAAACTGTTTGTTCCCTCCAGTATAGGTCCTATTTTAATGAGGCAGTGGTTCTGTATGAAAGACACAACGAGGAAGGTGCTAATAGCTGTAGTTAAGTCTTGGGACCTACGTGGAACCTGAAGTCTCCTTTGAGTATGGAGCACAGGTCATCGGCCACATCTGACATGCAGGGGTGAAGGGTGGCCACCAGACGGGAGTAAAAGGGCAGCAGATCCAACCTGGAAGAACACAACACAACCATGAGCTTTACAATAGCATAAATACCATTGACTTCCTTTATGCCATTTCAAATTAAATGAGGAGCAACAGCACCACCTAGTGGGGAGAAAAGGGAGAAAAGAAAAAACGTATTCCCACACAAATCAATACATGATCAAATCCTTCCAAATTCACTATCTGCGTGTGCATGCGTGCGTGCTTTGTCAGGGAACAGGGAAGAGAGTCCGGACCAGCTTCCTGATCAAATCCTTCCAAATGAACTATCTGCTTTATAGTGTGTGTGGTACCTTTGTCTGGGAACGGTAAAGAGAGCCCGGACCAGCTTCCTCCTGTTTGACTTGGTGTTCATGTTCATGCAGAAATCCATGGCAGCCTGTGAACAAACACACCTACAGTCAGACTAATTCACTGCACAACTGTGTACTTAGTACCATATTCACTGTGAATTGTTGCCTTTGTGGCTAAACTCAAATTGTCAAGCTGGGAATACATCCTTCTGGTACGCTGAAGGTGTGTGTTCTCTCCTTGCCTTGTCTATGAGGTCTCTGTTGACACAGTTGGGAAGCTGCTGGATGAAGGCGTCCACGATGAGCTTCAGATGGGACCCGGTGCTTGCCTCCTCATCCTCTTGTTCTTCATACAGAAACAGGGAGGACACAGTCAAACATGTATGCAACAAAGTCATGCTCCAAATATCTCCTTAGCTAACTTAAGAGTCACTCACCGACAGAAACAGAAAGAGCAAAGCCATAGCATAGGTATAAGCCTAGGAACGGGGTTGATACATGTGGTATATTAGAAACCTTGTGAATGACTGTCTGGTTTCCACATGCTCAGCAACACACCTCTGTTTAGTTGATTGGCCCTGAGCACCCATGAGTGGGCCCTAGCTCTGTTTCCCTGACCTCTCTCATACCCTAACTTGATCCCTGGAAAAGACACACAAACACCAAGACACTGTCCATGTCAATAACCAACATGGTTCCTTTATCCAGAGGTTGTAGATATTACATTATTGCCGCCCTCTTGTTGTCTTTGTCAAAATGGAAAGCTGGGTGTGCAAAGCGCTGGGTGGTGTGTGCTGCTTGGTGGCTGGTGGGTGGATAGAGAATACCTTCATCTTTACCTTGCTCGTCCAACAGTTTTTTGGCGAGCTCTGCCTCGTTCTCTGCCTCGTCAGGTCCATCCAGCTCCAGAGGGTCATCAGCGATGTCTAGAGCCTCGAGCTCCAACTCCAACTCCTCTGTGGTGGCCGCAGCATCTTTAGCCTCTGAGGAAAGGACACAGCAACAAGAGCAGGCTCAGTCAGACAGCCTGAGTGTCTGTGTGAGTCTGCATGCGTGCATATGTGTAGGTGGCTGTACCTTTAGCAGCAGCCTCCTCTTTGTCCTTGCCCTTCTCGTTATCTTTGAACAGGATGGCGGGGACGAAGGCCTTCAGGTCCACCATGTTCTCGTAGAAGTTCCTGGCATCCTCGTCCTCCCAGATGCCCCCCTCCAGGTCATACTCTCCGGGCTTCCCAGGGGTGAAGATGTCAATGCCAGGGCCGTGCTCTATTACACAGAGAGGAAAGGAGACGGCTAGTTACACAGACACCAAAGACTGTAGGCTACATATAACCAACAGTAATAAAATATGATAACAATGTGGCTTTATAACACAAATCACCCAAAAGTACAACAAAAAGCTCAGTCTTTACATTGTTCCTATAACAAAGTAATAAACAGTATACAAGGGTTGTTACTCTTTACCTTCCTGCACAGTCTTGTCCAGTGGAAGCTCTGGCATGTTCTCATCCAGAAAGTCGGCCAGAGACTGGGTGTTAGCCAGCAGCTTCTGGTAGGACGTGGCAAACTCCTCATGCTGCTTGTGTCTGTCCTCACTCAGCTCCCCTTTGGAGTGGAGGATACGCCTGGAGGGAGAAAAAACATGGAGCTGTCAGTATGTACACGCAAACACATTTAGCATGGTACTCAAATAGGCAAATTGTCATGTACTGTGGCAGGAGTATACACTGAAATCAATAATACAAGAGAAGTGAGATAGGTCATGGAGAAAAGTTTCTCCAAGTAACCTAGGCCCCATCACCTGTTCTGCCTCTCAATGTTCTGCAGCTCGCGGTGGTCCTTCTTCAGGTGCTTGGTGAGCGAGGTGAAGTACTCCCTCAGAAGGTTCTGAAAGGGCTGCTGCTTCTCTGTGTTGATGATCTCGCTGGGAGGGAAGGCCAGGCCAAACTTCTCCCGTGCAGCCTTCACCTTGCGAGGCACCAGGCCCGCGATGTCGTCCCCGCAGTGCTTACAGAAGCTGATGACCACTGACACATGCGTGTGTGTCTCGCGGTCTGTCCCGATGATGCTCTTCAGCTGCTCGTAGATGAGCGACAGGCCCTCCTTGTCCGTGAACAGGCCTACGATGGTGAGCTCTGCGATGAAGCGCAGGTCGGTGCGCAGCTTGCTTACGTTGGGTGCCTTCTCTTCCTTGCGTGCCTCAAAGTGCCTTTTCCAGGCCTGGAGGAGCAGTGGGGCGAATTCGGCGTAGCGCTGGTGGAAGAGGGAGCACAGGTGCACGGCGCAGCCCACGTCAGAGATCTTCAGCTTGGCCTCCACCACAGAGCCCACCGCCTCGCCGATGTACTTGCTGAGGTTTAGTGAGCCAAAGTCGTTGGAGAGGGCATCACGCTGCTGCTCGGTGAGCGTGCGCAGCTTCTTGACAAAGGCTGTGTTCTTCTTCAAGCTGGAGTCAAGGCGGCTAAAGAAGGTCTCCTCGGGACGGCCCTCATGGGCGTTCTGGTTGCGGACGCGAAGCTCCTTCCGGCACTGATGGCGCTCCCAGGCCTCCTGGTGGAGCTGGTGGCCCTCCTCCTTCTCTCTGAAGTGGGAAGAAAGATGGAGAATCAAGTTAGCAGTTATCTGAATTCTAAAATACTGACCATACACAAAGTTCATGATGTTGAGAGCACCTACTGTAGAACATGATACATTATTATAGTGGTTCCTCCCCTGAGCTCTTACTTGAGTTGAGCTGCCTCCTCTTCACGCTGTCTCTTGGCCTCCTCCTCCTGAACTTTCCTCTCCTGCTCCTCCTGCTGCTTCTTCTCCTCTTCCTCCTTCTTCCTCTGCTCCTCCTCTGCCTTCTGTTTCTCCTCCTCTTTCCGTTTCCGCTCTTTTTCTTCCTTCTTTCTTTTGTCCTCCTCAAGCCGCCTCCGCTTCTCCTCTGCAGCCTTACCAATATCTTTCTTGCCACTCATCTTTGCCTCATCCTTCACTTTATCCCGGGAGGAGGCGGGCCGTCTATCACCATCCCTGTCTTTCTCCTTGTTACTAAAGGAGCTCACCTCTTTCTCATCCATGTTTAATGATCTCTTGCCCTCAGCAGGCATTCTAGAAAAACAAAAAACAAAATTGAGTCATTCTCATTAACAGTGTTACACATATCAGAGCTAGGCAAGCCTAGTTAATAACATACACTTTGACTTAACGTTAATATTCGCTGATCATAACATTGGCTAATTCACATTGCTAGCTACACACGCATCACAAAATGTCGATATAACAATACTAGCTGTGCTGTGACTGGTCGAGCCGCTAAAAGTTTTAGCCAGCCGTTGGTGAAAGCGTCATAAGATGAAATGTCAGTGATTGAACATTCCAATAGCTTAGCAAACTAGTTATTTTTCTAATTTCCGCGAACTACCATATCTAGCTATAAAGGTAACGTTATAAAATGCACCCCCTCTTAAATCGCAGTTATTTGATAGTGTTGTTAAGGTAACGTTAGCTATATTGACATTGTCTTACCTACGACGCACGTATAGCTAGCCTAACATAGCATGCCAACTTGCTGAACACACAACGGTTAGGTGAGAACCGTTAGCTGTACAATTGCTAAATTACGACGATTACGTACAATAATTTTAGAACAATGCAATAACGTGTAAAAACATTTTTTTTTTACCACAAGTGTCGACAAAACAGCACACACTAAGCCAACGTTACGTTGCTAACGCGTTAGCTAGCTAACTGTTGTTAGGCCGCTTCGGCTTGAATAGAGGTAAACAAATGGCTTGGTAGCCCGCGAGCACTAAGATCGTCGATGTCAATCGTCTGCATAAACCAAAAATAAGCGGCAATATATATATTAGTAATCATTACATGTCGTTCATTATAGAATATAGTCTAAAACACATTATTACCTTCGATTTCTGTCAACATAAACATCAGACTTGTGTTAATAAGTAAAAATGATTTCCTTGTGCGGGAAAGGACCCCTTTGATTGAGCACCAAACATTCTGCCTGAAAGGAAATGTAGGCCTAATCTTCTTTGTTTATTGAATCGATATGCAGATCGAATATATTTTAAATATTTTTTAAGGAATATTTTATCAATAGATAATAGTTTACCTACACAAATGATATAATTGAGTTATGTATTCATTTAATTCAGACAGGCAATGTCGCAGATGACATTAGGGAGTGTTGTCTCTGTTGTGTCTGCTGGAGCAACAGTTGCAGCCGAGAGTTCCAGTCAATTATGTATATATACACACATAACATTTAGTCATTTAGCAGACTTACATGAGCAATATGCTTTTATCCTTTATCAATTATCCTTGCTCAAAGGCACATCTTCAGATTTTTCACCTAGTCGGCTCGGGGATTCAAACCAGCGATGTTTTGGTTATTGACCTAACACTCTTAACGCTAAGCTACCTGCTGTGGGTAGAGATTTATTTTGGTTCAGTCTTCACTGATACATATTTGGTTATCATGCTTTATTTTTCACTTTACTGTCAGTTCTCTACATGCATCATAGAAAACAAAACTAATGGTACGAAATATTATAAATATTCATAAATCATCCTATTATCCATTATATACATTTATAGAAATGTGTTATGGTTTCAATAGTCTAAAGGTTTCCTCTTTCTTGTCAGTTTTCCCTCATCTATTACTGATAAGAGACCAAATTCTATGGAGAGAACATTCAGGGGAACTGCTTTACAGGTCCACTGGCGATTTTAGCATGTAAATCTTGGTGGGGCAAAGCATCATTTACTGCCTTTAACAAAACATAGCTGATATGGCTGACTTGCTAAAGCAAATGTGGATTCTACTGACAATTGAGATGTACACATGATGGCATTAGGGGACGACGAGCAGATAAGAGCATATCAGTAATTTCGATTAAAACATTAATGAGCGAGCTAGGACGGACATAGTCAATATAACTATTTGTTCAGAACTTTTGAAATGTACAGCGAGAGAATTCAGAACATGGGCCGTTCTCCCTGTAAACCAAGTCAGAACCGTAAGCTAAATAAAAAGGGCATGTAAGCAGACAATGAAAGCTCTTACAATATTAAATTATTGCATTTCTCTAAAACAGGCCAACAGTAGGCCAAGTTAGGAGGAAAGGGACCAAATAATTACGTTGAGGCACATGGGCTACTAACAGCTTGCTACACAACTTACACTGAGTATTACTTTCTTAGCTACCGTATACATATCTCCCTGGCATTTTACATCATTTATGCAGTAGCATACAATATATTTTTGGACTCACCTTGTTGTGCTGTGCACACTTGAACAGGAAAGTCATCCTCTGGATTTATGGTGTTTTCAAGACGACTGGAAACTCAGAAAAACAAGGTTAAATCATGACATCAGCAATCTTCAGGTCGGAGCTCTAGAAATAGGCCTGAGTTCCCGACTTGGAATTCAGAGTTGGATCACCATTCAAAACATATTTTCCCAGTCGGAGCTTGTTTTTTCCGAGTTCCCAGTTGTCTTGAACTCTCTGAAGTCTGAGATTTCCCAGTTCCGAGTTTCCGGTTGTTTTGAACAGGGCCGAAGTCATGCTGGATTGACGGCATGGCCAATGTATTCAACCTTTTCTTACCCATGGTGTTGAATGTTTATCCATTTAAGCTTGGAAAAGAGACCCTTAAACCCAGGCTTGGACCACACACCCTCTACACTGATGAATAGCAGTCTAGTGATTGCTTTGCAACGCTTGCAGTTAGCCACTGATTCCTTCCAAACCACTCATTGTTGAAGTTGCGATTTCCAATGTTGGATTGAAAAGGATTTTCCAGTAGATTGTTGAGGTGATTGTCATGATGATGACTGCTTGTCTAGCTTGCTAGCAAAGATTATGAAAGTATGATGTTGACATGATCGGTCCAATCAAAGCTATGGTAGATATAATGTGATTTTGGGGTGGCAGGTATTCTAGTGGTTAGAACGTTGGGCCAGTAATCAAAAAGTTGCTGGATCGAATCCCCGAGCTGACAAGGTAAAAATCTGTCGTTCTTCCCCTGAACAAGGCAGTTCCCTGGTAGGGTGTCATTGTAAATAAGAATTTGTTGTTAACTGACTTGCCTAGTTAAATAAAGGTTAAATTGAAAAACTTTGATATAATTGTATCTGTAGCCAATGACCTTGAGCCTTCTTGGATGGGCATTTCTGATTTAACTCTATGGCAGCACCCAAGGGGCTTGAATATTTGAGCTCTCCCTGTAGATGTTGCGGTGACATAGTGTCCCCATGAGTGTCAGAACACTGAGGCAATCATGGCGCAACTAGAGAACATTACCAACCCCTACGCTCTGTATTTTCCGCTGGCTGTCCCACCACCACGGAAAGCACCGAGCTAGGCTGAAACACCTGCATTTTGGAGCTGCCTTATTCAAAAAAGCAAAACAGAGACCATGTTTGTATCTGGCTTTACTAACTATTTTTTTTTTTTTAATACATTGTTTGCAAACTGGTATGTGACACGTATTAATGCCAAAATACCATCCAAAACAGGCACAAAAAAATTATCTTTATATTGTTTTAGCTAAACAGGTGGGGCTCAAAACAGGTCGGTCTCTGCCCCACCGGCCCTGAATGACAGGTCGCTACTGCCGGTCCAGATGTTTAAGATAGTGATAACTTGGAGATAGAGATAACTTAGGGAGCTAAATATAATCACCTGCGGGCGCAAATTGGCCTGGGCTGCCTGTTGGGGAACCCTGGCCTACAGGGAGGAGGTGAGAGCCCTGGTGGATTGGTGCCAGGAAAATAACCTCTTTCTCAACGTCAACATAATGAAGGAGCTGATCATGGACTACAGGAAACGGCAGAGAGAGCACGCCCCCATCCACACCGAAGGGAGCCACAGTGGAGATGGTCAAAAGCTTCAAGTTCCTCTGCGTGCACATCACTGAGAACCTGAAATGGTCCCTTCATGCTGACAGCTTGGTGAAGAAGGCGCAACAGTGCCTCTTCAACTTCAGGAAGCTGAAGAAATTTGGCTTGGCCCCTAAGACCCTCAGGAACTTATACAGATGCACCATCAAGAGTAGCCTGTTCACCCCACTAACATCTAGAAGACGGAGACAGTACAGGGGCATCAAAGCTGGAAGCGAGAAACTGATAAACAACGTCTATCTTCAGGCCGTACTGAACAAAAATATTAACGCAACATGCAACAATTTCAAAGATTTGACTGAGTTACTAGTTCATATAAGGAAATCAGTCATTTGTAATAAATTCATTAGGCCCTTATCTATGGATTTCACATGACTGGGAGTACATGGTCTGCAGTTGTGAGTTCAGTTGGACCCACTACCAAATTCCCTAAAACAACATTATGGTAGAGAACTAAACATTGAATTATCTGGCAACAACTCTGGTGGACATTCTCATGGCAGCATACCAATTGCAAGCTCCCTCAAAACTTGAGACATCTGTGGCATTGTGTTGTGTGACAAAACTGCACATTTTACGGTGGCCTTTCTATTGTCCCAAGCACAAGGTGCACATGTGTAATGATCATGCTGTTTAATCATTTTATTGATATGCCACACCTTTCAGGTGGATGGGTTATCTTGACAAAGGAGAAATGCTCACTAATAGGGATGTAAACAAATTTGTGCACAACATTTCAGAGAAATAAGCTTTTTTTGTATGGAAAATTTCTGGAATCTTTTATTTCAGCTCATGAAACATTGGACCAACACTTTACATGTTGTGTTTATATTTTTGTTCGTGTAGTAGGTGCCAGGTGCACCGGTTTGTGTCAAGAACAGTTTCCCGCTTGTATATGTAATGGTCCACCACCCAAAAGTCTCCCGAGTGGCGCAGAGGTCTATGGCACTGCATTGTAATGCTAGAGGTGTCACTACAGACAACCTGGTTCAAAACCAGGCTGTTTCACAACCTGCAGTGATTGGGAGTCCCTTATGGTGGTGCACAATTGGTGCAGCATTGTCTGGGTTTGGCTGGTGTAGGCTGTCATTGTAAATAGGAATTTGTTCTTAACTGACTTGCCTAGTTAAATAAAGATGAAATAAAAAACAGCCAACTTGACACAATGGTGGGAAGCATTAGTCAACATGAGCCAGCATCCCTGTGGAATGTTTTCAACACCTTGTAGAGTCCATGCCCGGACGAATTGAGGTTGTTCTGAGGCCAAAAAGGGGGGGGGGGGTGAAACTCAATATGAGGAAGGTGTTCCTATACTCAGTGTACACACCATTCACATACATGTATATTTATATTCCGTACACTGTTTTGTTTTTTTGACATGGGGGTTTTGTACTGTGTATTTAAGTACTGTATTCTCGACATTAATCTATTATTTCTACTACTGGATATAGCATTTTAGTTACACTTAACAATTCATGTTAGGGTGACATCTAATCTCACAAAATTTAAATACCAAATGTTAAACAACATTTATTATACTGTAAATTAATTTCTTTATTTACCCTCTACCATATCCATCTCCCCATAAACGTAATACTTAATCAGCTGCATACATGTAGGTCTTGTTCAAGACACTGAAGCTAGCTCGTTAAAGTTGTCAGGTCCACTCAAGACTGATGACTGATAGATAGACTGAAAGATGGAGAGAGAGAGAGATGGAGAGAAGAACATGTTAACTTTACATATATTCCTATTTTATCCCATGTTCAACAGCAACTGCAAAACATGTCCATGTAAACTTCAGCGGATGATGACAGTTCTAGAAAGATTTACTCAAATTTGGGGACGTGGCAATTAGTAGCCAATCAGGTGCCCAGGATGAGGTTTCGGACAAAGGGACCACAGCGAAGATTTTACCCAACGTCAATACATTCTCTAAAACACGATTGGTTCAAACACTACAACGCTTTTCGTGTAAGCCAATCACACCTGAATGCGATGAATAAACGTTTTATTATGGAACGTTAGGTCATCGTCCAAATGTGCCTTTTTGCTGAAGTGGACCAATCAAAGCTCGTAAAGGCTCATATTTGTAATCTCATTGGATCTCCTTTAAGAAGGAAGGAGGCCGATGCTAGGGTGTGTTTATTAAACTGTTGGCTTGTGAAACGGAGATAGTGTACATATTGTGTCTGGAATCATCAGGCAGGTAGGTAGGTAGGTAAAACAATGATATTACTTCTCTTACAAGCTAATATTGCTAGTGTTACTTTGTATGATCAGCTAACCCTAAACGGTAGGATATGCAATTCAGGCACATTCCAATAGTCTGACAAGAGAGCTAGCGGCTAGCAGGCGATCTTATTATGATGAAGTGACTGAAGACAAAATATCTTACATTTACAGTCAACAACTGATTTCTGTTTTATTGTTCCACATTTGGTAATGTAGCGAAATGTGACACATTACATAAACAGTGTATTCCGTGTGTGAATGGTGTATACGTTGGTACATTGTATGTTAAAAATGGGCACATATTAACAATCTGTGCCTATATTTGTGTTCAGACAGCCAAACGCTACATTCTTTCCACTTTACCGTTATAGTGAACAAATCTGGTATTGTGTTCCCCTGATCTGCATTCAAGTACTGTTAACTATATAAAAACCTCAATGTTACAAATACCACATCATGACATCATGAATGCACTGCAGACATGTATTTGGCTTTCCTGCCTGACTCAGTCCTGTAGACAGGATAGGACAGATATCTCTTTTCTTCCATTTTAAATGTCCTATCACAAGTATATGCTGCCAGCAGCAACAGTTTAATAAACAACCAACCGTTGAATATGTGAAACAAGTACTGTAACACCATAATGTCAAAGAGCCCAGTCAATGAAGCAAAGCTAGACATGTTTAAATTCTGAAAGACTTGGAACAGCCCTAATGAGCAGCAGATGTGATGTTAACACTGGAGGAGGTGTCTTTAATCTCTCTCTCTCTCTCTCTCTCGCTCTCTCTCATAGGATGGAGATCAGGCCGTTGCTCATGTGCTTTGCCCTCTGCGTGGTCTATGCCACCAGTAAACCCACCGAGAAAAAGGAACGCATTCACCACGATGCACCTCTCAGCAGCCGCGAGCACGACGACGCTCAAGGCTTCGACTACGACCACGATGCCTTCCTGGGACAAAAGGAGGCCAAATCTTTTGACGACCTCAGCCCAGAGGAGAGCAAGCGCAGGCTAGGGTGAGTAGGCTCAAGTCTCTGCCTGGCTGCGTCTCAGTTGTCCAGTGTGGCCACCATTCCTCGGCTCGGCTGTGTATTAATAGTATCAAGTTGAGGGTAGGGCTGTGACGGTAATTGAATAACCGTGTAACTGACGATTATGGATGAAGAGCGTCATGAAAATAAAACCGTCAAAACCGTTTAAATAGGCCTACATTAATTTTAGGATTTAAAAAATGGTATTAATATTATTTTCATGTAGATAAACTTTACCTAATAGCGGGTGTGTTTACTAATGATTATAAGCAAATGTTTTGTTAACTTAGTTTGTCTATTAAACTTTCTACATCTCCTCTTTACAGCTTTCCTTTGCTTGAGCAGCTAATTGCTTGTAGAGCGGGATGTAGAGTGCTATAGGCTATGGCACTTCAGTTAAAACATTGTGTAATGTGTGGACTTTCTTTTATACAATACACGTTTTCATTGCTTGCTAGTAAATACATCTGTCTTCCTTAAAAAGAAAGTTTAGATGTTTCTGACTATTCATTCATTATTCAACAGCAGTCGGCGAGGTTGTTCTGGCTCTGAGGCCTATAATGCGCTAATGTTGTGTCAAATGGACAATTCGCCAAGCCTCTCCAACCTGGCATGGTATAATTTCATACAGGATCTTTTTTTAAGTTATAAACAAATCAACGCTGATCAAGCCCGGTTCTGGCTGATATGCTGCCCTAAGCTAGACCCCAAAAATCGCTGTCCTCCTATCCCCACAAAGTAGAATAGTAGCATAGGCCCGCAATGCACTTTTAGAATGCCTATGTGGTAGGATACTGTTTGTAAAACAGGAAATTGACCATTAATTCTTGTCATCTGGTTACATTAATTTCTGTTAATGCATGTATTAATTACAGTAATTTACCGTTGTCATTCTCGTTGTTTGCACAGTTCAAAACCCGCTACACTTGTGATAAACAAGGTTTGGTTTATTTCATATCATCGTTTACACGCTCCATGTGAGCAATGAGCATGTGTCTGGTTTCTCTGGCCTGTTAATGTTGACGGAGGCGCGCGCCTGAACACGCACAGAAGTACCTGGCTGGCTTTTCGCACATGTCAAAAGTAGGAAAGTGCCCAGCTGGGCTTCTAAGTCATATTTTCGTCACCTCACATAGTAAGTCAACGAAGTCCATTATAATTGTTCCTCACAGTATTTGAAAAATCCTTCCAACACTCTCCCCCTCGATAATCAACGTTACTGATAAATAGGCTATGGACATGTTGCGTGTATTTGTTTCTATTTTAATGATGGTCAATTTCGTCTTCATTCTATAGCATAGCTGTCCCCTTCATACTATCATTGTCAATTAATTATCTTCCAACCTACTCTCAGGAAAGCCTAAGGTAGGCCTAGGTTTTTTATTATGTTTTAGTGAAAGGATAAATATTTGCTCTTGTGTCTGACATACAGTACGCTGGTGGTTTTGATTGATGGATGCTTTTATGGGGGTGTGCGTGTGTGAGTTCGCTGATTCTCTCTATAGGCCAAAATGTCCATTTCAGAAAGTTTCCTAAAGTAGCCTATCTGGACTAGGGCTGCAAATAACTGTCGGTCTCACAGTAGTTGACCGATAATTAACATAAAGACATTTAGCATCTCCTGGCTTCCACTCATAGCCTACAAGCCACTGATGCAGACCTTTGGAACATCTACGTTTTAAAAAGTGTAATAAATCCATTATTTATTTTTAGACAGGTCTAAAGAAGCATGATATGAAGAAAATGTAGTCTATTTCAGAAGAACAGAATAGCATACTCTTGAGTTGTCCTTATGTTAGGCCCTGATCTGGCTATGCCAAATGGCTGAGGGCTACACTAGTTCATATGCAGAAAAGATTTGCTTAGAATTCCGTGGCATTATTTTACAGTATGAAGAATACATTGTGAACAAAGCTGAATAAAATAGAAAGGATACTTTCTCCAAACGATTTGAGGGAGTGCGCACATGCGCTTATTTTGTGTTGAGCGGTTAACAAAGAAATAAGTATTCCTATATGCTTAATTTTTTGTTATTTATGTATCTTTAGTTGTTCTACAATCGTTGGGCTGTATGTTTTGAGGTATCCAATTGGATATCCCAATTGGTAGTTAGTCTTGTCTCATCGCTGCTACTCCCGTACGGAGAGTCGAAGGTTGAGAGCCGTGCGTCCTCTGAAAAACAACCAAACCAAGCCGCACTGCTTCTTGACACAATGCCCACTTAACCCGGAAGCCAGCTGCACCAATGTGTTGGAGGAAACACTGTACACCTGGCGACCGTGTCAGCGTGCACTGTGCCCAGCCCGCCACAGGAGTCATTATTGCACGATGGGACAAGGACATCCCTGCCGGCCAAACCCTCCCCTAACTTGGACGACGCTGGGCCAATTGTGCGCCGCACCATGGGTCTCCCAGTCGCAGCCGGCTGCGACAGAGCCTGGACTCAAACCCAGAACCTCTAGTGGCACAGCTAGCACTGCGATGCAGTGCCTTAGACCACTGCGCCACTCGGGAAGCCCCGAACATGATGTGACTTTAATGATGATTTGAAAAAAGTTGCTTGAAACGCATGAGCTCTGCTTAGTTTTTTTGCGCAGGCTGTGCACATTGTATCAGTCACTCATTCACAATTTGACAAGTATTTGATAATGCCTAGAATTTCCCGGCAGCATCCCCTTTGTGTGGCCATAATGCACCCCCAAAAATCCATGCCTTTTGCGGCCAGTGGCCATTGTTCCCTTCTCCCTGAGTGCAGGGTGCTCCATCACGTGATCCGGTCTTTCTTACAGGCTACAAGTGAAGACAGAACAGCAAAAGCACTAGCCAATGTCAATCTACTATCCCCAAAGTTCGACCTATTCTATTCTGTGCTAGAAATAAATATTACAAACATAGTCTGGGACAGTTGTGGGATGCGATATATCCCAAATTAATACAACAACTAGCATGCAACACATCTGACCGTTTAGCTTAAAATGTTGATAAATTATTAGGCTATTTCTTCACGTTATAAGCGCAGCAATGCGCACATGGTAGTAGGCTAAAAGCGCACATTTTCCATTAGCGGAAAACATCATTATCAAAAGTAACCGCAAATGCAATTATACATGTAATGCTTTTATTATAAAGGTGCATTTTTATGGTGAAAATTATCTTCCCCAAACGTGAAACTCACACGCTGCTTATGTATGCCAGTTAGGCTCTACACCCCTTATAATGTGCTTGATTTTAGAAGTTATTTGGCCACTTTAGTTGTGATACAAACCTTATTAAAACATATAGGCCTATGGGCTAGGCAAGATGAGGTGTGTGACTATGACTCGAAAAAGTCACCAAAAAAGGCATTGTTTCTTATGCTGGGCATCATTCACAAGTGATAGGCTAATATTGTCACCCATCAGACTATTCTTGATTTAATCTTGTCTTTACATATACTAAATAATATATGTGTGAAATTTGTTTTTGTTTTGATTTAGAATGGACCATTATCATGCACCTGTATCGAAACAGGGTCACTTGAAAAAATACATGTCATCTATGCACTTAAATAGCATTTGCATTGATGTCAGAGTGATTAGAGGGACAATAGAGTGCTGTGTACCAGGCAGTTAGCAAGTTTGGTAGGCTACTAATGACCATCAGCAGCATCAGAGCTTGGAGAAGCCAATTTACCATGACTAAATGGTCACGTGGAATTTGACTGCCTTCATGACTCGTGACTGCCGGTGTGGCGGTAATACGGTCACCGCAACAGCCCTAGTCTGGACTCCATTTCTTTAATAAGAATCAAGCGCTCCTGTCGTGATGTAATCTTGTAAAAGGCCTCTTTTCAGTAGCTTAGGCTACATTATTTCTCTCATTATGGCGTCCTCTCATTGAAGAAAATATGTCAATGCCATTGAATGATCGCAGCAACAGAGTTTGTGACGTTATGCGAATATTTTGAGAAAAGTGAGAGTTCGTTTGAATGTTTTAGTGCGTTGAAATAGTATATGCAGAAAAGCCAACAGACAAGGACAAGGTAGGCATATCTTTATTTTGACTCCATTAATGTTGTGTGAATACTTACATGCGACAGATCCTCTCCAACCTGGCATTTCTTCGTTTTTTTAACGAAAATGTCTTCGTTTAAAAAAATATATATACTGATGACAAAAATAAACATTGTTTTTACAGTACTAGTCAACGTTTGGACACACCTACTCATTCAAGGGTTTTTCTTTATTTTTACTATTCTCTACATTGCAGAATAATATTGAAGACATCAAAACTATGAAATAACACATGGAACCATGTAGTAACCAAAAAAAAGTGTTCAACATATCAAAATATATTTTATATTTGAGATTCTTCAAAGTAGCCACCCTTTGCCTTGATGACAACTTTGCACACTCTTGGCATTCTCTCAACCAGCTTCCCCTGGAATGCTTTTCCAACAGTCTTGGAAGGAGTTCGCACATATGCTGAGCACTTGTTGGCTGCTTTTCCTTCACTCCGCATTCAAACTCATCCCAAACCATCTCAATTGGGTTGAGGTCGGGTGATTGTGGAGTCCAGGTCATCTGATGCAGCACTCCATCACTCTCCTCCTTGGTCAAATAGCGCTTACACAGCCTGGAGGTATGTTGAGTCATTGTCCTGTTGAAAAACAAATGATGGCCCCATTAAACACAAACCAGATGGGATGGCGTATCGCTTCAGAATGCTGTGGTAGGCATGCTGGTTAAGTGTGCCTTGAATTCTAAATAAATCACAGACCGTGTCACCAGCAAAGCACCATCACACCTCCTCACACCTTCTACTCTCCAGCCGGCTTGTCCAGGGCTCATGCCTCGGCCGGCTCGTCAGGCTCGCCCAGGTGGGACGCCGGGTGGCGCCCCTAGAATTCTGAAATTCTTTCTAATTGCATAGCATCTACAGATTGTAAGTTGAAGATAAATAGTTTTACTGAAAGTATTATTATGTTGTTGATTGTTTGACTATGGCTTTCCAAATCTCCCAACAGTACTATTTGTAGGATTCATTTCGGGTTAAATGTTGTGATTTATTTTCAGCCATTCCTGAACCTGTGACCAGAAACAAGCTACATAGCTGCAATACCAAAATAAGTGATCTAATGATTCTGCCTCTTCATAGCAGAAGAGAGAGAATCATTCCTTTCTTAATTTGTTGATTAATATTTATAAGTAATAACCTGAATAATAATAATAATGAAATGCCATGATAATAACAACGTGTAATGGCTTGTTTCAAGTAGGCTGTTATTAAGAAGTGTAAACAAGTGTACAAACAGAGTTTTTTTGACCCCTTATTCCTTGAACGGTTATGTCGGTGACCGTGTACATTGGCTTTGCCAATTACCGTTACCTCAAATTCCAAGACTGTCATAGCCCTAGTTGAGGAGCCAATCAGAGACCGTTCATGAAGTTTGCTACCTACAAGTTACCTGTATGTTAACGTGGCAGAGTAATATAAATGTAAAAGTACTTATTGCAATGGAAAACTAATGCTGTCACTCATACAAGGAAGTATGTCCTCTTTTCAGTAAAAGTTAATCAACATATAGACTTGTTTGCCAGTAAATGGAGAGGAGGTAGAATTCCCCCTTTCCCATCATCAGATTCGAAGAACAGGCTGTCACTTTCACGTAGACTGTACTAGATCTTGGTGTTGACTGTTATTACATTGGTATTATAGTAAATATAGTTTGTCCTCTTTTGAACTTCATTTTTTAATAGTCTCTCTCTTTTGCTCTTCCCCTTTCTGATACAGTGTGATTGTAGAGAAGATTGATGGGGACAGTGATGGCTTTGTCACTGAGGTGGAGCTGAGAGCTTGGATTAAGAAGGCTCAGAAGAAGTACATCTATGAGAACGTGGACCGCCAATGGAAGGACTTTGATGTCAACAATGACGGCATGATCTCCTGGGAGGAATACAGGAACGTAACTTATGGTACCTATCTGGGTAAGAAGGGCATGACGTGAGCATGCATGAGCCCGGGAAATGCAATTGGTCCAAAACATAAATGTGTTGGTTATGATTGGTTGGATAATTGCAGGGCCTTTAGTATTAGTTTCACTGATTGGTTGATTTACCGTATCAATTCAGGTCAGGGTGTATCACGTGCGATTAACTAGAGATCATAGCCGCTTCCCTTTGACCCCACAGATGACCCGGAACCAGATGATGGCTACAACTACCAGCACATGATGGCGAGGGACGAGAGGCGTTTCAAAATGGCCGACCAGAACGGAGACCAGATCGCCAACAAAGAGGAGTTCACGGCCTTCCTACACCCAGAGGAGTATGACCACATGAAGGACATAGTGGTGCTAGTATGTGTGTTTCATTCTCTGTGTTCATTAGATTAAAAGGTATTTGTAAAAAATGAAACACAAGACCAGCGTTCACCGGTCGGGTCCCTAACCATCCTCCTCTTTCTCTTTGTTTACCCCACAGGAAACCATGGAGGACATTGATAAGAATGGCGATGGTTTCATTGACCTGAATGAATACATAGGTAAGGACTGAAGTGGACATACTGAGTATACAAAACATTATGAACACCTGCTCTTTCCATGACATAGACTGACCAGGTGAATCCAGGTGAAAGCTATGATCCCTTAAATCAAATGTTAGTTATCACATGTGCCGACTACAACTGGTATAGACTTTACAGTGAAATGCTTGCTTACGAACCTTTCCCGGTGATGCAGAGTTAATGATGATGCAGGGCCTTCCCTATGACTCAGTTGGTAGAGCGTGGTGTTTGCAACGCCAGGGTTGTGTTTGCAACGCCAGGGTTGTGGGTTCAATTCCCACGGGGGGCCAGTACAATTTTTTTTTTTTTTAAATAAAAATGTATGAAATGTATGCATTCACTACTGTAAGTCGCTCTGGATAAGAGCGTCTGGTAAATGACTAAAATGTAAATGTAAAAAAAAGATGAGAAAACAATGTAATGGTAAGTAACACAATAGAATACACAAGAATGGAGCTATATACAGGGAGTACCAGTACCAGATCAATGTGGAGTTATATACAGGGAGTACCAGTACCAAATCAATGTGGAGTTATATACAGGGAGTACCAGTACCAGATCAATGTGGAGCTATATACAGGGAGGACCAGTACCAGATCAATGTGGAGCTATATACAGGGAGGACCAGTACCAGATCAATGTGGAGCTATATACAGGGAGTACCAGTACCAGATCAATGTGGAGCTATATACAGGGAGGACCAGTACCAGATCAATGTGGAGCTATATACGGGGAGTACCAGTACCTGATCAATGTGCAGAGGTACTTGAAGTAGATATGTACATGAAGGCAGGGTAAAGTGACTAGGCCTTATTGATGTCACTTGTTAAATCCACTTAACTCAGTGTAGATGAAGGGGAGGAGACAGGTTAAAGAAGGATTTATAAGCCTTGAGACATGGATTGTGTATGTGTGCCATTCAGAGGGTGAATAGGCAAGATAGAAGATGTTTGTGCCTTTGAACGGGGTATGGTAGTAGGTGCCAGGCGCACCGGTTTGTTTTAAGAACTGCAACGCTGCTGGGTTTTTCACGCTTATCAGTTCCCTGTGTGTATCAAGAGTGGTCCACCACCCAAAGGACATACAGCCAACTTAACACAACTGTGGGAAGAGTTGCAGAAGGCGTTCCTAATGTTTGGTGTACTCAGTGTGTAGTCACTTCATTCTGAGGTCCCCATTCAATAGATGTACAATATTGATGTTTCTACCTCCCCCTCTCCTTCGTTTCCTAGGTGACATGTACAACCATGAAGATGAGATGGAGGAGCCAGACTGGGTTGCGACGGAGCGCGAGCAATTCTCAGAGTTCCGGGACAAGAACAAAGACGGGAAGATGGATCGGGAGGAGACTATGGACTGGATCCTTCCTTCAGACTACGACCACGCAGAGGCCGAGGCCAAACACCTCGTCTACGAGTCTGACTCAAACAAAGTGAGTCTCTCTCTCTCTCTCTCTCTCTCTCGGTTTTCTCTCTCTCTCTCGGTTTTCTTTCTTGGTTTTCTCTCTCTCTCTCGGTTTTCTCTCTCTCTCTCTCCTCTCTCTCTCGGTTTTCTCTCTCTCTCTCTCTCGGTTTTCTCTCTCTCC